>NC_142857.1:24618863-24941590 GCF_061612785.1 Hesperophylax consimilis | reverse complement strand
TTTTTTTTTTTTGTCCTTCCAAGGCTGATTTGATGCAGTGTCCCGGCCTTGTGATCTAGGAGGTTTTGGTTAAACCCTGTATATACCCAGATATTCAAGGTCTCAAACTTCGCATTAAGGACAGTTCAGATTTTTTCAAAAAGTTTTTCAATCCATTGCATATTTGACCAACTATTTAAATTATTCATTAGTTATTCCAATAATTATCTTTTAATTTTATTGTAGAGATTTACTGAAGAGGAATGAGCGAGGTACCCTATACTGTATGGATTTGTACGAATCTCAATCTTTGGTGATCTACAATCTTACCAACCTGGGACTGTTGATGGATGACACTGAAATATCTACCCGTCTGCGAAGGTATGTACAAATATATCTGTGCAGTCAAAGCAACAATACTGCAGATAGTGTGGTTACGTTTGCTAACAAATTCTCCGAGGATGGACTGAAATGGCGACCCCAATTGAACATGCAGACGAGGCTATTAGTTAACTTTTCTCTTAGTAGAAAATTAAGTTCTTTAGAGTGTGCATCAGAAAACATTCTAATATTTGTGACAGTGCTTCAAAAAATAAAATAATACATGCTTTTTGGATAGTCTTTTATGCACAATTCGAAACCGGCGGCCGGCTTTCAGTTTCAATTTCAACCATACCGTTACTAGCGAAAGGAGAGTGTGATTTTATTTCAACCATATTGCCACTAGCGAAAGGAGAGTGTGATTTCATTTCAACCATATTGCCACTAGCGAAAGGAGAGTGTGATTTCATTTCAACCATATTGCCACCAGCGAAAGGAGAGTGTGATTTCGTTTCAACCATACCGCCACTAGCGAAAGGAGAGTGTGATTTCGTTTCAACCATATCGCCACTAGCGAAAGGAGAGTGTGATTTCGTTTCAACCATACTGCCACTAGCGAAAAGAGAGTGTGATTTCGTTTGAAATTTACTTTAAGTGGATCGCCTTAAATATGTATTTAGGTTTTTGTTAGCTTAACTAAATAAGGGAATAAAAAGAGTTCAACTTTAACATAATTAAATATTATCATGTTTTTTAGTATCATCATAGACAAGGAGCCAGCCACTTTCGAGGAGAAAATATCCCGTCGGGTTCTAGAGATTGGGAAGGAGGTGCTGCAGAGATTGAACCCGGTGCAGCAGAGGGCCGTGCTTAAAGCCCTGGCCACCAAGGATTATATACTCATCAGAGGAATGCCGGGAACAGGTCAGTTTGTGATTTTTTTATTTAAGTTTATTTAGGAAACCCATCGTGTACATGCCGTTGCATGCGTTGGCTGCCAATGTTGGCCGGTCAACCCGATTATTCTTGGTTTTCGTGCACATGTCAAAGAATCTTGGCTCTAGCCCGCTAACAGAGTTCACACGTCGGCCCTTTCTGCAGTTTTTCAATGCGCATTCAGCGGAGACGGTAGTGTTGATTATTTACGTTGACGAATTACGTTGATTAATAATTAAACGTGCTGTTCAAATAAATTGCCGCGGCTGCAATAATTTCCATATCCATCTAGATTTGACGGCCTCCATGGTCGAGGGCAAGCGACTAGCAATCTGAAGGTCGCGGGTTCAAATCTCGGTGTGCGCAATTAAATTTTATTTTTGTTATTTCACAATATAGTTTACTTGCGGCATGTTTCAAAGTGGAAGATATTCTCAGTATCGCCCTGGTTGGAGACCACCATTCAAAATCGTAACGTTGCCTGAAATGGCTTTAGCCTTGTTTTGTGACAAAATCTGAATAGCCATGGTACTTCCCCACCTTCCTGTCCCCATCTCCTTCCCCTCCCCACTACCTTCAACAACATTAACAAATTGGAGATGCCATAGTCTCACTGGCTCGAGACGGGTGGGAGCAGTTGGGATTCTTGTGCGGTACTCATAAAAAAAAAATATATATATATATATATATTGTCAGGTTATTTGTAACCCAGAATATTTTTCTTTCTTTTTAAAAATAAATGAACTTGTATATTTGTTTGTAGGTAAAACCCAGACATTAGTGGCATTGGTAGAAGTTCTAGTTCGACTTGGTAAATCCGTTTTGATCACCAGCCAAACTCATTCGGCAGTGGACAACGTTCTAGTCAGGTTTGTATATTCATTTATTTGTTTATTCTTTTATTTCAAATGCTATAATAATATTTTTAATAATTGGATAATTTGTATTTGCAAGGGCCAAATCATTTTAAAGAGCCCATGTTTGAATGTACATTTTAAAGAGCCTATGTTTGAATGTACATTTTAAAGAGCCTATGTTTGAATGTACATTTTAAAGATCCTATGTTTGAATGTACATTTTAAAGAGCCCACGTTTGATGGAAAATTTTAAAGAGCCTATGTTTGAATGTACATTTTAAAGAGCCTATGTTTGAAAGTACATTTTAAAGATCCAATGTTTGAATGTACATTTTAAAGAGCCCACGTTTGATGGAAAATTTTAAAGAGCCTATGTTTGAATGTACATTTTAAAGAGCCTATGTTTGAAAGTACATTTTAAAGATCCTATGTTTGAATGTACATTTTAAAGAGCCCACGTTTGATGGAAAATTTTAAAGAGCCTATGTTTGAATGTACATTTTAAAGAGCCTATGTTTAAAAGTACATTTTAAAGATCCTATGTTTGAATGTACATTTTAAAGAGCCCATGTTTGAATGTACATTTTAAAGAGCCCATGTTTGAAAGTAGGTTTCAAAGAGCCCATGTTTGCATGTATATATTTATGCACAATGATAGTGGTTTAAATTTGTTGGAAATAATTTGGTTTGATAACACATACTCCACTGTACAAGCAAGAATCACTTTAAAATGATTCTACTGTATTTATATAAGTACATATACTTAATCCACTTATATTAAAAGAGGTTAACTTATATGTCCTTAGCACGTACTCGTGGGAGATCCCATGCATTTTTTTATACTCGGAAAGCGAGGACTTATGGCTATCAGAGCTTGTCAATCAACGGGCTGATGGACTAGCAAGGAAAGGGGCGAAAGCACCACTTGCAGGATCCAAGCCGGCCATAGGAGTAGCAGCTGGCCACACCAAACTACATATTGAAAGGTGGGTTGAATCCCGGCACTGGGAGGAATTGGAAAGGGCACCCGGAATGAGGCAATCTATAGTACTCATAAACGGAACAGACCCAAGGCGAACCAGACTACTACTCAATATGGACAGAAACTCACTGAGGGAACTGGTAGGATTACTAACGGGACACTGCCATCTCAGGAGACACATGCAGTTGTTGGGAGTGGAAAATACCAACAGATGCAGGAAATGTGAAGAGGATGAAGAGACTCCAATTCACCTATGGTGCCAATGTCCCGCTCTGTTGGGAACAAGGCTCAGATACCTGGAAAGACACATTGTAGAACTAGAAGACATAGCCACATATCCAATGACAACCCTGGTGAACTTTATTAAAGGGATTGGGTTGTTGTTAAAGGATTGAGGTAAAATGGGAGATAGCACAACGGGCCTATGGCCTAAGTGCTCACGGAAACTACATTTAAACCGTCTGCGTTGTATAAAAAGAAATATATAAAAATGTCAATCAACAGAGCGAATTAACTGCTTAACGATTCTGCATTGACCATTGACATTTTCAATGTCACGTACAGACAGTTCAGTTTATCTTTTGACCCATAGGTCATGTGTTTTGTGACTATGTCACAAAATAGTAAAACTGCTCCCACGACCTTTTATACTTATTTGTACTACGAATTTTTGATCTTCTCTATCATATATTGGTGGATATAGTGTAAACGTTTTATGGAAAACATGAATAAATAAATAAATTTAAATTTAGTGATCAAGAATGTGATATCATTCTATTCAAAAACATAATTGCTTTATTTTTTATTCTCATTAACTTCACAGTTATAGCGCGTTCCCACTTCATCTATTCTACGATTTATTTCATAGAATCTTTGGAGATCTGGTAAGGAGACAAATTAATGAAAGATATGTGTTGATCCTTGCAGCGGCTTTATTGAGGTAGTTGAATTACACAGTCCAAATAGAGTACCCAGAGTAGTCACAGTTGTTGCTGACGATGTCATCATGTAGGTGGTGTTCATCAATGGTGCAGACGTTGAGTCTTTCTGGTGCTACAATTTGAAGAGGCTCGTACCGCGTGCGGAACAGGGTACGCTGATAGGTATCTGCGTATCGTTGCAAGAGCGAGGGGCGCCGGGGCGGAGTACCTGCCGCTACAAATCTATGAAATAAATCAGTGAGAACAGGCTTTATAAGTGATAGAACGCCCGATAGAATAGAAACCCAATATTGAATCAACTTCAACTTTTGTTCTATGCTGTATAGAATAGAGACTTTTGAACAGAAGGTTGTTATGTAAACGCTGCACAGTACAGTCAATTCTATGGTTATGTCAAATAAATGAATATTTATCTGAATGAATATTCTTCAATATTCATTCAGATAACATTGAAAAGATTCAACGGAAGTTTCTAAGGTTTATAAATTATAAATTGCATATTCCTATACAAAACATAAATTACAATTACCTCTTAGATATAATGTCTCTATCGAAATTATCGAAGGAAGCAAACACTTTGTGGCTTGACATTATTACACAAATGAAAGAATATCTTTGTTTTAAACCACTTTATTACATTTATATACGTCGACCCGTTTCGGTTGAACTCAACCGTCATCTAATAAGTTAATATCATTAAGTTAATAATCTTCCTCTCTATTATATTTTAGTTTATATTTGTACTGTCCTGATGAAGGTTGAGTTCAACCGAAACCAGTCGACGTATATAAATGTAATAAAGTGGTTTAAAACAAAGATATTCTTTCATTTGTGTCTCTATTGAAACATTCAGAAAGAAGAATAAGCACAGATTTAATACTGTTACAAAGAATACTACATTGTAAAATTGACTGTCCCGAATTACTTCAATGTATCAATATCCATGTTCCCATAAAATCATGCCGACATTTCTTACCTTTTTACTTCAATAACACCAGGACACTAGCTTACCAAAATTCTCCGATTCCGAGACTTCACAATCTCGGAAACAAATATTCTGATCTGGGTGATATATTTCATTTGAAAACTAATCAGTATAAATGTTGTATATTCTATCACTTTTATTCTTCTAGACACAAATAGACCTATGTACCCATATAACTTCTCCGCTTCTACTATTTTGTTTTGTTGAATCTTTTAAATTCAATTATATGCGTGAGGATTCATTTTTGCCATTATGTTTACATTCTTCTTTATTGTATTAATTTTTAAGTGTTTACTCTGGTACAAAACGCTTGTATTTTTTTTTAAAGAAAAGCCCACTAGGGTGTGTAATAAATAAATAAATATAAAAAGGTGATAGAAATATAGCAAGTCCGAACGCGTGGTAATTTCGATCCATTATCTATTAGTTCAGGTGTGATTACAGTTTTATCATTGTAGATCTTTTGGACTATCGTGCACATCTGTTCTACTTTTGAAGAAAATTATTTATACTTACTTCTGGTGAATTTGATTAAACATTTTCGAGTATTGAATTTTTTTCTTGGACAGATAATAATAATTAATTTCATTGACCTGTCTGGGGCCTAGGAGTCGAAAGATCTCAAGTAAATTGGAGATATCAGTTTTCATTTAAATCGGCATAGATCATACTTCTAGTAATTAATTACCTATTCATTGATTACAAAAAACATTGAAGTTAATTCAGAGCCGGCCTTGAGCCAACCGGCACCTTGCGCTAATAAAAACCCGAGTTTACCCCGTTTGTTAAGTGTTGCGTATTGTCAGCACCTTGGCTTTTTGGTGCCTTGACAAGTGAAGCGGACTGCTCCAAGTTAATTTATTATGTATCTTATCCAGGTTAATGTCCAGTGGAGTGTCAATGCTCCGGTTGGGATCGTCGAGTCGAGTGCAGCCCCAACTGCTGCCATACTGCGAGGTCACCCTCACCAAGAACTGCCACACTCCCGATGACCTGCACCAGATCTACAGTAAAGCTGTGAGTCAACATCATCGAGACTTTAAATATGCCGTCACACATTTAGTAATAATGCGTGTGCTCTAGATCAATGCTAGGAACAAAACATTCAACAAAGAATGACAGGATATAAAAATGAGAGCTTCAGGAACTGTTTGAATGTGAGTGACGTTAATTCAAGAATTCAATAATGTTTGTTGTCGACGCGGGTCTCGTTATTCCAGTAGCAACGTGTACGAACTGTGTGTGTCAAGTCGTTTTGCGACGTGAGTACACAATATAAGTATCGGATACTTATCGCCCTAGTCCTCTATTATTGCACAGGCAACATTTTCCACTTTTAATGATGGTGCTAGGAGGAATTTAAATATTGTCTTTCTTTTAAAAAACAAACAAAAATAATATAATTTTTTGTTAATCTGGTTTGCCTCACAAACTCTTCAAATAAAAACTCCCGGGACAACAAAATACTTTTACTTAGGTCGGGTTGTTTCGGAGAATCTGAACAATTCATTAAATTTCAACAAGTTCTGTGAAAGATTTTTTCAAGTTCTGTTTTTATTTCAGTTTTGTCAAGCAACTAGCCTACAATGATATAAAAACAGAACTTGAATAAGTCTTTCACAGAACCCGAAAATGAACGTTGAAATTTGATGAATTGTTCAAATTCTCCGAAACAACCCGTCCTTAGTAATAGAAAGCGATGAGCTCGAATGACCCCGCAGGCAGTAGGAATATTCTGGGCCTCGACCTTGGGCTTTCAATCGTACTGTTACCAGTGCCATCTATGAGTAGTCTCTTAACTGCTATCAAGGATATATATTTATCGTTATTTATAGTGATTTGTTTTTGTGGTATTATGCCGTGTTGTAGAGGTGAGGCGTATTTATCGCACCCAGTAAAAGTACCGGGTATTTTCAGGCGATACTTTGTACTTGTGACAAATCTCCAAAATACCTGGTTCCAAAATACTCAAGTATTTTATACCGGGACTAAATATTTTGAATAGGTACTTTTCCCTGGTATTTTTAGTAGGTATTTTTGATGGGTATTTTTAATGGGTATTTTTAGCAGGTATTTTTGAAAAATGTGGGGAATTTTTTGACAGGGAATTCCGTAGCCACCCCCCCTCTGAAATATTGCGTGGGGAAGCACACATTAGAATTTATTTGTGGGGAATATCAAAGAAATTCTGTAACAACCTCCCCCCCATGGATTTCAAATATTTTGTGGGGAAGTAAACATTTGAATTTTTTTGTGGGGAATTATGTTTTACAGAATTCCTCTAACTCCCCCCCCCATGAATTTCGAATAATTAATGGGGGAATCAAGCTTACGTAGAAAATTTGTGGGGAATATGTGGGCAGAATTTATGTGAGTGCAGTTTAGAAATGACTTATTCTGAATCAATCCTCAAGTCGGTATTAAATACTTTTGAGTATTTTTACCAGGTATTTCTTGGTACCTGTACTCATTGTACCCAGTAATGAAAAGTACTCATAGGACCCACCTCTACCGTGTTGCGCTACCTTCTTCATTAGCCAACGTTTCGGACAGCATTGCAGTGTCCATCATCGGGGCAGATGTGTAATCTAAGGTTGTAGTTAAGTGTGTGCTTAAGTATGAAGATGCGAAACCGTGTTACCAGTTCCAACCCTCTAAAAGTTGAAATTAACATGTAATTTTAAAATGGTTTTCTGCGTTTAGTTCTGGTGTAGCTGTCAATTACCGGATACCAAGAACTACTGAGCTTAGCTCCATCGTCTCTATTAACTCTTTGCACGCGGCCGTATCAACTGTTGTTACGGCAAAAAGTCTATACTCACACGCGGCTGTATCAACAGTTGATACGGAAACTTTGACGGCCGATATTCCAGCGCTCTTTCGTGATAAATGTATTTCTTGCTCACTTGGACATTCGTAGAACTATCACGATGCTGACATCTACAAGAATTTCTCAAAAATAAAATTGTATTTCATAAAAAAAGATCGATAATCAAGTGCGCCTCTTCGCGCCTTTTAGTCCTTTAGTTTACATTTTTGTCAACGGATGGCGTTAGTACTAGTATGTCATTCATAACTAAAAATGATAAGTGCTCATGGTGTCCCACTTGTGTCTATCAACGCAGTGGCCTAAGTACACACACGCCGAGTGAATGGCGGGACCACATTCAAAAGATACGGTACGTCTTTGTATGAAATTTTATGATTTTGTTTTTATAAACATCCAAGAGTGTTGACATACGAGGATTTGTTATCATATTGTGGAGAATAATCTGTTCTGTCTATATAGTCCAATAAATCATGCCAGAATTCTATAATTTGACATTTAATTGCGTGCATAGGTATTTGAAAATATGTACCGCATACGGGTATAGATAAAACGGAGCAAATTAACGCGTTCAAAAGGTTAATATTTACGGGATTTTTATGAATTTCAATTGGCTCCGTAATCAGTCGTGCTTTATATGTTTTGGGTCTCCCCAGAACTTCACGAACATGCCCTGGTGATGGACACTGCAATGCTGTCCGAAACGTTGGCTAAAGAAAGACGTAGCGCAACACGGCATAATACCCCAAAAACAAATCACTATAATACTTTTGGCCGTGAAAATCTCTAATCATTTATCATTTTTGTTTTTTTTTTTTTAATTTTATTTTCTCAGTCAGTAGTGGGAGTAACCTGCCTGGGCTCTGGTCACTCACTCTTCACCCAGCGTAAGTTTGACGTATGCATAGTGGACGAGAGCACACAGGTCCTGCAGTGCTCCGTACTGCGGCCACTATACGCAGCCCACAAGTTTGTGCTGGTCGGGGACCCCGATCAACTTCCACCCATCGTGAGGAGCAACCAAGCCAAGTGAGTCAAATCAATTAAAAAACCACACTTTTTATGCGCTCCTTATAATCTTAATATACAAAAATTCATCTTACGTATGTTTGTGCTTGCAAATCTCGAAAAGTAGTTGAGCGATATCGCTGAAAAATTCAATTTTGTTCTTATTAGTGCCAGGAGTGTTTAGAGCAGCGGTCGGGGAACTTTTTTAACCATTACCCCAAAATATTTTTGCGTAAGTCAATATTACCCCTTCCCCCCATTTTGAAAAGACAATCAATGAATATTTAAATAAACATTATTTATTGAATTAATTTACACCTAAAATAAAAAAAAAAGTTACATGAAAATAGTAAGTATGTAATAGACAAACAAAATAAAATTCTCAAATTGGATCAAACAAAAATTGAGATTTTCAGGTTTCCCTTTCAGTTTTTGGTGAAATGATGTTGCTTCATGTTTGATACAATTACTTTAAAATTAGGACTTTTTGATGTAAGAGCAATTTGAATACAGTCTTTGGCGTTTAATCGATTTCTGTTCTTCGTTTTTATGTTCATTAGAGTGGAAAAGTGTTGTTCACAATGATAGGTTGTTGCAAATGGCAACAACTTTTTTACCGCTTCCTCATGTGCAATTTTAACAAAGCCTTCTTAGCTTTTGACATCCAAAAAGACGACAGATTGGCTTTGCTCTCAAATTGAATAAGTGCTTCAGTATTAGATCGAAGTTCAAGTATTGTTTCTGCCAAACCCGAAGGTTCTTCTGGTATGTTAGCAATTTCACATTTAAAAGGATCTACAACCCAATTGTAAGTATGTATATCAAGATCTGGAAAGTAGTCAGAGAACCGCTCTCTTACGCAGTGGCCGATGCACGAAACAACAATATGCAAGCACGTACACACACAACGCACGTCTCTTACTTCTCACGCACACACCTGAATTGATTAAGTTTGTAAAAATACTAACACGTTTATGAAATAGCAAACTACAAAAATTTCCTTATTACCCCAAAAAAAACATTTTTACCCCATTTGGGGTGATTTATCCCAGTTCCCCGACCGTTGGTTTAGAGAGTGATTTAAATGGTAAAAGAAGGCAAGGACGCTTGAGGAATATTTAACGCAACATCTCTGCATCAGAATGAGATTCGGAGTCGATGTAATGTAGTTTTTTTAACCGTAACATTGTGGTATACAATAGTGGAAGAAGTCGGAGACACCCAAGAAATACATTAATGGTGAAGCTTTACTGGGTCCACTAGTATTTTATAAAAAAGCAGAAAATCGGTTTGCATGGAGCTGCTAAACCTCTTTCATTAATTAATTTATTTATTTATTGATGGACTTACATTCTATTTACAAAATAAGTAACACGAAATTAAAAGAAAATTGTAAAGGATGGTATCTATATGAAAACAAAGAAATCCAATCCAAAATCCAATCCGCTCTTTTCGATCTCATATTAGTAATGAAGACTCTGCAAAGTTCTTCAATATACAGACGTTAACTTTCCGAAGAAATATAGCAGATTCGGTAATGTTATTTAAAATTACACACAATTTAATCGATAGTCCTGATCTTCTTCAACGCCTATTATTCCATGTTCCCAATCGCAACAGCAGACAGTCACTTACTTTTAATCTCCCCCATTGTAAGACCAATTCCAAACAAAACTCATTTATCTACAGATCCACACATTCATTTAACTTAAATTATTACCATATTGACATTTTTAACTCGACTTTACGCGACATAAAACAAAAACTCAATAATCAACAAAACTCAAACTAGAAAAACACATCTTCGGATCTACCGGATCTGCCCTGATGATGGACACTGCAACGCTGTCCGAAACGTCGGCTAAAGAAGGAGTTAGCGCAACACGGCATAACACCCCAAAAACAAACAACAAAAATCAAACTAGAAGTTCAATTCCTATGTATTCCCGTCCTTTGCCTCTTAATCCTTATCCTATATTTCCCCCTCCTCCCCCCCCCACCATCCTTTATTTTAATATTTTCTAACTAAACAAGAAATTAATTTAAGAGAACATCTCTATGACATTTTACACCTTACCATTAACTATTCATCAGTGGAAAGTTCATAATTGGCAGAATTAACTATATTATTATTGTATCATTGTATAATTAAAGATTTGCTGTCAACTTTTCCTAAAATGTATAAATAAATTAATAAAAAAGACAGAAATGAATTCTACCGATAATGCAGTTTTCCGCAAGCCCTCAATTTAAAAAAAAAATTCTTTTAACCTGGTCTTTCCCAGGTCTCACGGATTGGACGAGAGTCTATTCAAGCGATTGGACAGTGACAAATCTACTTTCTCCCTCTGCCTGCAGTACCGGATGAACCTACCAATCATGGAGCTCGCTAATGAACTCTCCTATGAGGGAAAGCTGCAGGCCGCAAATTCAAACGTGGAACAAGCCACAATTAAAATAAATAAAGAGGTTTGTAGTTATTTTTTTAAGTAGGTACCTACAATAATAACTTAATGTTTATATATTCTTCTGGTAAATTTTCCAAATGGCAACACTGCTATGATATCCACACTTAACCTTGACCAGGGGGGTATAACTGCGATCGAAAGGAGTGAATACGAATCTGACTCAGGCAATTGCGTCTGTATGAGGGAAGCGTTGCATGTGTTAGGGTGAACGGTGGCTTTACGGGGTGGTTAGATATCACAAAAGGTGTTAAACAAGGCTGTGTAATGTCACCGTAGTTATTCAATCTATACATGGATAATTGTATGCAAGAATTGAAAAAGGTGGGATTGGGCACGAATTTGAGTAATCTGAAAGTATGTTGCCTGTTGTATGCTGATGATGAGGTGCTGGTTGCTAATAGTATGGATGAACTACAGTCTCTCGTGTCTAGGATGAACGAAGTATGTATGAAGAACGAGTTAAAGATGAATGTAAGTAAGTCTAAAGTAATGGTGTTTGAAAGAGAGAGTACGAAAACAGTGTGCAATATAGTTGTGAATGAGGAATACTTGGAGCAGGTGGATGAGTTTGTGTATTTAGGAAGTATGTTTACGAGAGATGAGAAGGACAGAGATATTGAAAGAAGGGTAAATGCAGGTAACTCTGTTAATGGAGGACTGAACGCAGTTGGCACAGAACTTGAAAATCAACTTTGAAATTGATGAATTGTTCAAAGTCAGTGAAACAACCAAACCTTAATATCTAGATCTGAATCCAGATATTTCCCAACCAATCTCTTCCCGTTATCTTTGCTTCCACCCACAATGTGGATTCCATAGTTCCACTGACTCAGGTAGGTGGAACTGCAATAAAAGGGGAAAAAATTGTTCCCACCTTCAATTTATCTAATTACATAATATTTTATTTCAGGTTCCTAACTATGCAGAAGCCATTGAAACATGGCTGAAGTATTGCATTTCACCATCATTGGGTGACTCGGTTATATTCCTAGACACTGGCAGCACGCTGGATCTTTGCGCTAAGTACGCCGAGAACCTCGCCGTCACCAATGGCGACGATAAACAACTTCTTCGTCAAAAGGATAAATGCTCCAATATATACGAGGCGGCTTTAGTTAAAACTATTATAAACAGTTTGCTTGCGGTTAGTACAGTATTATTTGAAGTTATTTTATTACATGAAACAGACAGAAGGCCTAAATATGAAATTAAAAGGTATTTTAAATTACAAAATATGTTTTAATTAATGGTGAAACAAAACAAAATGTGCAAAGCTGATGCTTAAATAATAATTATAATATTTGGATGATTTGTATAGCGCTGTTTTTGTGCAAAATCACCTCAAGGGCGCTGTACAAATATATAATACCTTTCTACAATGATCTATCTTATTACTAACTATAGACTGGTCAAAATACAGGATTTTCCAATAAGAGGTGTTATTTTGAATAGCCCGCTATTTCGGTAGATGTTACTTTTGAAGCTGTCATTTTTTGACATTTGACAAGTAGAAACTACGCCATTAATACAAATGGAACGATACACGCTTCAACAACGCATTGAAATTATTAAAATTCACTTGAGTGAATCAAATGCAAATCATCTTGAGTGATGAGGCCCATTTCCACCTCAGTGGCTTCGTCAACAAGCAAAATTGTCGCATCTGGGGCTCGGAAAACCCAAGAGTTATTGTTGAAAAGCCTCTCTATCCTCAACGTGTGACTGTTTGGTGCGGTTTATGGTCCGGCGGAGTCATTGGACCTTACTTTTATGAAAATGAGGCTGGAGCAACAGTTACAGTGAATGGATTGCGCTATCGAGAGATGATTAATGATTTTTTATGGCCGGAATTGGATGGTATTGATCTGGACAAAGTTTACTTTCAACAAGACGGTGCTACGTGCCACACAAGCAACGAAACCATTGATCTTTTACGATTGAATATCAAAATAACACCTCTTATTGGAAAACCCTGTATTATCAATTTATGTCAAACAGATTGCATCCACTGGTTCTTCGATCACTAATACAAAGCTATATGTACAATGCATTTGATTGATGAATGTGATGCTAGAATGTTCATATGTTATAATTCTTATTTATTTAAATTTTGTACAGGCAGATAATATACAGTACCATACTTACCTGGTAGGTCAATTGAGATTAACACTGTTTATTGTTTATTAGGGAATTTTAGATAGTTGTCACACGCACAGGACATTATTGGAAAATTGGATATAATTGGAGTGTCCAGTATTTAGTTTAATAATATACATTTATGTTCTTTAATGAGCGTGTTGAGGAAAGGAATAATGTAAATCCAATAAGAAAAGTGTGAATAGGATGTATTATAGGCAATATAAGAATGCTACTCTCAGGAATGGTATATTTAATTATGGGTATGACAGCATAAAAAGGTAAGTTTTTAGTTTTGACCTGAATTCTGTTGTACTTGTTATGGATCTTAGTTCCGGAGGGAGTTTATTCCAAGCCTTCGGCCCAGATGCTTCGAAAGCGCGATCACCAAACATAGTATTTGGCTTGCGCTTAGGTTTCATCAGTCTGCTTATAGCTGATGAAGTTGCTGATTTTATATAATGAGTAATAACTTACTTACATCTTACATTCATGTAACGAGTAAGATTAAGAAAGGGGCACTTAGATAATTTGGGTATGTAGAGCAAATGACCAAGTAAAGGAGTGCAAGGAGAATATATGACGCGAATGTGAATGTTGAAAGAAGTCGGGGACGCCCGAGGAAGACATGGCCTGATTCAGTAAACCATGATCTGCACAATCAAGTGAACCAAATACTTGAGTTGGGTCATGTCAAGAGTCGGAATAACAGAGGTATGTATGGGACGGTGAATGAATGTGAATGAAGCAAGGAATGTATGCTATGACAGAATTTTCTGGTCCATTCTCTCTGCCTACCAATGCGGAAAGGCATACTGCGTTACTGTTAGTTAGTTTCTATTTCACTAATTTAAATTGTCAAATAAGAATAATATTTTCTATCACCAGGTTGGCATACTTCCTGCCGACATTGGAGTGATAGCTCCGTACCGGGATCAGGTGGCTCTGCTGAAAAAGGTCTGCTCTGAGGAGCAGCATCTCAAGGTCTGCAGCGGCGGCGAAGACCAGCACCCGCTGGAAGTCAACACTGTGGACCAGTTCCAGGGCAGGGACAAGAGCGTCATCATCTACTCCTGCACCAAGAGTCGGAGCAGGGAACAGCATGATATGCAAAGATCTAGAGTAAGCTTTTTTTGACATTGTCACTTTTGACATTGTCACTTTTGACATTGTCACTTTTGACATTGCCACTTTTGACCTTGTCACTTTTGACATTGTCACTTTTGACATTGTCACTTTTGACATTGTCACATTTGACATTGTCACTTTTGTCATTGTCACTTTTGACATTGTCACTTTTGACATTGTCACTTTTGACATTTTCACCTTCTACATTGCCAATTTTGACACTGTCACTTTTGACATTGTTTCTTTGGACGTTGTCACTTTTTAAATTGTCACTTTTGACCTTAATAGTTTTGACATTGTCACAAATAGGCAATCAACGTCATTTAATCTTTTATACATCTGAAATGTCCCCATTAAATGACGATACTCTATTTGCTTTAGCTTTTGATCAAATTGTGATCAGCTGACAATTATAACAGTTGTGCTGTTATTTTTTAAAACACATCACTTTTTTGACATCGCCACAAAAAGGTAATCAGTGCCATTTAGATTTTATACATCTGAACTATCCCCGTTAAATACCTATACTCAGCCCGTTTTAGCCTTTGCTCAAATTGTGATCGGCAGTAAAGCATAATGGTTGTGCTGTAATGCTGTCGGCTGATTACAATTTGATCGAAACCTGAAAAAGGCCGAGAAACATCATTTAATGGGGACTGTTCAAATGGAAAAAATTCAAAACGGCTCACTCCAACCTAACAACACTCTTATCCTCTGACAAATAAATGTTTTCTACAATATTTCAGGAAAATGAAATCCTCGAAGACCATCGCCGTCTCACCGTGGCGATCACAAGATCCAAGCACAAACTCATAATGGTCGGAGATGTGACAACCCTCAATCAGTACACACCGCTCAGAAAACTCATTGATAGTCTGAAAACACCCCTTCAGACACTGAACAAACTACCCTTAGGACACATTCTAAGTGTTGCAAAACTGCAGAAAGATGGACAGTTTGATTGGGAAAAGATTATAAAAGTTTTGAGGTGATAACCATCATGATATATATTTACTTCTTCATGTGCTTTCTGCTAACCAGCTATCAACATGGACCTCCCTGTTTGAAACCTGCAGTTTTCTTCAAATCGACTTCTGCTTCTCTTTTCCAACCGAGGATGTCATCCGATAATACTGCGATTCTAAAGGTCATCAGCATGTTGTTGTCCTGGGTCAATGCAATCACGAACCACTAACAATCAATCAAAACACTTTTTCAAAAAAGATCAGCTGTCGTGATTGGCATGGCAAACAACCATAGATTTATAAATTTTATAGACCGGGCGTTTCAAGTCTCGTTCTTGCGACAGAGAAATAGAGATGGGTTATGTCTGAAGTAGGCTGTCATTGCAATTATAGTTACTAGTGACTGATATGGGACTGCTTCTTTTTGAAATCTTGAAAAAGAAACAAATAGATTAGAAAAACGAGAAGAAGAAATTAATCTATTTTTTTTTATGAAACTCTCTTTACAAATTACTGTTTTTTATTGAGATTTTGTTTCGTAATTTATTTTTGTAATGTATATTTGTGTTGTTTATGTATTAACTTCCCTAATAAATTTTTGTTTTTAAATTTCAACTGTTTTATTTTTTAATTTGATATTTTTTTAGGTTTAAATAATGATACATTTTAAGAAGAAACAGAATTAAACATCAATGAAAAACTATTGAACAATTTTTTCTCATCCTCTTAATAATAATAATATTTGGATGATTTGTATATTGCCGTTTTTGTGCAAAATCACATCAAGAGCACCTTAAAGGTAGAGTTCCTAGAACAGCAGTGGCAGGGGAGTATAACTCCAATTGAAAATTGGAACCGAAATATTGTGACGCCAAACTATATCCACCAATGAAAAGCTCTGAAAGTCTATGGAATAAACTTTCAGAGTTTTTCATTGGTGTATAGTATAATAAGTAGGCTCTGAATGAGAATTGTACTGTCTATATATTGGTATATCTATGGTTTTTAGGACCTATTTGTTTCATACAAAAAGCCCGAAGATCTAGTGAGTGATTTATTTATGGTCAGTGTATCAGTCACGCTGCGATAGAGCGACAATATTATGCACTGTACGTGTACGAGAGCTTATACAAAGCGATACTAAAGCGGCATCACTGACGACAGTGCAGTAGCTGCATTTGCTCTTGCTGCAGTGGTTGATTTATAGATTTTACTTGTAATTATTAAAAAAAAATGGAGGCTTTTGAAGTTTTTACTGAGATCAAAATACATCCAAAATCTCTTCCTATTGTCGCGTTGCCTCGTGGGCGCACCTCCAAATACCAAATTGAATGTTGACACAACTCTCGCCCGCAGCTAAAGTTGCCTGTGCGTACCTGGACTTATTCACACATTATTGCTATCACCTTACCTGTTGACTAGCTACTTGTGTAATAAAAAATAATATACCTGTAATAATAAAATTAAAAAACCCAACAAATCTCTGGAAGTTGCAGTTTTCCAAAAAAACTTCTGATTTTTAGCCCTAGATGTACTTGAATTATGAAACTCAACAGAACGTCAGCAAAAATTAAATAATTTTCCATTTGTTGTAGTTATAACCTAAACTCTTAGGACAGATGTTTCACAAAATTTTAACAATTCATCAAATTAAAAAGTTATTTTAAAATTCTGTGAAGGTTCTGTTACTATCTCATTATTGGGCAGCTGTTTCACAAAACTGAAATAATGACGGAACTTGAATAGAACTTTCTCAGAACTGGAAAATCAACTTTGAAATTTGATGAATTGTTCAAATTTTCTGATACAACCCGTCCTTAATAAATGTTAGTTTTTTTTAATTAATGTATAATCATAAATTTATTGCGGAAGTAAAAATTTGCCTTTTCGTAAATTTCGAAATTAGAAAGAACTTTCGATTCTCTCACTGTTTTGGAATCAAATGTTTCGATTTTGCCCAACACTAGTGTAACTCTATGGTGTCTACGAATTACGAATCAAACTAGCAGATATCACATCGAGATTCGAAATTTTTGCTGGGAAGTGACAGCTAGGTCGGAGTCTCTCATCACCACATAAATCAAACCAAATCAAACATATTAGTTATTTTAACCCATTTAGTAATTTATTCTTTTGTAATTTAGTTTGTGTAACTATATTTGTGTTAATTGTTAAATATTGTGTTGTTTTTATCTGTTTGTCGGTAAGTCTTGTTAAATACTTGATGTAGGTAGGTTAAAAATATTAGTATAGAGATGGAACGGGCTAAACCTCCTGATCCCCCGGACGAAATCAACGATGGCTCTTTTTCAGACTCCTCGGTGGGCTCAATGGAAACGGTTGCCACCGATATTCCAGAACCCTCAGACTTCATCACAGTAACGACTAAAAAAAGGAAAAATTTAAAGCTTGTGCGAAATTCCAGTACAGATTCCGAAAAAGTACCCCACAAAATTCCTACCCTTGATAAAAATAGAAGCTTTGTAGACAATGGTATTCTTCCGTCCAATCAGCAGACCCCATCTATCCAGCCACTCAACTCGTCGATCACAACGCCAATTGCTAGTCCAACTACTCCTGTCCCCATACCGACACCAGCCCCTACACCCTCACGAATTTACAACAATTTAGACAGGCCTCCATACATCACACATGTCACTAAAATTTCAAAGGAAGGAGGTCCAACAACATTGTATGACATTGACTTTGGTCACTTTCTCCACAAAAATAAAATCAGTCCTGTCTGGAATGGAGTTAAGTCGGTTGGTCGTAACCGTCTTTCCGTCGAGTTTAAGACAGCGGCTGAAGCCAATAATTTTGTTAAATCAGCGGTTGCCAAGGAAAACTCCTATAACGTATTCATTCCTTCTTACCAGGTTACTAAACTTGGAGTCACTAAGGGGATTCCTCCACACTGGACGACAGAGGACATCTTGGAGAACATTAAGGTTCCCCAGGGTTACGGAAAGGTCATTAAAGCTCGCAGACTAAATTATCGTTTTAACACTGGAAACGCCATAGAATGGAGACCCTCTCAGTCTGTTGTCCTCACATTCGACTCCAAAGATCTCCCTCAAAATGTCACCATGTTCCACGTATCCCTACCAGTGGATCTCTACGTGTTTCCAACTGTGCAGTGCTACAAGTGCTGTAGGTTTGGACACACGAAGACCCTCTGCAGATCAGAACCTCGATGCTATAAGTGCACTTTGTCTCATAGTGGCGATAGCTGTAATTCAACGGAGGAAAATTATAAGTGCTTAAACTGCTCAGGAAACCACTTGTCGACCAGCAAAATTTGCCCTGAAATGTCAAGGCAACGCAACATCAAACATACAATGGCTGTAAAGAACATTTCGTATGCGGAAGCATCCAAAATGTTCAATAAGGCTGTCATTTCTTATTCTGAAACTGCATCCAAAAATATTTCCTCCCCTCATCAATCTTCTTCTTCATCAACGAAGAAAACAGTTTTAAAGTTCAGTAAACCCCGAGTTCTCCCAAAAAAGAATGCCACTAGTCACGAATCCTTGTTATGGTTCCCCAATGGACAACTCCCTCCCAACTCTGATAGAACAATACCCAAGTCACCTGTCAACGCAGACCCACATAACATTAACGATCTTAATTCTACACTTATCACGTCATTTTTACACATCCTTCAGACTTTAAATAAAAACAATATACAAATACCGTCCCACGTTGCCAAACAGATTGTACAGATTATAAATACCTCTAGAAATGGCCCCTCTGACGAGGATTCTTCAGTGGAATTGCCATAGTCTCCGAAACAAATCAGTAGACATCTTACACACATTAAACTCACTCTCCATTGCAGTAGCTGCCGTCTCTGAGACGTGGCTTGAACCGGACTCTCATTTCAGAGTTCGAGGATTCCACTGTCTTCGTGACGACCGCCAAGATGGGAAGGGTGGCTCCGCTCTTCTCATTAAAACATCCTTACCCTTTTCCCCAGTAGATGTTAAGCCAGCCGGTTGCCCTTTTCAGGTGACGGCCGCTAAGGTTTTTGGCACTACAATCCTTTCCCTGTATATATCCCCTTCTAATAAACCCTCTAAATCATTTCTTCAAGCAATGCTTTCTAAGATAGAACCACCTTTCCTTGTTCTGGGTGACTTTAATGCTCACCACGGATTATGGGGCTCTGTGTCTTGCGACAGATTGGGCAGAGACATTGTTGACCTTCTTGACGATCTTGATCTTTGCATTATGAATGACGGTTCCCCTACCCGTGTTCAGGTACCAGGTCAACGACCCAGCGTGGTCGACCTTACCATTTGCAACTCAAACATAGCCGGATCCTTGTTCTGGAAAGTTCTGGAGGACCCGCACGGGAGTGATCACTATCCAATCCTCATAGAATCCTCCAACATGCTCCATACCAACAAGGCTTTCACGTTTCGTAATCGTAAACCGAGATTTGTAACCTCGAAGGCCAACTGGACTGATTTTTCAAAGCTCATAAAGCTCTCCATGCTTAGTCTGCCCTCTCCGACTAAAGATAATGTCACGGAATGTTACGAGTTGCTAGTTTCATCAATCATCGCGGCTGCAGAGACATGCATTCCTATCAAATTACCTGGCAATAAAGGAAAACCTCCCCCAGCCCCGTGGTGGGATAATGAATGTGCAGACGCAATAGATTCCAGGAAGAGGTATGCTAAAATATATTCTTTGAACATGACCCTTGATAATTTCCTGAACTTCAAAAAGATTGAAGCTAAGACCAAGCGATTGCTCAAAAATAAAAAAAGGCAAGGATGGAAAAACTTTTGTTCTTCCTTATCTCCCGATACCCCACTCTCAGCTGTTTGGAATTCAATCCGCCGATTCAGAGGTTCTTACGTCCCACCCGTTCCTCATCCACTCTCTTCAGAATGGGTGAAGGAATTTGCCGATAAATTAGCTCCTCCCACTGCGAGTAACTGGAATGAAACGGAATTCACATACTCGTTTCGTACGCAAGGGTGGATAGACTCACACTTCAATATATTTGAACTTAGAGAGGTTTTAAACGACCTTAGAGACTCAGCTCCCGGCGAAGACGGTATTCCGTATAGCCTCATTAAAAACTGTGATGTTGCCCTACATAATTATTTTCTTACACTTTTAAATTTGATGTTTGACACAGGTAAAATTCCAACCTCCTGGAAAACCCAATTAATTATCCCTATTCTGAAACCCCAAAAGGACCCCAGTTCTGGTCTTTCGTACAGACCCATTGCTCTTTCTTCTACTTTAGTTAAAATTGCAGAACATTTGATAAAAAGACGACTAGACTGGTATGTTGAAAGTGAGAAAATTCTTCCCAGCTCACAGTTTGGATTTCGAAAATCAAAAAGTACAACTGAAAGCATTTCAATTCTCACTTCTGATATACAGATGGTCCTAGCTGAAAAAAATATTCTTGTCGGTGTCTGCGTAGATATTACCGGAGCTTTTGACAATGTTTTATTAAACGTTCTACAGAGAAAATTATTACAAATCGGCATCCCCCGTAAGCTTGTCAGTTTCATAATCAACCTTCTTCTTACCAGAAAAATTCAAATCCAGGTTCTGAACTCCCCTTCTCTGTTGAGAACGGTAAACAAGGGTTTGCCTCAGGGTTCCGTCCTTAGTCCTATCCTTTTTAATATTTACACCTCTGACCTGCATCAGAGTATACTCCCATCATGTAAAATTCTTCAGTATGCAGATGATTTTTTTATCTATATATCGGGACGAATTATTGCTTTTCTGGAGGAAATGATCAACCTTAGCATGAAAAATCTTTGCATTTTTCTAAGAAATCACGGCCTGGAAATTTCTCCAACCAAAAGCAATGTCATCGTTTTCTCTAGGAAACGTGTTGCCCCGTGCATTTCAATCCGAATCGATAACATAATCCTCCCCGTCCAGGTTCAGATAAAATTTCTGGGGGTCATTCTAGACTCTAAGCTAACGTGGAACTCTTACGTAAATCTCATTATTAACAAAAGTCAAGCTGGCCTTAACGCCCTGCGCGCCGTGTCAAGGGTCTGGTGGGGAAGCCATCCATGCTCGCAAAAATTGTTTTATAATGCTTATGTTAGAAGCCATTTGGATTACGCGTCATTCCTTATTGAGCCCACTTCTAAAAAAAACCTTTCAAGGTTAGACCGTATCCAATCTCAAAGCCTAAGATTAATTATCGGAGCCATGCGATCTTCCCCAATTAACGCTTTGCAGGTGGAGGCTGTTGACCCTCCTCTCCATTTCAGAAGACAGTTCTTGGCAGACAAGTTCTTATTCAAATGTTTCAGACTGTCTAATCACCCACTGATGGACAAAATTGCTGCTCTCTCTGCTCAAGTTAGATCACTTTCATATTGGAGGAACAAAACAATCCCACTTCTCGTCAAAAGCCTCCATACTTACAATGCTTATAAACCTATTTTAAATCCCCATGACAGACTTCCATTATATTTAAATTCTTTTCAAATTCATTCGCGCAAACCTAACATTATTTTTTCACTTGGCTTTCCTGGCAACCACGAAGCCCCAAGTAAATTTATCCATATTTTAAACTCGAAATGGACCGGCTGGAAAACTATTTATACAGATGGTTCTAAATCTTCCTTATCTAACCATGTGGGAGCGGCGTTCCACTGCCCAAGAGACCAAATTAGTAAAAAAATAAAACTTCATAAAGAAGCCTCAATTTTCACAGCTGAATGCATAGCAATTTTAGAATCCTTAAAATACATTGAAAGTATTCAAATTGAAAATTTTTTAATTCTCTCCGATTCCCTGAGTGCTCTTCAAAAACTAAACTCCTCCCCTTTCCACTACCCGGAAGATGATTTGTGTATTGGAATCCGCTCCTTATTACATACGTTAGCTATCTCTGGCAGAGAGATCGCGTTGGCTTGGATTCCTAGCCACTGCGGTATCCCTGGTAATGAAAAGGCAGATTTATTGGCGAAAGATGCCATCGACACCGGAGAGTTTTTGTATAATTTCTTAAACCCCGACGACCTTCTAGTCAAACTGAAAGAAAACATGATCTCCACATGGCAGAATCATTGGAATGAGTCGAGTAAAACAAAGGGTAATCATTTTTACAAATTACAGCCTACGATTCCTTCAAAACCGTGGTTTTCTGGGCTCTCTTTGAACAAATTTTCAACTTCTTCCATTTGCCGTATGCGAATAGGACATTGCTGCCACAATGTTCACCTGACAAGAATTCAGGTTAAGAATTCTGCCATGTGTGAGTGTCGTCTTGAAGAGGAGGACCTCAACCATATTTTTTTCAGTTGCCCTTTAAATAATAATTATAAAAATTTCATACCTGATCTGATCAATACAGGTATATTGCCCCCCTACGACATTGCATTTTTGTTATCTTCCATTGACAAACGAGTATATAAAATCATTTCTTATTTTATTAAAGTTAATGGCATCAACTTGTAAATTTACTTACCGAATTATTCATACGTGTATATATATATGTGTATATGTATGTATGTGTGTATGTATGTGCGTATATTTGTATGAATATATGTGTGTATATATATATATATCTTTTTATTATTATTATTTATTTATATTTAGTGTGTTTAGTGAACTGTATATTATATATTTATGTTGTGTATTTGTAATTCTTTGGTAAATAAATATTAACCTACACATACACAAATACAAATACTCCGCACACTCTCTACTTGACACTGGCCAGAACACTCCACTGGGGTGAAAAGCCATTTAAAAAAAAGAAGAAGAAGAGAAGATATCACATCTTTTATCTTTGCTATTTCTATATAAAATTACGTGGCTGACAAGTGACAGCTTTAAATAAATTATACAAAATGTTTCGTTTACTATTGGTGTCGGCTATTTTATTATTAGCTCAATATTCTTCTCCTTCAAATGCATATACGATAACCGTAGACGCTCACGCGGAAGAATGTTTCTTTGATAATGTCTCGTCCGGTTCAAAAATGGGTATGTTTATTCATAGGTTAATTCGAATATTGCACCTTTGAAATCGACTCGGCTATTACACGGATTTTTCTTTATTTTAGGTTTGATTTTCGAAATCGCCGATGGTGGATTTCTGGATATAGACGTTAAAATAACGGGACCTGATGGAAAAATTATGTACCAGGGTGAAAGAGAGTCCTCTGGAAAGTATACCTTTGCCGCCTATATGGATGGTCGGTACACATACTGCTTTAGCAATCAGATGTCCACAATGACGCCGAAGGTAAAGTTCATTGACCTAAATGAATATATTTTTAATTCATAGGATTCTGCTCCGATCACAGACATTCTAATTGATAGACTTGCCGTAACTAATTAAAATCTGGGTAACATTCGAAGAGCTGTAGGCAAACCACGTGACCGTATTTTTGGCCCCAGGTGGGTTCCAGAACGCTTTGAATAGACTACAACATCAGTTGTGCGTTGACCG
The DNA here is from genome assembly GCF_061612785.1 of Hesperophylax consimilis. Lineage (NCBI taxonomy): Eukaryota > Metazoa > Arthropoda > Insecta > Trichoptera > Limnephilidae > Hesperophylax > Hesperophylax consimilis. Next base: position 24,917,602 of record NC_142857.1, on the reverse strand, counting down.
CACGTTGAATTAGCCAGACCCTTCGTAGGAAAGTAAAGTAAAGCAACGGTTTGCAGCGCAGACTTTTCTGTGCAGGGTCTGAATGTTCATTTTTAACAGAACCGCCTACAAATCTGGTTAACAGTGTAACAAAATATTCGAATATCTGAAACCAAATCGGGTGAACAAAACCCTGAACTTTTGTCTGTCTATTTTGGGTTTTTGTTAAGAAAAATTGTTATAATATTCATTGTCCCTGCTGTGACTGCTGGTCGACTTAATTTAGAATCGTACTATTTGTCAAGTATTTTGTCATCACTTCCTAGATAATGTTTTTAACGTTTGGATTGAATTGTCTTTCAAATAAATCAGTCTCTAGATCAGGGGTTCCCAACCTTTTTGTACTCTAGATCACATTCTAAAATATCGGTAGGGTGGCGGGCAGTGGCGGCTCGTGACTTTTGGGTCACTAGAGTGTTAATATTACAAAAAATGGCTTTATTGATGTTGTAGCTGAAAACGATTTTTTATTTTTTTTCGAAAAATTGATTTTTTGTATGAAGATTTTCAGGAATTCCGTGCGGCGCACGGCTATACTGAAATTTCCTGAAAATCTTCATACAAAAAATCGATTTTCAAAAAAAAATAAAAAATCGTTTTCAGCTATAACAACATCAGAAATGCCATTTTTTATAATATTAGCACTCTAGTACACCCAAAAGTCACGAGCCGCCACTGGTGGCGGGCACCACCTATTTTTAATCGATAAACTCGGGGCAGCAATCGCAATCAAAATTATAACAATGCGGTTCCAGGTGGGGAATGCTATTTACACATCACTCCTTGTACACGCCGAAAACCTGAAGTGAGCAGATGATCGCCAAACCGATCGGGACGGTACGAGCACGTGACTTCTGTCAGTTTGGCTGTCGGGGCCATGCTTATTGCTTTCACTGTCAGACAGAGGAGGCAGAGTCATGTGCCATGTGTTTTGGCGCCTTCGGCGTTCATCGGCTCAGTTCGTGGCGTTCGTTCACTTGGGGTTTTCTGCGTGTACAAGGAGTGATGTGCAAATAGAACTCTCCGTTCCAGGCTAGCGTGAAGAGTGCAGTCTGGCTCGCCGCTAGACAGGTTGCGACAAGTACTGTCAGCAAAGGAACCACTCATACATACAATATCGCAAACATACAAACGTATTTAATAAACCTAGGCAAAAAAATTATAACTAACAAATAAATAAAAATAATTAACACTTTTAATTAATGTTTATGAAAAAATTATTTCACTGTCGAATAGTGGCGGGCACATACGAATAGGGTTGGGAACCCCTGCTCTTGATGGTCTCTCTGGCCGATGGGTAAATTCCTTCATTCTGAAACCATTGGTTGCAAGTTCATCCTGGCGCATTTGCAGCACACTCCTGACAGGTGGTCGATAACCCTTTGGATAATAATATATCTCACGCGGGCCAAATGCTAGTCGTAATAACCTAAAAATCACAATAATGCTATTATAAATAAAATATCCACAATATATGATGTTTTACATGCATACCCTAAAAGGCATGGATAACCTAAGATAAAAATATACGTACTACCTAAATAACTTTTTTTTACATTACTCCAGAGGGAAATAATTAACCTATAATAAATCTGCATTTCTGGGGTTAATTTCCCTCAGGGCCTATGTCATATTTTGGGATGCTGTGTGGAGGAAATATAGGAGTAAACCTGGATCTTAAGCCCCCGGATTCCGAATTTCTAGCCATTTATAACATTTCTCTTGAACACTAAGGACGGGTTGTTTCGGAGAATTTTAACAATTCATCAAATTTCAACGTTGATTTCCGGGTTCTGTGAAAGTCTTATTCAAGTTCTGTTACTATATCATTGTAGGCTAGTTGCTTGACAAAACTGAAATAAAAACAGAACTTGAAAATATCTTTCACAGAACTTGAAAATGAACGTTGGAATTTGATGAATTTTTCAAATTCTCCGAAACAACCCGTCCTTAGTCTAACATATTGTTGTTTTTGAAGATAATATTCAAGAGCCAAAGTAATTATATGAAATTCCATAGATCGCAAAGTAAGCTACATAAATTATTAAAAACACACTTTGTTTTATTATTTAACATGTCATAGGTGTGAAAAAATTCACAATATATTTTTAAATGCAACTTGGGCATTTGTCGAGAGATTTTTGATCTATTTTAAATGTCGAGTCGTGTTATATATAAATATTTTCTTACTACGGAGAGCCGTGTTGTAGGAGGGAGGTAACGCAAGAGTCTGGCAAATCATTCCACAGCTGAGCTATTGAAAACAAGAATGAATCGTAATCATGACAAATTAATGTCAACCATGATAAATGTGCACCCAACGCACATTTAGTGTGGTGATCTGCCGTGCCGATCACTCAGATAATTTGTAAATAATAGTCGTTTGGATACTCCATACTATTTGGTTTATTTAGTATTTATAGAAAGGTACAGTATTCGAGATGTTGTTGAGAAGAGAGGACGAGTTACAACAGACACGCCTTTTTATACGTCTCGGTCATGCTGTCTTACTCAGATATGCCTGTCTCTTTCATACCGACAGACATACGTTCACCACATCCCTCCACACTTAAATCAGCAGACAGTAACACAACATGATTATCATAATAATAATTATAAAACATACATACACATATTTAATTATTATTTTACAACATTTTCTTTTTTTATTCATAACCATGTTCATTCGGGAGTTGACTGCTGCTTATTATGATTTCTCTGTCCTTGGTCGAAGGCGCTCCTTCCAGTTCCCTGACGTTGACGCCACGGGTTCACTGGAGCTGGAAGGAAAAAGAGGGTCACCCATTAGATTGTCATCCGAAACAAAGTCGGAGACATCGTACTCATCGAACGATAGCCTCCTCGTCTCAGACTCAGGGATTAAAATACTAGGGTTCTTTTCCCATGATACAATAATAGTATTGTTATTTTGTGAGGCGGACGTGTTTTAACCGCTCCGGTTTGTTTGATCCTTTCAGAAGGTTTCCCTTGCTAAGAGATCGCTGAAAATTGTTCAGCATCCGTGTTTTATATAGTGCTTACCTTCTTATTTCACGAAATGTGCGTAACTTCTACCGTTTAGCCGGAATTTGCAATTATTATAGCATTTTAAACCGATTAATTTTTAAAAGTGAAGCTAGAACTAAGATTTCTCAATGCAGTCGAAGATTTTATACCTGACTCAAGTGTCAAGTGGTGTTGGGAATTACGGGACCTTTTCAACCGAGGATGTCTGCATGGAGGACAGATAAGCCATATTTTGTTTAAAGTTTTTGTCTTTGTTTTTATTTTCTGTTTGTTTATGTATTTTGTTACAGATGACACTCATAAACTTCACTTTGACTTTGGTTCAAGATTTTGCTTATGATAGCCTGCGATAAGCGAGCCCTAAGGGTCTGAGACAGAGGTGTGAAATCGTCGGATCACGACAATAGAAAGAATGTATTGGAGACAGGAAGGAGTCTGAAAGGGTCGAGAGGATGCACTAGGTGGCATGAAAGGCTGGGAGGTGACTGGAGAGACTAAGGTAAACTAGGATGAGGTGATTTTGCACAGCGGTGCTGCCAAGGTCTGTTATCTATGTGAGGATATTGTGTCGGCGCTCTTTATTGGCAGCAGACACATGTCAGCGCTATATTAGCGGCGGACACATGCCTGAACGGATGACGAGCCTCGTGCTGGCACAGTTGGTGGACGGGGTAGTCTCTCTCCCTGCAGCAGCTGGTACAGTTCCTTCGCTACCTAGGACTCTTGCAGCAGAGTCTCCATCTTCTGTCTTCGTCGAGCGTCACAGCGGTGCTGCCAAGGTTTGTTGTCTATGTGAGGATGTTGTGTCAGCGCTCTTTATTGGCAGCAGATACATGTCAGCGCTATATTGGCGGCAGACACATGCCTGAACGGATGACGAACCTCGTGCTGGCACAGTTGGTCTAAATAACAAATGTAGATCCTAGGAAATAAATTGTACAGCGCCCTTGAGGTGATTTTTCACAAAAACGGCGCTATACAAATTATCCAATTATTATTATTATTATTATTATTACACAGTTTGGATAATTGATCAAAATGTCTTTTCCAGTACATGATTTTATCATTCAATTTAACCTCAATTAAATATAGTTTATTTCCCAAACGTTTATGTACTTTCCCTGGTACCCACTTATCATTGTTTTGGTCTCTAAAATCTCTAACCATAACTTTCTGATTAATCTTAAAATTCGTAGATACTTTGTTATTCCTTTTATAATAGAATTTCTGATTTTCCTGACATTTTGACATTTTCATTTTGGTATCTTTATCAATCACATTTTCCTTTACCTTCCCCCCTCTAGGTATAAAATTATTCAAATTTGACCTTAACCTTCTACCAAACATTAGAACTGCTGGCTCTAACCCTGTTGTACAGTGTGGTGCATTCCTATAATCTGTGAGAAAACATTCTAACTTCTCATAATAACCTGACTGAAATTTTTTTTCTAATAATATTTTCTTTAAAAAATTTTTACACGATTTGACTGCATTCTCTGCCAATCCATTTGATTGAGGATGATTTATAGGTGTTGTTAAATGTTTAATGCCATTTAACTCGCAAAACTGTTTAAAGTCTGCTGACATGAATGCTGCTCCATTATCAGAAACTAAGGTTTGTACACTACCGAAATAACTGAATAATCTCTTTAAGATTTTAATGGTATTATCTGAGTTAGGTGAATTTACTTCCACGCAATCCAACCATTTTGAGGTTGAATCTATGATTACCAAAAAATATTTATTTCCGATAGGCCCTACGTAATCTATATGAACCCTACTCCAAATTTCTTCCGTTATCGGCCATGGAGTTAACTCACTCTTAGGTTGTGATGGTTGAATTTCCGCACAACTTCCACACTCTCTAACTAAAAATTCAATTTGACTGTCTATCCCTGGCCACCAAAAATAGCCTCTAGCTAGCCCTTTCATCTTGGCAATCCCTAGATGAGATCTATGCAATAAGCTTAATATCTTATCCCTTAAACTTATTGGAATTACTAACCTATGGTTCCAGAAAATACAATCATCAATTATTGATAAATCGTTCCTTTTTATCCAATAAATCCATTTGCAATCATCCTTATTGACTTTATTTGGCCACCCTGTTCTAAGATAATTTTTTATCTCTAATAATAATTTATCCGTATTAGATTCTGCTTTAACTTCCTCAACATCTATTGGCATCTCGCTATTATTTTTGAATAAACACAAAATTCTTGAATCAAAGTTATTATTTTCCTCAACAGGATCTCCTACAGGTACGCGAGATAAGTAATCCGAACAATTTAATGTTGATTTTACGTATTGAACTTTATAATTGAAAGATGAGAGAATTACACCATAACGTTGTAATCTATTACAAGTTAAAACAGGAATTCCTTTTTTTTCACCAAAAATTCTACATAAAGGTTCATTATCTATTTCTAGAATGAATTCCCTTCCGTAAATGTACTCGAAAAACTTCTTAAAAGCAAACACAATTGCACAAGCCTCGAGGTCTAAAATTGAATATTTCTTTTCCGCTTCTGTCAGTTTACGAGAAACAAAAGAAATAGGTCTTTGTAAATTATTTTCATACACATGTAACAATGTTGCACCCAAACCTTTCGTTGAGGCGTCCGTAACTACCTTCAAAGTAACATTTGGATCGTAATGTGCTAACACTCGATTATCACATAAAATTAATTTTATTTTATTAAAAACTTTTACGCAATCTTGATTAAAATCAAAATTCGTATTTTTTTTCAATAATTTGTGCAAAGGATCTAATAACATAGACATATTTGGCACAAAAGATCGGTAAAAATTTACCATTCCTAAAAAACTGCGTAGCTCTGATAAATCTTTTGGTTGCGCGACTTTACTAATTGCGTTCGTTTTATCTTCCATAGGTTTAATCCCTTCCTTCGAGATTTCAAACCCTAAGAAACATACCGATGAAGCGTTAAAATTGCACTTTTGAATATTTACGCACAAACCGCAATCTTTTAACCTATTAAGAACTGCATTTAAATTAGCATTATGTTCCTCTATCGTTTCTCCTGTAACCATAATATCATCCAGGAAAACCGCTGTTTTCTTCAAACCTTGTAGACATGAAGCTATAGTTCTACAAAATATTGCCGGTGCACTGTTAATCCCAAACACTAGCCTAGTGAATTTAAATAATCCTAAATGTGTAGAAATCGTAGTATATTCCATACTTTCTTCGTCTAGTTCCAACTGTAAATAAGCTTGACGTAAATCAATTTTTGAAAATATTATTCCGCCCGAAATTTGTGATAATAAAACTTCTATCTTCGGCATGGGATATTTGTCAACAATCAATTGTGGATTCACAGTACATTTATAATCCCCGCAAATTCTAATGCTTCCATCGCTTTTAACTACGGGTACGATAGGAGATGCAAACTTGCTATAACTAATCGGAACTAAAATTCCCTCTTCCTGTAAACGGTTCAATTCCGTTTCAACTTTCGCTTTCAAAGCGAAAGGAATACTTCTCGGATTGCAGAATTTTGGTTCTGCATTTTCTTTCAATTTTAAATGAACTTTAAATTTATTGAATCTACCTAGTTTACTTGAAAATACCTCCGGATATTTACGCACTAACGTATCGATACTATTATTGTTTACGTCATGAATATTATGCGTGAGTATTTCACTTTTCAACTGTGAAGAAACCGTCTCGAAACCCGTAAAACCAATGTTAAATTCCTTTACGAAGTCTCTACCTAGCACAGTGGTTGAACCATCCTTTACAACACAAAATTCCATTATTTTAGTAATACCCTTGAAATTAATTGACAAAATTAAACATCCAAGTAACTGTAACTTACAATTATTGTAACCCTTCAGGGTTAAATTCTTCGGCTTCAATTGTACATCTTTAAAATGTTCCCAATAATCTTTATCCGATAGGATCGATATTCCTGCACCCGTGTCAAATAATCCTTTTATGATGATACCGTTATTAACTTTTAACGATAAATAAATGGGATCGGTATTTCTTGTTAACCTTGAATTTATTTCACTTGAATTCACAAACACAGATGAAACTTCCTCCCGTTTTTTTTCGCGACAATTTTTACTAAAATGTCCCTTGTTTTTGCAATTAAAACACGTCACGTTTTTTAATCTACAATTACTGGAATCATGATTATTTAAATTACAATATTTGCACTTCAACTGTTGTATACGTTCTACTGATTTCTTTCTGGGAATTGTAACATTTTTGTCATTCGCCCGCGCCGGTGAAGTAGAATAATTCCTACCTGCACTACTATTAAAATTTTGCTTATTTCTAGAAATAAGCCCGACACTCTCGGATTTAATACACGTAATATTTTTATGAAATGAATCCATACCCGATGCGCACTCTAATGTACTTTTTAAAGTCAGCTTCTCTGCATCTAAAAACATTTTTTCTTTAATACGACCTTCTAATAAACCAGTCACAAAAATATCTTTTAAGTTTTCTTCCAGTCTGCTTTCAAATTTGCAGAATCTTGTTAGACAACGTAACCTAGCTATATAATCATTTATAGATTCCCCAACTTTTTGTTTCGCCGCAAAAAAATTTCCACGTTCCTTAAACACATTCTTTGAAACACCAATGTGGTTTCCTAATAACAAAAATATATTTTCAACCGATAAATCTGTTATTTTTTTTGGAAAACATAAATCTATCAGTAGATTAATCGTGTCTGTGTGTAGGTGGGATATTAAAACCGCCCTCTTTTTATCCTCGGATTTAAATTTGTCATCATTGACGAGGATCAACTGCTCAAACTGTAGCACGAACGTCTCCAGCCCGTCCCTAAGGTGACAAAACCTGGGTAAACCCACTCCCTCCATTTCCACACAGATTACCAATAATCAGAAAAAACAACAACAAACAGCACTCAACTCACGAATCTGATGATTGATGCTGCCGCCGATCGCCGCCCTTCCGCGTCCGACCGTCTTCTGGCTCCGTCCGGATTCCTGGTCGTCCTTCTCGTCCGGTCACCACCGCCACGCCTTCCCGTGTCGGGTCCCGGTACAAGCTGCCTGGATCCGTTTTTCATCCGGTTTCTCGGCTGCTGATTCCTTGAGCTCAGCACCTTGAATCTCCTCACCAGTTCCTTGCCTTGATGCTCCTTCAATGTCCGATACTGTCCGTGAAGCTGCCCCCAAATTATTATTTTTTTTATGCGACAATAATCCCTTCCGCGGTGTTCGGTGGGATTATAACCAAACTATGGTTCTTTCAGCTGCGCCTACTGTGGTTCTTCCTCCAGGAAGAATTTGATGGCTGATCAGCTTCCTTTTTCGGCTGCTCCAACTGTAGTTCTTCCTCCAGGAAGAATTTAATAGCTGTTCAGCTTCCTTTTTCGGCTGCTCCAACTGTAGTTCTTTCAGCTGCGGCTACGGTTCTTCCTCCAGGAAGAATTTTGCGGCCGTTCAGCTTCCTTTTTCGGCTGCGCCAACTGTGGTGATCTGCCGTGCCGATCACTCAGATAATTTGTAAATAATAGTCGTTTGGATACTCCATACTATTTGGTTTATTTAGTATTTATAGAAAGGTACAGTATTCGAGATGTTGTTGAGAAGAGAGGACGAGTTACAACAGACACGCCTTTTTATACGTCTCGGTCATGCTGTCTTACTCAGATATGCCTGTCTCTTTCATACCGACAGACATACGTTCACCACATTTAGCATGCTTCCCGATTGTGCATTGGTACTGAAGGGATCAATGACGCTAGTTCTTGTTAACCTTTTCAATGCAATCTATCCCACCACGTGGCATGTTTTGACACAATGTACAGAGTGATACTTACAAGCTATGTGATAATGACGCAACCACCGATGCACACAGCCAATTATAATGAAGTTGATCATTTTTTCACACGCAGCTGTGGTATTAATACGATATCCAGTGACTCTAGCGACGAAGACAGTAATATTGTTTGTCTTTATATTTACAAGCATAAAAAACAATATAAAAGAAGATTTTGGGTTCACCCATATAACGAAATAAATATTAATTGTAGGCCATTTGTCGCCGCCAAGGAACTACATGAGAATGATGTCAAATTGACTTTTCTTTCCAACCCCAATCTACGCCTTCTCCTCTAAATCCTTCTCTAACGTACTCTGGTAAAATATAGTTAAATAGAATAAATTTTATATCCAAATCGTGTTCGAACGTTATTTCTGTCAAACGTATAGTAGATGCAAATATGTACAACTTGTGTAGCGTGCTACCAACGCTGTCAGTAGCGTGCAACTGATGTTAAACTCGTAGTCAACGCACCCCGTCCTCACGAGTAGCGCGCACAAACCTCCAGTCGCTCGTAAGTTTATCTGTGTACAAATGGCCTATTTGTTTCAGTGACACTTTATCGATCATGTATAAAACATGGATGGATCACATATGCGACAGCCGCTTAGATAAGGTTAAGTCTTGCTTGGTCAACTGCTGGAACTTGATGAGAAATGATTTGGTATTTCAGGTTGTGATGTTCAACATGGAGATCGGCGAGAGCCCGAACCGGCCACCAGGAGCCGAAGAGGAAAAGGAAGTTGGCCACACCAAGCTTGAGGACATGATCCGGGAACTCTCTGGAACTCTCACTGGGGTCAAGCACGAACAGGAGTACATGCAGGTAATATCTGTCAATACGTGTTTCAATTTCAAATAGATTTGCTGTTTTTTAATGTGTCCCAAATACGTTTTTGAATTCTCCCAGATTTAATTGGGACGCATAAGGCCCTATATAGTTTAAGATAGTTGAAAATATTGATTAACCTTTTTTATAAGTTTATGTGTTTACTTTATAAATTTAAAAAAAAACTTATGTATTTAATAATACTTTGATGAGGATTAAACCTTCCTCCCCAGAGACTGACTAAAATGAGTGAACCGTGCTTCACTTAAGCCAAATTATAATTGGATTGTATCGAGATTTAAGCTGCTGTAAATTTTTATAATGTCAACCAATTTCAGAGAAATGCGTGAGTGCCACCAAAAGTTGGTAGAATGTCTTGTCATCGATAACGAGCCTGTCTGCCAAGTTTCAGCCCGATCGGATGAGATTTCATTTCATTCTTTCAAGAAAGCAAAATCCAAATTCAAATACAGGGTTTTCCAATAAGAGGTGTTATTTTGATATTCAATCGTAAAAGATTAATGGTTTCGTTGCTTGTGTGGCACTTGGCGCCGTCTTGTTCACAAGTGCCCATAACATTTTTTACTCCAAATGTGCTAAGGAATAGCTGGTTAAAGTTTGTCGGGTACGTGCCGATACACCCTGTATAAATAAAGTTTGTCGGGTTAGTGCCGATACACCCTGTATAAATAAAGTTTGTCGGGTTAGTGCCGATACACCCTGTATAAATAAGGTTTGTCGGGTACGTGCCGATACACCCTGTATAAATAAAAATGTTTGTTTGTTCAAAATCTTAAATCTCCGAAAATTCTTCACCTTTGCTTTGAAATTTTCACACTTACCAATATTATATGGATATCACCTGTGACAGGTAAAAACAAGCTTTCTTTTAAAAACAGCGCCATCTATTGGATGTAAAAGCAACACGAGGTATTGTTTCTCTATCTGCACAGACAGACTGAGCCACAGCAATGCGTGGCGGGGTTCAGCTAGTAAAAAATAAAAATAAAGTTTTATTTTTTTATTTATTATAAATTTTTAAAGATACAAGTTTTATGCAGTCCCACAAAGCTGTCACACATGACGGCTTGTCTGTAGGTTCTACAAATAATATACAGGGTGTCCGGAAACTCGTAGTACAAGCGGGAAACTGGTGAATCTACATCACATTTGGAGTCGATTTTGTAGTATTTTTTTTTTTTATTTGAGCTTTCGTTATCGAGTAAATCGAGTTTGAAGTTGATTTTTTTTTTTTTTTTTAATTTTTTTTTTTTATCAAATTCTTATAAATTATTACTGAAGATCAAAGTACCCAACTAATTAAAACTATTTGAAAGTAAAACAAATGAAGAAACTCGGATTTGAAGCATTATTTTGAAATCACCCTTCATTTAACCCGGTGTAATCATAAAATATTTCTGCTCTGCAGGGTTAAAACATCTGTTATTCAACCCTAAACACCAGAAAAAACTTTAACCCTAAAATAGCCGAAAAATATTTTTTTTTGGTTTTTTTTTTTTTTTTTTGAAAATGCTCAAATCAAAAAACTTTATGTTTTTTTGGGTTCCCCATGTGGTGTAGATTCTCCAGTTTCCCGCTTGTACTACGAGTTTCCGGACACCGTGTATATAAACATATTTAATTTTTAATACATGTATGACACAAAATGATACAATAAACAATATCACAAAATAATATATCTCAAAGTACCTACCTATATACAAATTATTTAGGCAGGTACGTTGAGATGTTCAGGAATACATCAATAATAAAGTTCAGAGATACATTGATTCGTCGCATTAGCCAACGCTTAGGACGGGTTGTTTCGGAGAATTTGAACAATTCTTCAAATTTCAAAGTCAATTTTCAGGTTCTGTGAAAGATTTTTTCAAGTTCTGTTTTTATTTCAGTTCTGTCAAGCAACTACCCTATGCTGATATAATAACAGAACTTGAATAGGACTTTCACAGAATCCGGAAATCAACGTTGAAATTTGATGAATTGTTCAAATTCTCCGAAACAACCCGTCCTTAGTGTTTTTGGGGCAGGGTCTCTCATTATTCTGAGGTTTAAAAGAATTATTAAATTTATTGAAAATCTCTGGTATTAAATATTTAAGCGTTCGGCTTCCATACTTATTTGTAGACAAACGTATTTAATTTTTTTTAAAAGAAAGACAAATTCCTGGTTTACGAGTAGCCTGACAATATTTGAAAATCTCCTACTACCACCACAGTAAGGGGAAAATGTTGCTTGTGTTGTAGTAGAGGACTTAGCCAGCCGAGGAATTGAACACACGACTCCTGGCTGGGATCCAAAAGCCATGGCAACTCGGTTGCTGACTAGTCAATTATATAGATTTTTCAACGTAATATATAGATTTTTGTAACTATTCAACTTTTTACTCTAAGATGACCGCTTTTCTGTCTTATCTTTCCAGATCCGTGATCGAATCCACCGTTCCATCAACGAGAGCACCAACTCGCGCGTGGTCCTGTGGTCCGTGTTCGAGGCTACCGTGCTGGTGGCCATGACCCTGGGTCAGGTCTACTACCTGAAGCGGTTCTTCGAGGTCCGAAGAGTCGTTTAATCCATCACAATCATCTGTGGGTGCTTGTTAATTCTGGAAGTGGCTAGTCTAGTATCAACGATCGACACAGTTTTAACGCTCCTGTTGACTATTTGATTGAACGATTGCAAGTTAAGATGTTCCTAGATTTTTAAAAACTTGAAATGGATTTTAATAACCAGATCTGAATATCCAGGTACTGCTTCCCTTCCCATTCTCCTTACCCTACCCCACTTCCTTCAGTCTGAACATTCCTGTAATAGCTTCATTGGCTTTGGGCAATTTAAATTCTTGTACAATAAAAAGATGAATTCTTTGTTTGTTGATTTAAAGAAAATGGTGATTTATTGAACTCGTAGACACTACCAGAATTAACGAGTGTAAAATATTCTAATTGTTGTTTTTTTTTCGTATTTCTAAAATTTAATAATAAAATAATTTAAAACCATTGTTAGTACTTATTTGTGATAAGAGAACCCTTAATTCTTTCAGCACCGCACTTTTGATTCCACATTTAGACCATATTTTCGACCACTTTTGATTCCACATGTAGACCATATTTTTGACCACTTTTGATTCCACATGTAGACCATATTTTAGACCACTTGATTCCACATGTAGACCATATTTTAGACCACTTGATTCCACATGTAGACCATATTTTAGGTGTGCCAAGACCGAGTTGTTTGGCGGTCCGTCCTCTCTGCCTACCCCTGCGGGGAAACGGCGTGATGGTTAGTTAGTTAGTTGATTCCACATGTAGACCATATTTTAGACCACTTTTGATTCCACATGTAGACCATATTTTAGATCACTTTTAACTCCACATGTAGACCATATTTTAGACCACTTTTAATTCCACATGTAGACCATATTTTATGCTTAAATTGAAAATTTTGGTATAATTTTTTTCTTTAATTTAGATTGAAAAAAAAACAATTACAATATTTTTAGGCCTAATGGTTCAACAGTTAATCAGTGGGATTGGGAACAATGGCCGTTAGTTTACTAGTTTGCAAGATCTAATAACATTTTTGGCTTCTAGTTGAAAACATAAACTCTATAAAACATTGTAGAAAAATATATATTTCTTTTAATTTGAAACATGCTTATAAAATATAGTAACAAAAATATTCGAGTTTTTAACAAGAGTGACCAACAATATAAAAATAAAAGATTGGTGTAAATTACAAATCAAGTTTTGCATCAGATTTCCCTAAACTGGGGAATTGAATCAGAAATTACTAAAACTGGAGAATTGCTCAAAATTGGCCGATGATCAAAGCGGGGATCACTGCCCCCTTGGGAAGAACAGATCCATACTTCAGGGAGCTGGGTAGTTGCACCAGTAAAGGGGCATTTACAGCACTGACAAGACGACTGCTTATCTGAAAAATGTATTCAATTTTTTATTTATTTATCTATTCACTTATACATACAGTTTGTTGACATTGGGTGCAAGTAATACAGATAGATGTTCCATATATAAAATGTGGTAGTAGAATGAAATGTGATATGCAACTGTATATACATGATTGAAGCTTAGGTAGTAATGTTCTGTGAACACCTCACTAGGAGAACCTGTGCCGAGGTGTTCGCATGGGTGTTATTCTGACGTCATAGGTGGAAACACAATATCCTCCTTGGGAGTCTCCATCGTAGTTCCACCCAGTAGCAGTATTTTACATCATTAGGTTAGAAGTTAGAAGCTGTGTTGACATGTTCATCATATATAGACACAATGTAGTAATTTGTGGTAGGTTACGTATCAAAATGTTCTATAGACACACTGTGTAGTACAAGAGTACAGATACATTGTACAAATGTAGAACATGATTTAAACTTCATAATATTATATATGAGTAATGAAGAGAAAAGTAAGAAACATACATGAAAGGAACTTAATGAGCAGTTTAGCTGAGAGGAAAAAAAACCAAAACAGAAGTTATATTACAGTTAATTGTATACTTTAAATACTAAATTAATTATTATGTTTGGTTTGGAGTAAATAGGTTTGGGAAAAATAGTGTTCCTTTAGATTTTATCCAGTCTGTGTTCTGTTTTTTTAGTTGATGTCTTGGTGAATTATCAGCAGGTTATTTCAAGGAAGGTGGCAGCAGTTATAGAGTTTAATGGAGTAGTAGTTAAAGGATCTTTGTCCGTGGGTAGTGTGCTTTAGCGGGATGTTAATTGTTATGTTTGTTGAAGACCGGTTTATTCTTGAGGACTGATATAGTAAAGGGATATGTGATTTGTATTTGAAGAATAGACGATTTTGCATAGAGTTGTCTGATAGACTAATAAATAATAAAACTAATAATAATGTAACTAATATTCATAATCTGCTTTACAACAACGAAATATTATGAACAAAGACGAAAGTAGTTCAAACAAATTATTTTAGAAATTCAAAAGCTACATTGTCATCAAATGGCCAATCGATTATAGATCCATTTCACCTTTTGAACTAATTGTGATTAACAGAAAACCACAAAAGTCACGTTATGCATCCGCTGTAATGGGGACCTTTTCAATGTAAAAAATCAAACAAAATAAGCTGACTGACCATTTGATGACAATGTTACATTTCTGTGAAAAACCCTAACATAACATATTACAATAATTACCTGGTTGCCTGTAAGTGTAGCAATTGGAAGAGGTTTCCCGTCTTCCAGAACGAAGTTAGCTCTCGCATACTCCGGCCTGCTGTCCAGGGGATAATCTCTGTCCAGTTCCACATTGATCTTCGGCCACTTCCACTGCAGCCGCGTTAAACTCTTCAGAGCGGGAATAACGAATAAGTGACTTGTGACGTAAGCAGAAACTGGATTCCCCGGCAAAGCAAACACATAACACCCGTTGTTACACTTGATAAACACGGTCGGTTTGCCTGGTTTCATGTTTACACGTCCAAACACTACTTCCCCATTGAAGTGGTTGATTAGCACGTGTTTTAGCAAGTCTCTTTCGCCCATGGACACACCTCCAGATGTAACAATCACTCGACACTCTTTAAAAGCATTCGTCAGAATGTCTTTTAATGATTTCACATCGTCCGACGCAATTCCAAGGTCCACACAGTTACCGAAATTGCTGTAAATTAAAAAAAAAACAATAAAAATGTTATCTAGGAAACATTAGAGAAAATTATAATAAAGTAGTTGTTACAAAAAACACGTGATGTAACTTGATAGCATAGTTTCACTTTTAGATATGGCTCGACGACAAGAGTGAGAACAATCTCAACCCGGCTGGTTGCGAGAGACTGGCATCGCCGACGAGTTTCCAAAATGATGGCAACATGTGACTGTATATGAATCTATGCACAGATGTATGGTGATAGTCACCAATATACTTGAACCTTCGATTATCGGACATTTGCGTATCCCTGCACGAGAAGGGTCTAAGCCAAACGTAAGTAATTATTTTAATTCAAATATAGAATTAAAATAATTGTCTGCTAAAATATTTTATAGGTAAAATGATTGTATACAAAATGATCGTAATCAAATGACCGTAATTAAATGATTGTAAGCAAAATTATTGCAAATAATAAATAAATAATAATAAGCAAATAATAGTATTTGTGTGTCATGTTAGAGTAAAAGGATTTACAATACGTTTAATAATTTATTTTACGATCAAGACGTCTGTTACTCTTATGATGGGTTGTTTCATCAAATTTCATGGTTGATTTTCAAGTTCTGCAAAGGTTTCCTTCAAGATCTGTTATTATTTCAGTTTTGTGAAAGAACTGCCCAATAATGATTCAATAACAACATGAATAGAACCTTCACAGAACTTGAAAATCAACAGTTATTTTGAAAAGCTTACTGAGAAGAATTCATACAACTGGTAACTAAACCAACATTCAAATTAGGCGTCTGAATATATAGAGATTAGATTTGAAATAAAATAAAGTTACCCCAGCAATGCCATTAACATGGATTTATTTGAGTCTCTAATGTGAGCGGGCTTCAAAACTGCATCGTTTGGATTCTGAAGCTCGTTCCCAGTTGACAGAATGCCGATATTCTGCTTTGCATAGACTCTGATATCTTTCACTCCCAGGGTACACAGTAGTCCCTTCTCTGCCGCTCCGATCACGGTACCAGCTTCCAGGACTGTCTCTCCGTACTTGATATCGGAGCCAACTTCCCGGATGTCCTGGCCCTTGCTGGGAAGCACCATGATTTCTATTTTATATTCAATAGTTCCATCTTCGGAATGATCCAACAGTTTGGTATCTTCAACCTAAAATGTAAACAATAAAACTATAATAATAATCGGATAATTTGTCTAGCTCAGTTTTTGTGAAAATTCACCAAAACTTTAATACGCTGAGTAATGCAAGCAACGGACCGAGTAACCAAAGCTAAAACACTGACGGTCGTTACATATTTGGGGATCAATGGTGAAGGCACGAAATAAAAGGCGTGTGGTGAAGTTCACAGTGTTTATTGATGAGTCAGTTGCCGAGACGAGGAGATGATGTAGGACAAAAGTTGAATACTTCGGACGCTGCGGTGATGTGCTGGTCAAGCGCGGGTCAGTGAGTCGACGCCGGGCGCTGGTGACCGGGACTCGGTGAAGGTCAGGCACTCTCGAAGAACGTAGGTCTTCAGGCACTCCAGTGCTGACGAGACGGCCGAAGGTGCGGCGGACCTTGTAGGCGGTTGAACGGGAGCGGCGTGACCCGTGAGGATGCTGCGTGTCCTCGTGGTGGTCATGGTAGCGTGGAAGAAGCGCTGATCAGAGACACTGGAACCAGGGCGCTTGTAATCCGAGTAGCGCTTGCCAGGAACGGCGATCTGGACAAGGCGCTATGATGATGTCCCGATAGAGTCTATGATGGTACGGGCGAAGCCGGGTATATGTCCTTCGCGGAGGGGCGCGGGGCGCACCAGTTGTCACTCGTGAAATTTGTAAACTGACGGCTGATAGATAACTGACTGACTGTCTCGCTGCGTCAGGCTTATTTATACTACACGGCCGACGATAACAGTAGGTAGATGGATGGCAACTAAATCCTAGGCACTCGCACAGACTGTATGTTTCAGGAACCTTCGATAGCGCGCAATTATGCGTAGGCGGCAGACTCGAACCTTCTGACGAGTTCTCGTAATGTCCCAGACTGACTGCGCGATAGTATTGTCGCGAGTAGACAAGTAGGTGTTTGTCTGCTTGTAGTACGTAGGTTGCTTTGTTTTGATTTCGACTGCGAGTATGTACCTAAGTAGGTCGAGCGGTTTATTATTAATTATTTAATCTAGATTTTTCTCGACGCCACACATACTTTACATACCAATAAAACTCTGGGATTGTTCAGTTTGGTCTTAAAGGTATACTTCATTCAAATACTTAATCTCATTGTTTCCAATGTGACCAAGCATCTATGTAATTTATTTATTTCTTCCCAATAAACTCAGACACCCACATTCCAGACACCTGTGATACTTGATTAGACCAACACATTGGTGATCATCCTGTGCTTTTCCTGCCAAACACGTAACCAATCATCCAGGTTGGAGTTCTTAGTTTGGCGAGCGACGTGTAGAAAATACCTCATGATACAGAGTTAAAGTATAAGAAATTGACAAACCTGGACTACACAATCTGCTCCAGGGGGCACGGGGGCTCCAGTGCTGATCCGAGAGCATTCTCCGGGCTGCAAGGGAGGAGCAGGTCCCTCGTCCCCCGCCAGCACACCCTCCCCACGCACAGCACGCGCTCCCATCCCATCCTCACTGCGACATGCATACCCGTCCTTCGTAGAGGCAGGGAATGGAGGATAAGGCTCTTTCGCTGTCACATTCTCGCTAAGAGTCCTGTACAAACATTCATCTAACGAGACTGATGAAGATACGGCCCCATAATTGAACTCCTTTCGTACCAAGGTAATCGCATCTTCAACTTCTATCATTGGATAGTTTGATTCGCGGCTTCTGTACGCTACACGCGTTACGTCATCGCCTTTCCCAGCTTTGTGCGGACAGACAAATGGAATTTTTTTTAATTCTGGGATTTTAATTATCCCTGGTTGAGTTGTCTGCATTTTGGAGTGTGCAGATTTGACACTAGATGTCTCCCCTCGAATTTGATCTAAAGCGTGTGGGAGGATTTTCTCCACGATGGAGTAGCATTCTTTTACAGCCTTCAGGCTGCCTGGGAAGTTGAGAATGAGAGTGTTCTTCCTCACTCCGCAGACTGCCCGGGACAGCATCGCCATCTCGGTAATCTGGAGGCTTTTCACACAGATGGCTGTCGATATTCCCGGCGCTTCTTTGTCGATGACTTTCCTCGTTGCTTCGGGGGTGACATCCCTTTTAGTGAAACCAGTCCCACCGGTTGTAATGATCAAGTCTGTCTGCAACACGTCTGCAAAATGAATCAGAGTCTTCTCTATCCGATCCATGTCATCGGGTATCAGGTGCAGGGCGACCCCGGCGTGGGCAAACGTCCTCGCCACGGATTCGAGAAGATAAGGGCCCGAGGAGTCATTGCTCTCCCCGGCACTACAGGAATCGCTTACAGTCAAAATAACGCAACTTATTTTTCCCATAATTTAAGGCAGTTATATATAATATCAAAAGTAAACTAAATATTATTGTCTACAAAAAGTGCACAATAATTTATTATTACCGCGTGACTTAACATAGAAGTCAAAGCACTATAATCATTTAACTAATACCTAATCATAAATAATAGCATTATTATTATTATTGTGTTTTGCGTGATAAAGTTATGCTAGTGTATGTTAACTGATAAAACAAAGAACATCAGATCGTGATGGTCATAGCACAATTTTTGTTATAAATACAAATGAAATTGTTTGTTCGTTTACATTGATAGATAATGATCATACTGCATATTTAAATCATATAAACTATACAGAGATTAGAAAAATCTATTCTTTCAAACTTGATCAAACTTCAGACTTGTTCAGTAGTCTTGGTAGTTGTACAACATAACCAACTATACAACGGTTATTTGAAAATAACCGCAACTACGCTGTCGAGAGCTCGGTTATTTGGTTATTTGGTTATTCGGTTGTGGATGTTGTTGGGTGGTTATGGTTAACTCGCAACTCGCAACCATCTCGCAACTCACATCACATGGGCTATGGGCCGTTTAAAACTATTCTGACCATGACGAAAAGAGACGGCGCTATATGGGCTGCATGTTTATCTTTTTTTTTAGTGAGGCGAAACGAGATAGGCGTATATAGTTTGTAAGACGCTATCCCTTTCTGTGGACCAAAAACTACCCCATACCCACACAACCATAACCTATACACACATAACTACTGATAAGTTCCGACAACTACAATACATACATAACATATAGTTGGCAACTGGCAACCGGCAACTAGATCAACAAGACAACTACTAGTATATAAGTATATCAAATATCAATCAGCCGACAGTTGTAAACGTACAGGGCCGGCGTGCGGAGCTACATTTATATCTATAATATTATTCTCTATTTCCTTCGAAAGTTTTTTTTACGTTTATGGACCTTTTTAGTACTTATTTAATTATCGTGGTGTATTGCGTTGCTTAGAACAATATTTTTAGATATTAAGTTAAATATATAAGTGAAGTTTAAATAGTTAAATATTTGTGAAAGTTTTGTTTTAAAATTGTGAATTTGTAAATATGGCAGGCAATATTTGGACCTATTTTGAAAAACATAATAATGCTGATAAAAAAGCACTGTGTAAATTGTGTAAACTTGTTCTAAGTTACAAAAGTTCTACGGGTAATTTAACTACCCATCTGAAAATAAAACATATTTCTGCATTTGCTGAATTTAAAAATTCAGGCCGTGTTGCGTTCTCACCACCTGAAGATCAAAGTGCAGTGCCGAACGCTATTATTATAGCGCCTGAACATTCTGAAGAAAGCGCTACACATGCTCCATCTACTTCATCAGGACCAGGACCACTAAAACGGCAAAGACAAATGGATGCGTACATTCCAAAAAAGGTGAACGCAGACCAAAAAAGAAAAATTGACATGGATTTGATGAATTTATTCATCGATAGCTTCCAACCTTTTCGCCTGGTGGATGAAAGATCATTCAAAAAATTCGCCCGGTGGATACCAGGCTATACATTGCCATCTAGAAATACGATTTCCAATACATTGCTTCCAGAAATCTACCACAGCACTCGGTTGCGAATGCAAAATGAAGTGGAAAGAGAAGCCCAAACCATATGTATCACTACAGATATGTGGACGTCTTCTAAATCAGATAGCTACACCGCAATAACAGCTCACTATATCAACAAAGAGTTTAAGATGAAAATGGTATTATTAGATTGTTGTCAATTTTTTGGTAGTCACACCGCCGAAAACATTGCAACAGAGGTGAAGAGAATTTGCGTGGAGTGGGGCATAATGGAGAAAATAAATTTTTCTGTAACTGATAATGCAAGCTCAGTGAAAAAAGCTATGAAGGAAATATTAAAATTGAAACACTACGGCTGCTACGCTCATTCATTAAATTTAGTTGTCCAGTCAGCATTATCGACGTTTGCGATGGAGTCGAGTATCGACAAAGTAAAGACGATTGTTCGATTCTTTCGAAAAAGTACGGTTGCTTCAGAGAAGCTGACAAAATACCAGGTTAACCAAGGGATGGCCCCATTAAGGCTAAAACAAGAGTGCCCCACACGCTGGAACTCAATTTATTATATGGTTGAGAGATTTGTGCATCTGGAAGAGGCGATTCGGTCCACTATGGCAGTGTGCGACAAAGACTTGCCAGTTATTTCCATGGAAGAATGGAGTGCTTTGAAGCAATTGTCGGCCGTGCTGAAACCCTTCGAAGAAGTTACCAGATCGGTCAGCGGCGAAAATTACGTTACCGCCGGATCAGTAATAATTTTAACAAGGTGCTTGACTGAAAGTTTACGAATGTATACAGGTGACAATGAATTATGTTCAGCTGTCAAGGAAGTGGCATTGATGTTAAGCTCTGGCATGGAAGACCGTTTCAGAGGTCTGGAACAGAGCGGAACATTTTCGCTGTGTCTTATATTGGACCCTCGTTACAAGACTCAGGCCTTCGCCGATCAAGTAACAGCAATGCATACAAAAAGCAAATTGATTGACATGGTTAGGATCATGGTCACCGAAAACCAAGGTCGGAATCCACCTAACCCCCCTGAGTGTCCAAGAGAACCTACAAGTGATAAGTATTCACCATGGAATATCCTGGATGGCATCATGGGTACCAACGCGACGACACCAGGAACACCGCTTTCAAAGGCCATAAAGGAAGTCGATATGTATTTGCAAGATGAAATACTTCCACGAAAATGTTCAAACGGAGATTTCAATGATCCATTGGAATGGTGGAGAAAACACCAGCCAATTTACCCAAATTTGGCTCTTTTGTACAGAATGCACTGCAACGTAGTGGCGACTTCTGTACCGTGTGAGAGAGCCTTTTCGAAAGCGGGACTCATACTGAATGATCGTCGCACACGGCTGACAACCAGTAAGGTACAGCAGCTGATGTTCCTAAATGTAAACATGGATACAGATAGATTTAAATTTTAAAGATTTCTCCCTAATATCATTAGAATAATTATTAAAAGTACGTAAGTGTACTCGTAAGTGTTCTTTTTTATGTTTCTTGCATTCAGCTTTTTGTGTGCACTCACTCGTGGCCAATGCTTTTTTCGCTTTAATTATTTATTGTATTTTGTGTTAGTGTTTAATATTATGTTATTATTTGTTTAATTTTATATGATGTTGTTTTTTGTAGTGTTAATAAATATTGTATTCGTGTGTACAAGTCCATTTTGCATTTTGTAAAAAAATTACAGTTATTATGAAGGGTTAAATGTATTGGCATTATGTAGGAATTTGAAATATAAAATACCCATTTAATTTATAGGTATTTGAAAGTGTTCTAAAATTATAATGGATATAATACCGGGAGTTTTGAATTCTAATCTAATATGCGAAAATTGTTTTATTTTCATTACTATCATTTTCCAAGTTCCTATGTGTATAAAAAAAGGATTATGAAGTTTTGTAGTCCTTTTTACTTATGAGATGTTTTACCAAATTTAATACCAAATACCCCAATTAGTGTCATAATTGTTTCTTTTAGTTTTTGTATGTGGGTCATGCTGCAAAAAATAGCCCTAGATATACCTAATACTTATGTAATGTGAAAGGTTGATAGGCACTGAATGTTATTATTATTGTATAGACATTGGAATTTCCGTTCTCAGTTGCCAGGCTACGATTTATTTGAAAACTAATTTATGTAATGTCAAAGGCAGTAAATATTGACGTATAATCTTTTAATGTCGGAATATCCCACTTAATTGTTAAGGTATTTTTCGCCACCCAATTTCCAGTAATTTGGTAATTATCTAGCCGGAAAACAATACAACTGTTTGCAAACATATTAAGGCTTTATATAGTAGTTACATTTGGGAAATAACATACATAAATATTACATTGTTGTGTAAAAATATTGTATGGTTGATGATATATCCAGGGTTGTGTGTTGTGTCCCATTGAAAGTAAATTTATTTGCCCCATGTAATTATTGCTTTCCAGGAATCATGTAACTCTTAAGTAATGTGAAAGGTTAACAGGCAGGTACTGAAATATTACGTGCTAATCATCATTGGAATTTTTCGTGCTCAGTTGCCAGGCTATGATTTATTTGAATTTGAAATAAATTTTTATTACTTTCAAATTTTAACATGTAAATGAAATCCTTAGCCCCCAGGGGGATATCCCAGTGAGGATATTATTGTGCTCTGCTTGTAACAAAAAAGGAATATAATAAAACATTTACTTATTATTATTGAGTGTTTAAATTTAAGTAATGCAGTCAATAAAATATTTATTAAAATATTATGTAATAATAACAAGTAGCCATCAGCTGCCTTCGTGTATCATTTTTGAGAAATTTATAGATCTTATTTATTATGTCATCTTTATTTTGTACAGCAGTTGTGTGAAATTTCACTGCAAGTGCGTTTTACTATAATATTACTATACATTTACCTATATACAATATATGCATACTTATAAAATATTTTATATGGGAAGTATTTATTTAAAAATACTTCAACGATGTTGTCTCCTTCATAATGTACATGCAACCCACCTTACACTACAAAACTGCAAACAATAAAAATTATCCAAATCATAAACATTATTTATTTTGTGCCCTCCAAGAGATTTCCGATTCCTGCTCTGCTTGTAACTGGCGAATAAAGTCGCATTGTATGTACTCGCGCTGCATATATAGAGATAGCGCTATTCCTTTTAGTGGGTCACAAACTAACCCGATACTTAATACCCACGGTCAAAACCATAACCTGAAATAATTCCACAACCATGATAACTACTAACTACTGAACTGACAACTGACAACTTAAAACTAGATAACCAGACAACCAGCCAACTAGCCAGCAGCCAGTGGCAACTGGCAACTGGTGGCAACTGTAGCCGACAGTCATGTTGCCAGTTGCCGGCCCGCGAAGTAACTATTATATACCTATACAACGAAATAACCAAATAACCATATAACCGTTTAACAACCAGTTATTTAGAGGGTAATAACCAGTTGGTTGTGTTATTGAAATTCTAGCCAGTTGCCCAAGACTATTGTTCAGACTTCAGACTTCAGTTTCAGTGACAGATACATAGCATAGATATAATGGATATAAGATTCACTCAGACAGATGATGATGATAAAAACCATAGATAAAAGGAAACTTGTGGTGGGATTTGGAAAAGAATTATCTAGTTGTGGATATATTATTATTATCGGATTACAAAATAATACGTAATATTGTTACAACTTTACTTAAGGGAAGTTAATAATTAATATTATTCATGTAAAAGATAAGGAGGAACGAGTACAAAAAAAAGAAGTTACTTAGTTACAAAACACTCATAAAAATTTATTTAAAACAAAATGTATAAAGAAGGGTTAGTCTTAATCTAGCTTAATACTAGTTGTAAATTATAGTTCTTATCTGGAGCCGCGGATCTCCACGTTCGCACTTATCACCGACACACACAAGCGGCAACTTGGGTTGGATCCGAAGGGCGGAGTCGGCAGGCAGCGACTCCTGAGAGGGCAGCTTCCTCGTAGGGATATCCTCAGCGCCGGTCCAAAGGGGGAGAGCAGGAAGTTTCTCGGCGGAGGCGAGACGGTAACTTCTGCTAGGGCAGCTCCCTGGACGGAAGAGCCTCGGTGCCGCTCCAAAGGGGGAGAGCAGGAAGTTTCTCGGCGGAGGCGAGACGGTAACTTCTGCTAGGGCAGTTCCCTGGTCGGCAGCTGCCTCGGCGCCGCTCCAAGGGGGAGAGCAGGATGATGACTCCCAAGATGATGACTGTCGAGTGCGGAAATGTGAACTGTCGAGAACTAGGCGAGATCGTGACCGCCGAGAGGGCAGCCTCCTGGGCGGAGGTGCCTCGGCGGCCGCCCCAAGGGGAGGCGAGATGATGACTCTCCAGTGCCAAAAAATCAACTGTCAACTGTTTGACTCGGGACTGTTGGTTGCAGGATCTGTCTTCAGCTGTTGAGGCGAGATGAGAACTGCCGAGAGGGCAGCTTCCTTGGCGACCGCCCTAAGGGGCGGCCGAGATGATCACTCTCTGACTGGGTACTCTTGACTGCGTGCATAAATATACCACTCTCTAGATCGATATCTTCCGGCTTTTTGTATCCAACAGAATTATACAGTACTTAACCACAGATATACAAGCAGTACCTACCGTGCGGAGCAGAGCAGTAGACAAGGTAGAGGAAACTCAAGGCCATTTAAAAAAAGATGCGACCATAGACAACATAATTGCTCTCAGCCTACTCTATTCATTCACTAGCCCAAAAAAACTATTATAAAAATAAAAATGTCCTTGAAGCAGAAAAATGTCGAAATGTTTTCCAAGGGCAAGGTTCATCTGACTAAGAAAATAAACTTTTAAAGTGCATTTCCTTAAGATGAAACTTGTTAATCTGAGAAGAAGAAACCCAAAATGACAAGAAATTTGCAAAAACACTGAAGAAAATTTCCAAAACATGATTGTCCGACAGTACGACGAAAAATTCCGACATTTTTCAGCCTCATGAACTCATGGTTACATATGTTTAAAAATCTTTAATTTCACCAAAACAATAAGATAATACAGGATAACACTAATCAATAACATGAATAAGTTTATCTATATAATAAATAACATTTATACGTTGTGGAGGAAGACATATGTCAAGTATGAAGCATTGTTCAAAAAACCGAACGAATAACCTAAAACTGTTAATTCACTTTAAACTTGAACTTACGTAGGTAGGTTGAATATAATATGTTTGTAACTCGCTAACACTATACTGGCTTATATTGTATTTTTATCACGAACAACTTTAACACGCAATATTTTCGACGGAAATGATAGTATTTCGGCAGAAAATAACAACCCGCGTGTATAAATAAACCACTCTCATTTTGTTTGAATGATTTGAAACTGTCAAACGGAAAAATTCCGTCATCTCTTTCTGTTACACGAGTCATTATGGTAGAGAGCGAGAGATCAAACCAATCCTTCTGTTCTCACCAATGAGATCTGAGCTTTTAGCCATATTATTCGTTTTCTATAAGAATTTTGAGGTGGGCGTGGCGGTTTCAAATGAGTTTCAAGGCCAAAGCTTAGTTAAATGCCCCTGACTGCGTGACTCGGGACTGTCTTCAGCTGCGCAATCCAGCGACCGTAGCGCGCCTTGTCGTGGGGTGCTGGAACTAAAGTGGTTACGCTTTACACCACTTCGGTACGTTGGTTGAGTCCGTGGCGCTGGCATCGACATTCTCACCGTAGTCGTTATTATTATTTTAAAAGATGCTAAAATGACATTTGTACAAAGCTTTCAAACAATTACAATATAGCCAAGCCTTGGGCGAAGGTTTTTATTGCCGGGTCGATGGCTTAACGATACACCCATTTCAGAATTACTACTTGATGAGGGTCTAGAGCTAAATCTGCCGACTAATGGGTGTATTTCTAAGTTGGCTTTCTATTTTTTTATTGAGGGACCGGTGAAACTATTGACAAAATATTTAGGTCTAATAAAATCTGAACTGCCGCCTCCATCTGCGTGTAAAATCACAGAGACAAATGCTGGAGAACGTGTTCGCTTTGGTCTTTCTGTGAATTCAAGTCATGTATATACCTAGGGACATATCAATATATTTATAAATATTCGGTTGCCAAGCAGTTTAAATAGAATTTAAAGAAAAGAGGGAAGCAGAAGAAGAAGGAAAAACAAATAGATATATTTCTATAATTATTGTATAAACACGTTTGATCGGTTAGCTTGTAGCTAAATTGAAAAACATTATGTCGGGTTTCCATCCAGGTGTCGTAGGTTTAATTCATTGCTAGCTAAGTCTTCCCAGGGCCGGCCCTGAGCGAAGCAGCGCCTAGCAGTGTTGCCAACTCAACTACTTCAAAATATGCTAGAGTGTTGGGAAAAATATGCCAGAAATATGCTAAATTCCTTTAAAATATGCCAGAAAAAATGCTAAATTACTTTAGAAAATGCCAAAAAAAAGCTAACATAAACTTAACTTAAAAATAAAATCAGTGAAATAAAATATCAATATCTTCATCTTCCTCTTCTTCTTCTTCATTAACAGCAGCTGATGTGGAAGGCTGAGAGACGAAGTCGTAACTTTCTTTGGTCCCAATGCAGCGTAGTACTTCGTCAGGAACAGTGTAAGAATAACAGCACTTTCCTGCTCTCTTTAGGCCAAATCTCATGTACAAAATGGCATTCAGGGTTCTCACCGCCAAACGATTTCGGAGTTTTGTTTTGACCAGACTCATTTGGCTAAATACACGTTCAATGTCCGCATTTGAATGCGGCAATGTTAAAATAGACATTGCAAACTGACATAAATCACCGAAGGGGTTATTATTAGCTGCATCTTTATATTGCATGACTTCATTCCAAAACTCTACAGTGGAAGTCAAGGATTCCCATTTAATGTGAACTATGTTTCTCCATTGAGACACCAGTTTTTCAATCGTAGGTTCATTTAGTCGGAACTCTTGGGCTATTTTTACAATGGATAGTTTTACTACTGCTTCTCTAAAAATAAGCCAAATAAATATGCTATATGCTAAAGCATAATAGTTATGCTAAACATGGAGTAATTATGCCAAATTTAGCATATAATATGCTAACTTGGCAACACTGGCGCCTAGCGCGAGTAAAATTTTGGCGCTCCTTGTTAAAACCGGTAAACGCTAGGTGGCAAACGGGTGATGGTGATTATTGTAATCACTAATATTCTGATAATTTTTATGTTTGTGTAGGGCCGTTTTTGTGAAATATAATGTGTCAGGTATTAGATAATATGCGCGCCTGGCGCCTTGGCAATTCGACGCCCAGCCCTGACCAACCCCTATAATATTAAATATTAACACAGCGCCCTTGACGTGATTTTTCACGAATTATTATTATAGTGTATTTGATTACACCATCAGCACGTTCATGATTACTGTCAGGTTATTCGTATAAATAGCCGTCTGTTGATATTTTACAGAAGCTCGTGCCAAACAAAGATGGCGGTGACTAAGCAAGTTTATTTCAAGTAACGAAGAAATTTACTTTCAAAACATGTACACAGATGGTACTCTCAGTATAAAAATTTACAAAACGCAATGTTTAGTGTTTTATTTTTACTTTGCTGTTTACTATGTATGTATTTGAAGGGATGTGTGGGATTGCACTAACCTGCTCACATGCCGAAACAACTGACCGGAGCCAGTGAGTCCAAGATATCCCCAAATGGGGGTATGTTGTGAGATTGAAGGCGACAGTAAGAGGACGGTTGGGAAGTAACTGACTATTTAGATCTGGTCACCATAAAGCAGTGGTCGGCAAAGTGCGGCTCTTTGGCTCCATGAGTGCGGCTCTGGCACAAATATCCACGGGAAGCAGGTATCAGCAGGTTTCAGGAGCTTAAAAACAGCAGAGCGACATTAGCATTCTTCAAAAATCCTCTTAATGCTACGATAACTGAGTTGAAATTCTATCCTTTTGACATTGACAAAGGGAGACATGGAGCTATTTCAACGTCTTTGTATTGATTTGGAAATATTGGAGAAGAACAAATGTGATCTTAGTTCACAACACAAGAGATATGCTTTGAAAGACCTGGAGAAGGAAGACATGGTCATTTTTAACATCTGGAATAGTACTTCTGACTCTTACGATCAACTGAAAACACTCCGTTTGCTGTTCTTTCCCTTTTTGGTTTTACATATTCATGCGAACAATCTTTTTGCATGAACTTTATCAAGAGTAAACTGAGAAGTCGTTTTATTGACGAGAACCTGGAATCAAGCCTAAAATTGTAAAGAACAACATAAAAACCTGACTTGAATCTTTCATGATTTAAATTTATGGATACCTTACTTTCATATTATTGTTTATCAACGAATAAATCTTTATTAAGTATCAAATCAAGTTTTATTCAGTGTACCTGTAATTTATGACGGTCTAAAATTATAATAAAGGTTTACTAAATTTAAAAAAATAACAGATTTTGCTCTCAGAATTTTTTTTAATCGTTGTAATGTACATATTTGGCTCTTTGGCCAATAAGTTTGCCGACCTCTGCCATAAAGGACTAAAGCCTAAACACAACCTGCAGCATTTAGATTCAGAATTTTTTTTTATTTTTTTTTATTTGGTACATTATTTTGTTACAATTTATGTTTTCCAGTAATGTAGGCCTCACTGGGTGGTTTGCCCGTGCTGAGGCCTTCATTTTATAATATGAAAATCTTATCTACATATTACATTTAAAGAGAAGATAGTAAATTTGAAAAGAAAATAATAAATTTAAAATTAAAAATAAAAATACATAATAATACATTTAAAATTAAAAAAATAATACAATGAAAATAATCTTGTGTGTTTGTGAGTGATGTGTGTTTATGTTGGTTTTGTGTGTTACGTGTAGGTTTTATTTTTATTTTATGCTATGACATTTTGGTAATATTGTCTTTTTTGTTGTTTAATCCATTTTGTAATTTTGTGTGTGAATTTATTTTTATTTTCCTCAATTTTAATTTCAATTTTTAGACTGTTGAAAGCTTTTATAGCATGGTATTGGTAGTGTCTTTGTCCAAATGTTGAATTTACTGTTGGAGTTTTAATGTTTTCTTTGTACGCTTGTCTAACTGGTCTGTTAGTGTTATTTTGTGTATGTTGAAATTTATTTTTTTTGTTAAAAATGTAGTTTAGTAGTGTTTTAACGTATAATTGGCGTATATCTAGTACGTCACAGCTGTTGAATATTTGGTCTGTATCGGTCAGTCTATGTTTTTTTAGTATTACCTTTAAGATCGTTTTCTGTGCGGTTTCTATGTAATTGATAGCCGAGTTTGTTGCTCCTCCCCAAGCAATAATTCCATATTCTATTATTGATTGGCAGAGTGCAAAATATATTGTTTTCAATTGTTTTATTTTATATATGTTTCTTATGTTAAGGAAAATGTGGATTGTTTTGAGAAGTTTATTTGTGATATGTTTGATGTGAGGTATCCATCTAAGGTTATGGTCAATTACGATTCCTAGATACTTTATTTGTTCTGTTTTTACTAGAGGAGGGCAATCGCAGATGTTGGTGTTTAAACATTCGTGTATTTTTATGGTGTTTGTAATGTTTTTTGGCTGTCCCGTGCTATTTATACTGTATGTTGTGAATTTTGTCTTTGATATGTTAAGTGTAAGTATGTTTGAGTCTAGCCATGTTTTCACTTGCGAGATTCCCAAATTCGCTATGTTATATACATTATTCCAATCCTTAGATTTGAAAAGTAAAACTGTGTCATCAGCATAGCTAACTATTTCACCGTCTATTTTCATGCTGCAAAGTTCATTTATGTAAATAGTAAAAAGAACGGGCCCTAGTATGCTTCCTTGTGGAACTCCATATGTAATCGGCAGTGGTTTACTAGTATGGTTGTTAATTTTGACTTGTTGAGTTCTGTTACTCATATAACTTTTAAATAGTTGAAGTTCCTTGCCTTTGATACCCATGTTTTCTAATTTTTTAAAAAGTGAATTGTGGCAGATTGAGTCAAAGGCTTTAGCTAAATCTAGATATATCGCTATGCATTTGTACCCTTGATCTAAGTTGCTATGTATATAATCTACTGTACATGCTAAAGCTTCTTTTGTGCCTATTTTGTCTCTAAATCCATATTGGTTATCCGAGATTAATTTGTTTTCTTCAAGGTATTTTATAATTTGGTTTTTTAATACTCTTTCGAAAATCTTTGATAGCGAGTTTAACAGAGTGATTGGTCTATAGTTAGTTATTTCCATTTTGTCTCCGGATTTATAAATGGGGATAACTAGTCCTTTTTTAAGAGTACTAGGAAAGCAGGAGTGTGTTATACTAAGGTTGATTAAGTGTGTTATAGGTTTCAAAATTTCATTTTTTAATATCTTAATGCAATCCGTTGTTATCTCATCTAATCCAGGAGCAATTCGGTTTTTTAATGTGTTTATTATTTTGTTAATTTCCTCTTCCGAGGTTGTTTTTATTGTAAATCTGTGTTGTGTCGGTTTTTTATTGATATTTGATCTATTTGTTTGTGTTAGTGTGTTTGTGTTATGCAATTTACGGTTCGCTAAAACTTTTCCTATATTTGCAAAGAAGTTATTCACATGATTTGCTATAGTTTCTGTATTTGTATTGACATCTAATTTTTTGGAGTTAATATTTAGATTTTCAATAGTATTTTTCTGTTTGTATTTTTGTGTGTATGTGACTTCTTTTAATATTTTCCATAATTCCTTTGGGTTATTTTTTTCTTTTTTAAGTTTTTCGCCATAATATAATTCCTTAGCCACTCTAATAATTTTGGTGCAGATGTTTCTATATCTTTTATAGTAGTTAAGTTGTTCCATGTCGTAGGGTGTATATTTAATTTGTTTGTGAATTTTGTCTCGTTTACGAATACAGTTTAATATTCCCTGTGTTATCCATAGTTTAATTTTTTTAGCTTTGTGTGTGAGTTTTACTTGTTTTATGATAGTGTTTTTATTTATTTCTTGTGCTAACATGTTATGAAATTTATCCCAGGCCTCCTCCACGTTCTCTATTTGGTATATTGTACTCCAGTCTATTTGTTTGAGTTTTTCTTTCAAGTTTGAGTAGTTAATTATTTTTTTTGTGAATATTTTGTCTTGGTTGGGTTTTGTGTTTTCGGTGTCTATTGCTATCATATTCATGTAGTGATCTGTGATAGTGCTTTCAAGTACTACGGTTTTGGTTTTTAGTTTTGTTTTGATCATTATATGATCTATACAAGTTTTTGTGTTTTGTGTGACTCGTGTTGGAATCTTTATCGTTGGCTCCAGTCCATGCTGTGCTAGTAGTGTTAGGTATTCTATGTTTTGTGGGTGTCCGTTTTGTAAGATGTTTATGTTTAGATCTCCAATGATGATGATATTTTTATTTTTGTTGATTTCTTTTAAAGTATTGTTAAGTGCAGTTAGGAAATGTGTGATGTCGTTTTTGGATGGAGATCTGTACATCGCAAGAATACACGTTTCTTTATCATATGCTATGTGTATGCAGTTGGAGTCTATTATGAGTATTTCTTTGACGATTGTATTTATTTTATCATTGATGTATATGACTATGCCATCATTTTGATTTTTGTGTTTTTTTGTGTGGTGTGTGTTATAGTTTTCTATTGTTTTTGGTACATATTTATCGTTCAACCAGCATTCTGTCAGCACAATTATATCAAAATTATTATCAAGCTGTTGTAGGTATATCGTAAATTCATCAAAATTTTTATTAATTGACCTAATGTTTTGGTGTAATATTTTGATTCTATTTTTTTCTTTTGTGATGTTTGTCCATATATTAAAATCGTTTGTACTTACACAGTAGTGTTGGTTGTCCGAGTCTGTATATTCCATGTAATCCGCCATGTTGGTGATTAATTGTGAAAGTATATGATGTGAAGTGTATTTACGTGTGGAGTTGTGTTTATGTTAGTTTGTTAATGTCATCACAATGTTTAATATTGAAAATTTTGCCTTCCGGGGTCTTCCTGGTTAATAGATGGCCTCTTCGAAACCATACAAATTTGTAGTTAATTATTTTTGCATGGTTTTTTAATTTCCACATTAGTTGCTTGTAATATGGCGTCATTACTTCTCCAATGTAAATGTTTTGTTTTCCGGGCTGGTGTATTGCCTCCGTGGTGAGACCTTTTCTTGATGATAGTATGGCATCCCTTTTATTTTTGTTATTTAATTTGATAGTTATTTTCGGTGGGTGGTTTGGTCGGCGATCTTGGATGTGATTTATATTCGAAATTTCTGTGTCTTCAGTTTGAACTCCGCACGCAGCAGTTATTTCCTTTATTATGTTTTTTGTCATTTTAGGATCATTATTTTGGATACCTGATATTTCGAGATACTCTTCCAGTGTCGCCTGTTCCATTTCTGTTGTTTTTACTAAAATACTATTGAATTCTATGTTTTTTTGTTCTAGTTCATTTTTTATTTCAGATATTTCTTTTTCTAACTGTGGAATTTTTTCAATAGATTTTATTAATGTATCGTATTGGTCGCTTATAAATTGAAGCGATTTTTTATTGTCCGCAGATTCCGTTTCTATCTTGTTTAAAATCACTGTTTTCATTTCATCGAATTTTTTGTCGATGTAATTTATAATGTAATTCATATTTTCTGGGTTTTCAGTGTGTGTTGAGTCGGAAGGCCGAAAGTTCTTACTAGAAGAAGGAGTGTAATTGGATTGTGATTGAGTTTTAGGATCCAATGTTTTACATTCTTTGCATTTCCAGTTGTCTCTGAGTGTTTTTGACATTTTTTTAAATTTTTCTGCGGTGCTATTTATGCAGGTGTAATGAAATGCATTTAAGCATATGCTGCATTTTATGCTCTTGTTTGGACTAATAATATTATCGCAACTATAGCAGTCCATTTTTGTTATTATTTACGTTTATTGTAATAATGTATTTATTTATTCGGTTTCTGTATATTTGTCTTTTATGCGAGGTTTCTTGATTTTATTTGATAATGGTAATTGATTTATTTAATAACAGTAGTAAAAATATATTAAATTAACACTGTAGTGACATCTATTGGTTTACTTCTAGTTTTTGAAAGATATTGCTCGGTAGGTGACTGGTTTCGCTTGGTCCATTTGTCGATAGATGGTGTAGTACGACAAATTATAAATAACTATTTAAATTATAACGAATGATTTATGATTTTTTTTTTTTTTTAAGTGTCGCTTTTTTATATTGTTGTTGAATGTATCGGAATATAATTTAAGATCACATGGATTTTGGTTTGAGAATCACTTTTTGCGATCTATTTAATATATGAAACACTATTTGACACTAGATAATGTTCTTGATCAGTTTTAGGGTAGTTAGATAAAGTTTTTAATTGTTATTTTATTTTATTTATGTTGAATTTATCAGGGAAACACTGTTTTGTTCATTTCTACTGTTGTTTTTTTTTGTTTTTGCACTATTTTAAACTGAAAACAATGGTGTTGACAAATTAGATATCGGAAGACCGTTAGGTTTGTTGAGTAAAGTTTTTGAATTTTTATTATTGTTTATTTGAAATTCACTCTTTTATGTATTAAACTTTGATTATTCACTATTAAAGTTTTTTTTTTATACGTTAAATGACTTCAATTTAAACTAAAGATCGGGAGATATTTTGACAGGTGTTAACTGCACTAAGTAGGTAGATTAATTATTAGTAGATTAATATTGATCTTTCATCTGGGCGACACACAGTGGGCTGAAAATCGCCTTTCATAGACATAGAGACTAAGCATTAAAATGAATCATCAACAAAAAAAGATTTTTTTTCCACTTTAGGATTTAAAAAAAAAAATCGCACCTTGCGCCACAATATGAAGTATGTCAAAAAAATACAAATAAATAGTAGTATTATCTGTGTGTAAGGATAGAATGGCCAACCTTATGATTCCAGAGATAGCCTCATTTTTAATGTCAGCGCCATACAAATTTTTCTTAAAAAAATTATAACTCCTTCATTTGTACACGCAATTGCTTCGTACGACATTTTATAGCATAGTAATGATCAGCAGAATCCATTTCTAGCCAAAAAAATACCCTTGAAAATTCAAGTCTCTATGTCTATGAAAGGCGATTTTCAGCCCACTGTGCGACAATGAGAGCATCTACCATTCTGCAAAGTACTAAAGTAACTGTAAATGTATTACATATTTGTGCACCCAGGGATTTGAGCCCGCGACCGCTGGATTCAAACCAAAGGATTTTAACTGCTCGGCCACAGAGGTCGTAAACAGTTAATGTCGTTTATAGAACTTAAGGCGATGCCATACGTAGTAATGCAAAATCATGTGTTTTTGATTTGAAAATTTGGTCGCCTAGAAATGTTTCAGATGTTTTAATTAAATACTGCGAGTAGAATACATCTTGGCCTTTGAAATAATCGAGTATTTTTTAGATAAGTCTTTTTATAAGCCCAGAAAAAAATAATGTAAAGGTCTATGAAAACTGCTTTAAAGTTCAAAATCTCCTACTTACGAACCCATTTTCGGTTATGATTGTATTGTTTAATGTGGCAAATTAAGTTATTTATAAAATGATCGAGAAAAAAATAAATATTTATGCCTGAACATCCACAAAATAAAATAAAAGGCACTTTTTGTCCATGTTTTTACTTGCATAAATCAAAATAGGCGGATAGTGTTAAGCGGGAATTTAAACCTTATCGCCATGTACGTAAAGGTTGTTATTGATAGCGGCTCAATTTAAAATATTACACGACGTAGTGCATCGCCAAACATAACGACTATTTTTAAATGGAAAAATCACGCAGTTTCTCCGCAGAGTAGGCAGGAGCACGGATTAGCACTCAACTCTGTCTTGGCACAAAATCTTTGCTTCATTAACATTCATGCATCATCTCAAATCTCGTAAATTCTGTTCTGTTATTCTGACTCTTGTCATGAACCAACTCAATTATTTGATTCACTCGATCGAGCAATGTTTTCCGCTGGCATCTTCATTCAACTATCTAAGCATCCACAAATAACATACTGGCAAACCATATACGTATTCAAAATCTAGACAAAAGATAAAATCAATAGTAAAAAGTTTTATTTTTCGACAATCTTTCAGGTGTACAATATTTTCAGAGTTATTGAATTCATTTTTCACTGAATAAATCAGGTGTCGATTAAACACGAAGATAAGAATTATGTTATCTGATCACCTGTTAATAATATTTCCACCTGGAAGTGAGCCACCTGTGGCGTATTATTGTTATTTGATGTTTGTTCAATGTCACATCATTTGAAAGTCAAAAGTCTCAAAGATTAGTACACATTTTTTTAACACGCCTTTTATTGTGTGAATTATTTTATCAGAAGATCTAAATATATTTTATAGATTTTTAAACATTAACCCCGCAGGAGGCCCTGAGGAAAATAATTTCCTTGGGGCCTATGTCATCTTTAGGGATGATGTGTGAGGGTGTTTTGGAAAAGAAAGAGAGGAATGTAAGAGGGGTGGGTACGAATCTAGGGATCAGTGTGTCCAGGAGTGACAGACGTGTTAAAATATCCCTCCCGGTTGGTCGAGAGACTGCTAAGTCACCGGCTGTAGCTTCCCTGTTGGAGTGACCTGAGGCAGAGAACCCCCGACCTCCGGATTGATAGTAGAGAGCTTTACTCCTCGACCACGGAGGCCATTGTTATCCAATGAATGGTTCCCAGGGCGGCGGTATACATACTGGCCACCCTAATTATAAAGTGTCCGTTGCCACTTCAGCGTCCACCGTCCATTGCATGTCTCCTTACACAGCCTCGAGTTGTTTTCCCAGAATTTTTCCAGAAATGTATATTTTTTTTGAAGAACAATTACATTTCCAGATTATGAATCACCTCATTATAAATTCCATCATCATAAACAGAGAATATTGGAAGAGCTAGCAGAGGAATTAAAGCCACGACGCCTAGGTGGGAGCCCAACGCATTTATTCACTTAGCTACTATCTGGTCAACTAAAAATACTATACTATCACTCCCAGCAACCAAAGATTTCAAACATTGCCTGAATTTGCCATTAACTGTCACTAATGAATCGATCTGATATAAAAATATTTCTCAATATTTACCCATCTCTTTTCTCTACCGACTTTTTAAACTTAACAACATATCTCAAATTGGGGACGACATAGTCCCACTGGCTTCAGTCAGGCGAAACTCCCGTGAGGTGACACATAAAACAAATAATCATGAAGTCACCTATAGATATCAAAACACCTGTAAAACAATCATTATATATCCCGCAGGTGTTCATAATCAAATGTTATTAATTTACTGACAAATTAATAGCGTGTTGCTATGAACATTATGACATAACATAACATGATAACTGGATAATTCGATGAAAGAAAAACTAGGTTAAATAGGTTACATGGGTTAAGTTTATGGGTTAGTTTTTATTGCTTTTAATGGGTTTATTACATCATTGTTTCCAATCTATTAATTTTCAAATATCATTATACACGGTGTCCGGAATTTGTAGTACAACGAAAAACTGTTGAATATACGTCACATTAGAAGTCAATGTAGATAACTTTTATGTCAATAGGTACAATAATTTGACCGTAGTTCTAAAGCGGAACACTGAACAAATTGATACAAGACAATGCGTATTACGAGTAGGGTTGCCAGATGATAATTTGATAAAGGAGGACAGATGGGTCCAAAAAGGAGGATTTTCTGTAAAAAAAGGAGGACATTCAGAAATAAAACGATTTTTTCATATTATTTTACTTTATTTTAATTAGATTTAGCTGAGCTGCCAATTTCGGAAAGAGGTTCTTGGTTTTTTAACAAATAATTATAAAAATCTTCACATGTCATGTTTTTGAAGTTGTATTGAGTAAGAATTAAAGATTTAAGACTGCACACTTCGTCTATTCCTCTCTTTGCTCCACCGAGTATTGTAGGTACCTCGGTACCTGTCACAACTTACCTCGATGATAGGGGAGTTGTGACAGAGGGAGTAGTTTTTCTTTTTGTTGATTTTCTCGGAAACTGTAATACTTTTATTAATTTTGATAATTGTTTTGGAAAGGGAAGGAATGGTGCTACATTAATTCATAAAGGTCATTACTGTGGAACGTTTATTGAGCGAGATATATCCCTTAAATTGAAAATTGTCACAACCCTCCTCGGTCTCCCCTAATCAGTGAAAAAACTCTTTCCACATTTGCGTTATGTGCCCTTATACAAAAATAAAACTCGCAGATCTTGAGCAGTTCTACGAAACATTCAATGTTTTTAACACTTTTGAAGTAGATTGTCCACTGCTCGTGCAACTTCAAATCATAATATGCTTCATCTTCATCTGATTTTGATTTAAGAAATGAAATCAAGTTACGTAGTTCGTAGCTACGTGTCTTTTTAAAACAATAGTGCCCTGGTTGCCCACATCCACATCCACATGGCAGTCGTAAATAGAACATTTGGCGTCAAAGTCGTCTCGCCCGCTGGTAAAACACGGGTATTTTGCTGTTTTATTAATATTTCGGATGTTTAGCAAAAAGGAGGACTTACAGTAGGTAAGGGAGGACGGGAGGACAAAACATGGAAAAGGAGGACATGTCCTCCTTTTGGATACCATCTGGCAACCCTAATTACGAGTGAGTTCGCGAAAAATATTATTCCTTCTGGACCAAGATGTGTTGTATTGTTCCATTAACATTTCATTTAGCCGAGATACGTACACGTAGAGCGACTGAATATTGTCCTGGTGTCTTGTCCAAGCGCGTTTACATGTGGATAATGCGGTGGGGATAACATATCGTCCTGCAGAGATCTATCTCTAGGAAAATGTCTTGGTTCATTTTCTTGTCCTCCAAACTTCTGTCGACATTGGGACAATGTGTCCGGAGCTGGTTATTGGTTTGCAAATCCAGGCAATCAGGACAATTTTCCATAAAATCAAACATTTTCAGACAATAACCATTGTTATCATAAGACAAATCTTTAATTCCTTATTTTTTAACTGTAAGCTTTGGTGATAAAAATAACGTTTATGTTATAATTTAATGTCACTGTAAAATTTTGTAGAACAGATACAGAAATGTGTAGGATGCAGAACCACAATAAAATTTTTAAATGTACATTTTTTAATATGAATACCACACAAGAGTCCCAAATGCTCCCCGTTCGGTCCCAGTGGTACTATGGCATCCCTCAATGGGGTATCTTGTGAGGGTGAAGGGAAGGAGATGGATAAGTGGAAGGATAAGGTTGGTTGGTTCTTCAGATCTGGATAAAAGTTAGGAGGCTGCTTTGAATGAGTGTCCCGGTCTTGTGATCTAGGAGGTTTTGGTGCAATGCACAAATGTACATATTAAAGAACCACCAATAATGGTTACATAGTTAGTTACTTAAAAACTGAAAAAAATATGTGTAATAATATATTTAATTTAAATTTGTACATATCTTTATAAAATATATAATTTATTTAGTCCTAAAATTTGATCTTACCCTTGGAGATTTCAGATTTCAGATAAAACTTCATTATGACACCTGTTCAAGTTGATTCATCCAGTCAAGGTATGTTTATTCCTAATCTGTGATAAGCGGGGTATAAATATGAATGATTTACTTCAATCGATACAGTTTCAGCATTGTCTTGTTGTGTCTAACATAACCTCAAATCAACTAACAAAATGTCTTGCAAAATCTTCTGCCTAATTGTCGCATTGGCTCTCATTTCTGCTGCTTCGGCGACCGTAGTTCAAAAATGTAAGTTTTCATTAAATAATTTATCTCTAATAATAATCACAACTTATCACAGGTAAGCAGAGAGGATATACCATCAACTGTTTGCTTCAATTACAATCATATATCGTTATTCTGACCCTTGCCAAGATCTGCCTCCTGGTGTCCCCGATTTCAAACATTATCTTGCGCATCATCTTGCGCGTTCTCCTTCAATTTCTTATTTCATTCACCGGCTCTAATTGCCCAAACCATTAAAGCGTTTCTTTCTTAATTTTAACCGTTACACTTATATCAGCTTTGCATTCTTTCCGTCTCTCCACATTTTTACCACAAGTTTTCTCACACTTACGCCTCAGAGATCTCATTTTCGTGGTTGAGTGGTTATGATCCTTGACTAAGAATCAGGAGGTCGCGGGCACAAACATATTTTATTTGATTAATTTGTGCTATTTCACATTTTTTAATTTAACATTATATGTGTGTAATTGTAGATAATATCTGGGTCGTTGCTATAAATAGCTTTGGCTATAATTGGTGACCAGATCTGAATAGCCAGGTACTTTCCCACCTTCCTCTCCCCATCTCCTTCGCCTCCCCTCTAACTTCAGCCCCAAACACTTGGGTGCTGTAAGGACTCGGGCTGTTGGTTGAATTGTGAAGGACTCCCCCCCAGGCGAAGCGGGTTCAATCCTCTGAAGCTAAGTCCTCCATCATTGCACAAGCAAATTATTTGTTAATGACGTGTTTATTATTTGCAGGCTCCAACGGTCCCCAGGCCATCAGTGTGAACATCAAGGGATGTGAAAAGGAACCATGCAACCTGGTCGATGGGACTACTGCAATTATGGATGTCACATTCAAAAATCGTAAGCCTTATGTTTATTAACTAATTAATGGTTAGACTAGAACCCACAGTGGGAACACTACATGATATCTTATGCAATGAACTTGTACAGATCAACATACTTAATTCTGCATATAGTATTTAATGAACCTCAACATTTGATAACTCACTTAATATGATATATCCCAGCTCACAATAGTGCCACGCTGGTGCCCAAGGTACGAGCAACAGTGGGCATCATCACGGTTACCTACCCGCTGCCCGGAGATCTTCAGAACGGCTGCAACTCACTCCTCAACGGAGACAGCTGTCCGTTGGTCAAGGACAAACTGACTACTTACAGACTGGCCATGCCCATCGAAGGATTCCCTCACGCAGCGGCGTAGCTACCTAGGGGCTACGCGGGGCAGTGCCCCGGGGCCCTCAAGCTCAGGGGGCCCTCGAATCCTTACCAGAAATCTCGATCGAACTGAACTTTTGGAAATTTCTTCCATTTTCAAAATAAATTTGACAGGTTGCAACTTGCAACCCTACTTTAATCATGACAACTCAGTTGAGAGAAATTCAAAAGTTATGCCTAGGGAATTCCCCTAAATTCTTTCTGTAGGTTGGCAGTGTTTTAATTTTAAAAAGAAGAAACCCAGTGGTGCATTTAAACGCAAACAACGCCAAGAAAGAGAAGATAGTAAACAAAAAAAGTGGGTGTGTCAAGCCTACGCAAGACAGAAGTGAAACTTCTAGTATTCCTCTCTCTCTATTTTCATTTCATCATCTCTATTTTCTCTCTTAGGTTAGTTTGAAAATTAGAGGTTAAATAATTCAACGACGAAGCATGGATTTGCTTTTTCTAATATTTTCTTATAGATGAATGACGTTCGATTAATGTATAGTTCCAAAAATTTTCAATTTATTCACAAGTATACAATATTACATAAATAACAATATTACAATTAAAAATTACAAAGAAATTACAATGACAATTTACCAATCATGTGCCATTTTCATTGTCAATTTCATGAATATCATTTCCTAATGTCGTGATAATTGGGTTATGGTAACTAAAGTGCGAGATATATACATGAGCACTTAAATCCTTAATGAATCGTGCAAAAACTGCATCGATTGTTGTCCCGTGTCGGGAGAGAACGTTCGTGAGCGGCTCCCCCACCTCAACAAGCGCATATGGTGAGAGAGGGACAGTGAACGGTGAGCGGTGGTGGGGGTACCCGCATTTTCGTGTCGATCCTGACTCGGTTTTACTCCGTCCCCGAAAATCCATTACGCGCCTAAAGAAGTTTCACTTCAAAAATGCCTAAAATTGACAAGTTTTTTTAGTCAGCCTTCTGCAAGTACATCTGGACAAAATATTTCTATTGATAGTGACTCAAATAATGTGGTAACTGCAGTGTTGATTGAGAAGCCTACTGAAGAAGATTCGACAATTATTGCAGTTGGAGATACCTCCGCCGCCGATCATGTGAACGTGGATGATGTTTGCATGACACACATAAGAGCGGAGGGTTTGGAGGAACCACAGACCTCTACATTTTTCGAAAATGTGTACGACAAATCTTCTTATGACTTGGGAAACTTCACGAACAAAATATTAAGTGATAACAAAAAACGTCAAATTCTTAATATGGGGCCTTTACAGCCTTCAGGACCTTTTCCAACAGACATCAACCAGAAAAATAGGTGTTTTTCAAAATCGTACTACTTTTCATGTTCTAAATATGGGCCAGTTAATCGTTTTTGGTTGTGTTATTCCAAAATACTATACGCTGCCTATTGTCAACCCTGCTGGTTATTTGCTTCACATAGGAATAATGTTTGGTGTACGGGAATTCGAGATTGGAAGCATTTATCAGAAAGAAAACAACACAGTTGTTCGAGTGGCCATTCGGAAGCATGTGCTGTGTATGAATTTTTGAAAAAAAAAACGATATTACAAGGAACTTGAAAATGAAATGAAAAAATCATTTTATTTAAACGAAGTCATTGATACTTTTGCGAAAACTAAAGCTAGGAAAAAAATGTAAATATAATTGTTATTTAGTCAGTTGGTAGGCCCGACCTTCATATAATAAACCCTTGAATCTTCTCTATTTCGTTTTATTAGCCAAACCTACACATAGTATTAATTGTAAATTATGTTGTTACTGTTTAATATTTTTATTACCTGC
Source organism: Hesperophylax consimilis (assembly GCF_061612785.1). Classification (NCBI taxonomy): domain Eukaryota; kingdom Metazoa; phylum Arthropoda; class Insecta; order Trichoptera; family Limnephilidae; genus Hesperophylax; species Hesperophylax consimilis. The sequence goes on along the minus strand of NC_142857.1, from coordinate 24,875,418 downwards.
CCTGCAGTCTGCAGTGCACAAAAAAGAGCTAAGTAGTTAGCATTTTTAAAGTGTTTGTATATTTCATATTTTTATTTGATAAAACCTAGTCAGTTTACATAGCAGTGGGGCCCCATTTTTTAATTTGCCCCAGGGCCCTTGGTTACCTAGCTACGCCACTGCCCTCACGTAAGACATTTATTCATTTCATGTGATATAATAACTGTGGACACATCATATTCTCAAAATATCAACAGAGTAGCAGAATAAATAAACAGAAATATGTTTAGTTAAAACTGTCCCCTTAAATCGGGAAAATCTTCCTAGTTAAGAAGTGAAATTTTGAAAGTGACAAGTGAACTGCTTGCTCTTGGTTAAAGTCAATACCACTAATAAATTATTACCACTTAGAAGCAAGTATGATCGTGTTCATCCTACACACAAATAGGACGCAATACAAATATTCCTATAGCAATATTACACATCACATAGCACTCTTTTTAGGGTGATTTGCCTAATACAAAAAAAAAATATTACATATGTGCCAAAATATATAGACACAAATGATAGTAAAAATTTTAAGCCGGAAAAACTTAACACAACTCAAGTCATTAAAAGTGATGAAACTAAAACTAGGTTGAATAGGTTTCGTTGATGAGGTTCATAGGATTTTTTCGACACTTTTAATGACTTCATCATTGTGTTGAATTAACATGGAACAAAAAAACAATAATAATGATATGTGGTTTCTTTGAGAAAGCTTCAAAAAATATTGAGCTTGAATATTAAATTGCATGTACTTCAGAAGGTGATGTAGAATCATTTCCTTTCACAAATTATCACCAGGGCCAGACCAGTGCAGGTGCAATTGGAGCAATCCGCTCCGGGCGCTGATTCCTAACACCTAAAGCGCAAGGCGCCATTTGGTTCAGGGCCGGCCCTCAGTGTCACTAATTTATTTCTGAACATTGTGCATACATGATGTGAAAAATGTGCGCTACGACCATAATCCTATTTAAATGTTACATCCTCTTACTTTTGTACCATGTTTACATTAGTGTGATTATTTTAAATAATTACAATATACTCTCCGTTTTTTCTACTATTATTTGCCAGACCTTGTGCTTAACCATCTCCTTATTAACTTGTTGATCGTCGAATCTAAATTATCGCCATGCGTCAGCTGATTCTATTTTCGTAATAATGTTTTTATAAATTGTCATATTTAACATACCATAAGTAGTTTCCCCAGAATAGCTAGTTATATTAAGATAAATGATTTTTTAATAGTATTCTTGAGTAATAGGAAAGGCTGGCGAACAAGAAGACAACCGACAGTACTGATATGTAATGCTTGCCTTTTATACTTCCAGATTTCCGTGGGTCTAGAATTCTCTCTGCTGGGAGACAACAACGAAGTCTTCCAATGCTTCAAAGTGGATTGTAAAGTCGTTGCTGCCTAAATACATATATATTTTGTATCTAAATTTAAGTTGTTATTAGAAATAAACATTTCATTAAAACAACTTTTTTTTTCTTATAGTGTGCAATATGGTAGTAAATGAGGAATACTTGGAGAATGTGGATGAGTTTGTGTATTTAGGAAGTATGTTTACGAGAGATGGGAAGGTCAATGCAGATAGCTCCATTAAGAGGAATATGAAAGCCAAAAATATTTTTGTTCTTTCAACTTCCAAATTAATAATTGAGCTACTCATATCGTTAACATTGTTTGTATTGTCTGGGCGAGGCAATGAATTTTAAAATGACGAGAGTCGCCGTGCAGTAGGTCCCTGGAATAGGTAAAAAGAGCCCGGCAGGATCTCCTTATATTGATTAAAAAAATCATCATTCCTATTAGCACTTATTTTAGACATGGGTTCGAACATTAGAAGCCAATTTTTCAGGTTCTATGGTACCAAACGGGCTGCAATTTTGTAATCGTGATAAGAATCATCAATCAAATGATATCAGTAACAAAATCTGCATTAGGTTGTAATTTGAGAAATATCATTATTCCTTCGGGCACTAAATTTGGACTTGGGTTCGAACTTAAGAAGCCATTTTTTCAGGATCTATAGTACCAAACGGGCAGAAATTTTGGAATGGTGATAAGAATCATGGTCGAAAACAACATAAGTATCAAAATCTAAAAAAAGGTTGTAATTTTAGAAAAATCATCATTCCTATAAGCACTAATTTCAGACTTGGGTTCGATCTTTAGAAGCCATTTTTTCAGGTTCTATAGTACCAAACGGGCTGCAATTTTTTTTAATCGTGATAAGAATCATGGTCTTAAACGAAATCAGTAACAAAATCTGCATTAGGTTCTTATTTTAGAAAAATCATTATTCTTATGGGCACTAATTTCAGACATGGGTTCGATCTTTAGAACCTATTTTTTCAGGTTCTATGGGGTCAAACGGACTGAAATTTTGGAATGGTGATGAGAATCATGGTCCGAAACGAAATCAGTAACAAAATCTTCATTAGGTTCTTATTTTAGAAAAATCATTATTCCTATGGGCACTAATTTCAGACTTGGGTTCGATCTTTAAAAGCCATTTTTTCAGGTTCTATGGGGTCAAACGGGCTGAAATTTTTGAATAGTGATAAAAATCATGGTCCAAAACGAAATAATTATCAAAATCTGCAAAGTGTTTTAATTTGAGAAAAATCAACATTCGTATAAGCACTTACTTCACACTTGGGTTCGAACTTTAGAAGCCATTTTTTAATGTTTTATGGTTCCAAAAGGGCTGAAATTTTGGAATGGTGATTAGAATCATGTTCCGAAACAAAATAAGTATCAAAATCTGCATTAGGTTGTAATTTTAGAAATATATTATTCCTATGGGCATTAATTTCGGACTTGGGTTCGAACTTTAGAAGCCATTTTTTCTGGATCTATTGTACCAAACGGGCAGAAATTTTGGAATGGTGATAAGAATCATGGTCCGACACGAAAGAATTATCAAAATCTGTAAAAAGTTTTAATTTGATAAAAATTAGCATTCCTATAAGCACTTATTTCAAACTTGGGTTCGAAATTTAGAAGCCATTTTTTCAGGTTCTATGGTCTCAAACGGGCTGAAATTTCGGAATCATGATTCATGGTCCGAAACGATATCAGTAACAAAATCTGCATTAGGTTATTCTAAAAGAAAAATCATGATTCCTTCGGGCACTAATTTCTGACATGGGTTCTTAGAACCAATTTTTTCAGCTTCTATGGTACTAAACGGACTGAAATTCTGGAATGGTGATAATAATCATGGTCAAATACGAAATTAGTATCAAAATCGGCAAAAAGTTGTTTTTTTAGAAAAATCATCATCCCATAAGCATTTATTTCAGAATTGGGTTCAAACTTTAGAAGCAATTTTTTTATAATAATAATAATAATACTTGGATGACTTTTATAGCGCCGCAAAAACACCTCAAGGGCGCTGTACAAACTTATAATACATTTCTACAGTGTTATTTCTTAACTATTTATGGAGAAAATATACAGTACAATACTTACCTGGTAGGTCACTTGAGATTAACACTTAATTAACATTATCTAATTGTTTATTGGTCTAATTTAGATACAGGATTTAGGACTTAATTGAAAAATTGAATATAACTGGACTTTCTCTTAGGATTATGCTGTATGATACCAAAAGGGCTGCAATTTCGGAATCGTCATAAGAATCAAGGTCCAAAACGTTATTCATCATAAAATTTGAAAAAATAGTAATTATAGGAAAATCATCATTCCTTTATGCACTTATTTCAGTCTTGGATTCGAACTTTAGAAGCCTTTTTTACAGGATCTATGGTACCAAACGGACTGAAATTTTGGAATGGTGATGAGAATCATGGTCCAAAACGAAATCAGTTACGAAATCTGCATAAGATTGTAACTTAAGAAAAATCATGATTCCTATGGGCACTAATTTCGGACTTTGGTTCGAACTTTAGAAGCCATTTTTTCAGGATATTTGGTACAAAACGGCTTGAAATTTTGGAATGGTGATAAGAATCGTGGTCTCAAATGAAATCAGTAACGAAATCTGCATTAGATTGTTATTTAAAAAAAATCAATATTCCTATAAGCACTCATTTCAGACTTGGTTTCGAACTATAAAAGCCATTATTTCATGCTCTATGGTAAAAAACATGGTGAAATTTCGGAATCTTGATGAGAATGTCCAAAAAGAATAGTCCAAAACGAAATCTGTCACAAAATTTGAAAAGTTTTGTTTTTAGAAATTTCTCTTACCAATGGGTACTCTTTTCAGACTTGGGTTCGAACTTTAGAAACCATTTTTTCAGGTTCTATGGTCTCAAATGGGCTGAAATTTTGGAATGGTGCTAAGAATCAAGGTCCAAATCTATCATATCTATCATAAGGGTAATATTCCCAATAAGCAGCCGATTCGAACAACTCTTGGTTTTCTGTCTCCAGGGCGATAGTATCTACTACTCTTTACGGAGACAGATAAAAAATTTATCTTTTATAAAGAACAATTACATATCCGGATCATAAATCACCTCAATGATGGATGAGCTAGCAGAGAAATTAAAGCCATGACGCCTAGGTGGGAGCCTAACGCATTTATTCACTTAGCTACTATCTGGTCAACTAAAAAAATTATAATATCACTCTCAACAACCAAAGATTTCAAACATTGCCTGAATTTGCCTTTAACTGTCACTTGATCTGATATCAAAATATTTCTCAATCTTTACCCATCTCTTTTCCCTCCCGAATTTACAACCTAAAGATATCAAAACACCTGTTAAACAATCATATTATATCCCGCAGGTGTTCATAATCAAATGTTATTTATTTACTGACAAATTAATACTGTGTTGCTATGAACAGTATTACATAACACAAAATTGTAAATGGATAAATAAACACAATGACAATTCAACACACCACGTAATATACAGAATTTTCCAATATGAGGTGTAATTTAGTTATTCACTCGTAAAAGATCAATGGTTTCGTTGCTTGTGTGGCATTTAGCGCCGTCTTGTTGAAAGTAAACGTTGTCCAGATCAATATCATCCAATTCCGGCCATAAAAAAAACATTAATCATTTCTCGATAGCGCAATCCATTCACCGTAACTGTTGCTCCAGCCTCATTTTCGAAAAATTAAGGCCCAATGACTCCGCCGGACCATAAACCGCGCCAAAGAGTCACATGTTGAGGATAGAGAGGTTTTTCAAAAACAACTCTTGGGTTTTCAATTTTGCTTGTTGACGAAGCCACAGAGGTGGAAATGGGACTCCTCACTCAAGATGATTTGCATTTGATTCACTCAAGTGAATTTTAATAATTTCAATGCTTTGTTGAAGCGTGTATTAATCAATTTTTATTAATGGCGTTGATTCACTTGTCAAATGTTAAAAAATGACAGCTTCAAAAGTAACATCTACCGAAATAGCGGGCTATTCAAAATAACACCTCTTATTGGAAAACCCTGTATATGTTATAATTAATTCTTTCACAGAAAAAAATGTCTAAATAGATACAGAACTGTGTAGGATGCAGAACCACAATGAAATTTTATTATATACATTTTTTAATGTAAATACCACACAAGAGTCCCAAATGCTCCCCGTTCGGTCCCAGTGGTACTATGGCATCCCTAAATAGGGCATGTTGTGAGGCTGAAGGGAAGGAGATGGGCAAGAGGAAGGTTGGGGTTGGTTGGTTCTTCAGATCTGGATACAAGTTAGGAGACTGCTTTGAATAAGTGTCCCGGCCTTGTGATCTAGGAGGTTTTGGTGCATTGCACAAATGTACATATTAAAGAACCACCAATAATGGTTACATACCTAGTTAGTTATTTAAAAACTGAAAAAAATATGTGTTATAATATATTTAATTTAAATTTGTACATATCTTTATAAAATATATAATTTATTTAGACCTAAAATATGATCTTACCCTTGGAGATTTCAGATAAAACTTCATTTTGACACCTGTTCAAGTTGATTCATCCAGTCAAGGTATGTTTATTCCTAATCTGTGATAAGCGGGGTATAAATATGAATGATTTACTTCAATCGATACAGTTTCAGCATTGTCTTGTTGTGTCTAACATAACCTCAAATCAACTAACAAAATGTCTTGCAAAATCTTCTGCCTAATTGTCGCATTGGCTCTCATTTCTGCTGCTTCGGCGACCGTAGTTCAAAAATGTAAGTTTCATTAAATAATTAACCTCTAATAATAATCACAACTTATCACAGGTAAGCAGAGAGGATATACCATCCACTGTTTGCTTCAATTACAATCATATATCGTTATTCTGACCCTTGCCAAGATCTGCCTCCTGGTGTCCCCGATTTCAAACATTATCTTGCGCATCATATGTTCTCCTTCAATTTCTTATTTCATTCACCGGCTCTAATTGCCCAAACCATTAAAGCGTCTCTTTCTTAATTTTAACCGTTACACTTATATCAGCTTTGCATTCTTTCCGTCTCTCCACATTTTTACCACAAGTTTTCTCACACTTACGCCTCAGAGATCTCATTTTCGTGGTTGAGTGGTTATGATCCTTGACTAAGAATCAGGAGGTCGCGGGCACAAACATATTTTATTTGATTAATTTGTGCTATTTCACATTTTTTTAATTTAACATCATATGTGTGTAATTGTAGATAATATCTGGGTCGTTGCTATAAATAGCTTTGGCTATAATTGGTGACCAGATCTGAATAGCCAGGTACTTTCCCACCTTCCTCTCCCCATCTCCTTCGCCTCCCCTCTAACTTCAGCCCCAAACACTTGGGCGCTGTAAGGACTCGGGCTGTTGGTTGAATTGTGAAGGACTCCCCCCCAGGCGAAGCGGGTTCAATCCTCTGAAGCTAAGTCCTCCATCATTGCACAAACAAAATATTTGTTAATGACGTGTTTATTATTTGCAGGCTCCAACGGTCCCCAGGCCATCAGTGTGAACATCAAGGGATGTGAAAAGGAACCATGCAACCTGGTCGATGGGACTACTGCAATTATGGATGTCACATTCAAAAATCGTAAGCCTTATTTTTATTAACTAATTAATGGTTAGACTAGAACCCACAGTGGGAACACTACATGATATCTTATGCAATGAACTTGTACAGATCAACATACTTAATTCTGCATATAGTATTTAATGAACCTCAACATTTGATAACTCACTTAATATGATATATCCCAGCTCACAATAGTGCCACGCTGGTGCCCAAGGTACGAGCAACAGTGGGCATCATCACGGTTACCTACCCGCTGCCCGGAGATCTTCAGAACGGCTGCAACTCACTCCTCAACGGAGACAGCTGTCCGTTGGTCAAGGACAAACTGACTACTTACAGACTGGCCATGCCCATCGAAGGATTCCCTCACGTAAGACATTTATTCATTTCATGTGATATAATAACTGTGGACACATCATATTCTCAAAATATCAACAGAGTAGCAGAATAAATAAACAGAAATATGTTTAGTTAAAACTGTCCCCTTAAATCGGAAAAATCTTCCTAGTTAAGAAGTGAAATTTTGAAAGTGACAAGTGAACTGCTTGCTCTTGGTTAAAGTCAATACCACTAATAAATTATTACCACTTAGAAGCAAGTATGATCGTGTTCATCCTACACACAAATAGGACGCAATACAAATATTCCTATAGCAATATTACACATCACATAGCACTCTTTTTAGGGTGATTTGCCTAATACAAAAAAAAAATATTACATATGTGCCAAAATATATAGACACAAATGATAGTAAAAATTTTAAGCCGGAAAAACTTAACACAACTCAAGTCATTAAAAGTGATGAAACTAAAACTAGGTTGAATAGGTTTCGTTGATGAGGTTCATAGGATTTTTTCGACACTTTTAATGACTTCATCATTGTGTTGAATTAACATGGAACAAAAAAACAATAATAATGATATGTGGTTTCTTTGAGAAAGCTTCAAAAAATATTGAGCTTGAATATTAAATTGCATGTACTTCAGAAGGTGATGTAGAATCATTTCCTTTCACAAATTATCACCAGGGCCAGACCAGTGCAGGTGCAATTGGAGCAATCCGCTCCGGGCGCTGATTCCTAACACCTAAAGCGCAAGGCGCCATTTGGTTCAGGGCCGGCCCTCAGTGTCACTAATTTATTTCTGAACATTGTGCATACATGATGTGAAAAATGTGCGCTACGACCATAATCCTATTTAAATGTTACATCCTCTTACTTTTGTACCATGTTTACATTAGTGTGATTATTTTAAATAATTACAATATACTCTCCGTTTTTTCTACTATTATTTGCCAGACCTTGTGCTTAACCATCTCCTTATTAACTTGTTGATCGTCGAATCTAAATTATCGCCATGCGTCAGCTGATTCTATTTTCGTAATAATGTTTTTATAAATTGTCATATTTAACATACCATAAGTAGTTTCCCCAGAATAGCTAGTTATATTAAGATAAATGATTTTTTAATAGTATTCTTGAGTAATAGGAAAGGCTGGCGAACAAGAAGACAACCGACAGTACTGATATGTAATGCTTGCCTTTTATACTTCCAGATTTCCGTGGGTCTAGAATTCTCTCTGCTGGGAGACAACAACGAAGTCTTCCAATGCTTCAAAGTGGATTGTAAAGTCGTTGCTGCCTAAATACATATATATTTTGTATCTAAATTTAAGTTGTTATTAGAAATAAACATTTCATTAAAACAACTTTTTTTTTCTTATAGTGTGCAATATGGTAGTAAATGAGGAATACTTGGAGAATGTGGATGAGTTTGTGTATTTAGGAAGTATGTTTACGAGAGATGGGAAGGTCAATGCAGATAGCTCCATTAAGAGGAATATGAAAGCCAAAAATATTTTTGTTCTTTCAACTTCCAAATTAATAATTGAGCTACTCATATCGTTAACATTGTTTGTATTGTCTGGGCGAGGCAATGAATTTTAAAATGACGAGAGTCGCCGTGCAGTAGGTCCCTGGAATAGGTAAAAAGAGCCCGGCAGGATCTCCTTATATTGATTAAAAAAATCATCATTCCTATTAGCACTTATTTTAGACATGGGTTCGAACATTAGAAGCCAATTTTTCAGGTTCTATGGTACCAAACGGGCTGCAATTTTGTAATCGTGATAAGAATCATCAATCAAATGATATCAGTAACAAAATCTGCATTAGGTTGTAATTTGAGAAATATCATTATTCCTTCGGGCACTAAATTTGGACTTGGGTTCGAACTTAAGAAGCCATTTTTTCAGGATCTATAGTACCAAACGGGCAGAAATTTTGGAATGGTGATAAGAATCATGGCCCGAAACAAAATAATAATCAAAATCTGCAAAGAGTTTTAATTTGAGAAAAATCAGCATTCCTATAAGCACTTATTTCAAACTATGGTACCAAACGGGCTGCAATTTTGGAATCGTTATAAGAATCATGGTCCAAAACGAAATCTGCATAAGGTTGTAATTTAAGATATATCAATATTCTTATGGGCACTTATTTCAGACTTGGGTTCGAACTTTAGAAGCCATTTTTTCAGGTTCTATGGTCTCAAACGGGCTGAAATTTTGGAATGGTGATAAGAATCATGGTCGAAAACAACATAAGTATCAAAATCTAAAAAAAGGTTGTAATTTTAGAAAAATCATCATTCCTATAAGCACTAATTTCAGACTTGGGTTCGATCTTCAGAAGCCATTTTTTCAGGTTCTATAGTACCAAACGGGCTGCAATTTTTTTTAATCGTGATAAGAATCATGGTCTTAAACGAAATCAGTAACAAAATCTGCATTAGGTTCTTATTTTAGAAAAATCATTATTCTTATGGGCACTAATTTCAGACATGGGTTCGATCTTTAGAACCTATTTTTTCAGGTTCTATGGGGTCAAACGGACTGAAATTTTGGAATGGTGATGAGAATCATGGTCCGAAACGAAATCAGTAACAAAATCTTCATTAGGTTCTTATTTTAGAAAAATCATTATTCCTATGGGCACTAATTTCAGACTTGGGTTCGATCTTTAAAAGCCATTTTTTCAGGTTCTATGGGGTCAAACGGGCTGAAATTTTTGAATAGTGATAAAAATCATGGTCCAAAACGAAATAATTATCAAAATCTGCAAAGTGTTTTAATTTGAGAAAAATCAACATTCGTATAAGCACTTACTTCACACTTGGGTTCGAACTTTAGAAGCCATTTTTTAATGTTTTATGGTTCCAAAAGGGCTGAAATTTTGGAATGGTGATTAGAATCATGTTCCGAAACAAAATAAGTATCAAAATCTGCATTAGGTTGTAATTTTAGAAATATATTATTCCTATGGGCATTAATTTCGGACTTGGGTTCGAACTTTAGAAGCCATTTTTTCTGGATCTATTGTACCAAACGGGCAGAAATTTTGGAATGGTGATAAGAATCATGGTCCGACACGAAAGAATTATCAAAATCTGTAAAAAGTTTTAATTTGATAAAAATTAGCATTCCTATAAGCACTTATTTCAAACTTGGGTTCGAAATTTAGAAGCCATTTTTTCAGGTTCTATGGTCTCAAACGGGCTGAAATTTCGGAATCATGATTCATGGTCCGAAACGATATCAGTAACAAAATCTGCATTAGGTTATTCTAAAAGAAAAATCATGATTCCTTCGGGCACTAATTTCTGACATGGGTTCTTAGAACCAATTTTTTCAGCTTCTATGGTACTAAACGGACTGAAATTCTGGAATGGTGATAATAATCATGGTCAAATACGAAATTAGTATCAAAATCGGCAAAAAGTTGTTTTTTAGAAAAATCATCATCCCATAAGCATTAATTTCAGAATTGGGTTCAAACTTTAGAAGCAATTTTTTTAAAATAATAATAATAATAATACTTGGATGACTTTTATAGCGCCGCAAAAACACCTCAAGGGCGCTGTACAAACTTATAATACATTTCTACAGTGTTATTTCTTAACTATTTATGGAGAAAATATACAGTACAATACTTACCTGGTAGGTCACTTGAGATTAACACTTAATTAACATTATCTAATTGTTTATTGGTCTAATTTAGATACAGGATTTAGGACTTAATTGAAAAATTGAATATAACTGGACTTTCTCTTAGGATTATGCTGTATGATACCAAAAGGGCTGCAATTTCGGAATCGTCATAAGAATCAAGGTCCAAAACGTTATTCATCATAAAATTTGAAAAAATAGTAATTATAGGAAAATCATCATTCCTTTATGCACTTATTTCAGTCTTGGATTCGAACTTTAGAAGCCTTTTTTACAGGATCTATGGTACCAAACGGACTGAAATTTTGGAATGGTGATGAGAATCATGGTCCAAAACGAAATCAGTTACGAAATCTGCATAAGATTGTAACTTAAGAAAAATCATGATTCCTATGGGCACTAATTTCGGACTTTGGTTCGAACTTTAGAAGCCATTTTTTCAGGATATTTGGTACAAAACGGGCTGAAATTTTGGGATGGTGATAAGAATCGTGGTCTCAAATGAAATCAGTAACGAAATCTGCATTAGATTGTTATTTAAAAAAAATCAATATTCCTATAAGCACTCATTTCAGACTTGGTTTCGAACTTTAAAAGCCATTATTTCATGCTCTATGGTAAAAAACATGGTGAAATTTCGGAATCGTGATGAGAATGCCCAAAAAGAATAGTCCAAAACGAAATCTGTCACAAAATTTGAAAAGTTTTGTTTTTAGAAATTTCTCTTACCAATGGGTACTCCTTTCAGACTTGGGTTCGAACTTTAGAAACCATTTTTTCAGGTTCTATGGTCTCAAATGGGCTGAAATTTTGGAATGGTGCTAAGAATCAAAGTCCAAATCTATCATATCTATCATAAGGGTAATATTCCCAATAAGCAGCCGATTCGAACAACTCTTGGTTTTCTGTCTCCAGGGCGATAGTATCTACTACTCTTTACAGAGACAGATAAAAATTCTTATCTTTTATAAAGAACAATTACATATCCGGATCATAAATCACCTCAATGATGGATGAGCTAGCAGAGAAATTAAAGCCATGACGCCTAGGTGGGAGCCTAACGCATTTATTCACTTAGCTACTATCTGGTCAACTAAAAAAATTATAATATCACTCTCAACAACCAAAGATTTCAAACATTGCCTGAATTTGCCTTTAACTGTCACTTGATCTGATATCAAAATATTTCTCAATCTTCACCCATCTCTTTTCCCTCCCGAATTTACAACCTATAGATATCAAAACTCCTGTTAAACAATCATATTATATCCCGCAGGTGTTCATAATCAAATGTTATTTATTTACTGACAAATTAATACTGTGTTGCTATGAACAGTATTACATAACACAAAATTGTAAATGGATAAATAAACACAATGACAATTCAACACACCTTAAAAAGTAATATACAGAATTTTCCAATATGAGTTGTAATTTAGTTATTCACTCGTAAAAGATCAATGGTTTCGTTGCTTGTGTGGCATTTAGCGCCGTCTTGTTGAAAGTAAACGTTGTCCAGATCAATATCATCCAATTCCGGCCATAAAAAAAACATTAATCATTTCTCGATAGCGCAATCCATTCACCGTAACTGTTGCTCCAGCATTCTCCTCCTTTCATTTTCGAAAAATTAAGGTCCAATGACTCCGCCGGACCATAAACCGCGCCAAAGAGTCACATGTTGAGGATAGAGAGGTTTTTCAAAAACAACTCTTGGGTTTTCAATTTTGCTTGTTGACGAAGCCACAGAGGTGCAAATGGGACTCCTCACTCAAGATGATTTGCATTTGATTCACTCAAGTGAATTTTAATAATTTCAATGCTTTGTTGAAGCGTGTATTAATCCATTTTTATTAATGGCGTTGATTCACTTGTCAAATGTTAAAAAATGACAGCTTCAAAAGTAACATCTACCGAAATAGCGGGCTATTCAAAATAACACCTCTTATTGGAAAACCCTGTATATGTTATAATTAATTCTTTCACAGAAAAAAATGTCTAAATAGATACAGAACTGTGTAGGATGCAGAACCACAATGAAATTTTATTATATACATTTTTTAATGTAAATACCACACAAGAGTCCCAAATGCTCCCCGTTCGGTCCCAGTGGTACTATGGCATCCCTAAATAGGGTATGTTGTGAGGCTGAAGGGAAGGAGATAGGCAAGAGGAAGGTTGGGGTTTGTTGATTCTTCAGATCTGGATACAAGTTAGGAGACTGCTTTGAATAAGTGTCCCGGCCTTGAGATCTAGGATGTTTTGGTGCAATACACAAATGTACATATTAAAGAACCACCAATAATGGTTACATACCTAGTTAGTTATTTAAAAACTGAAAAAAATATGTGTTATAATATATTTAATTTAAATTTGTACATATCTTTATAAAATATATAATTTATTTAGACCTAAAATATGATCTTACCCTTGGAGATTTCAGATTTTAGATAAAACTTCATTTTGACACCTGTTCAAGTTGATTCATCCAGTCAAGGTATGTTTATTCCTAATCTGTGATAAGCGGGGTATAAATATGAATGATTTACTTCAATCGATACAGTTTCAGCTTTGTCTTGTTGTGTCTAACATAACCTCAAATCAACTAACAAAATGTTTTGCAAAATCTTCTGCCTAATTGCCGCATTGGCTCTCATTTCTGCTGCTTCGGCGACCGTAGTTCAAAAATGTAAGTTTTCATTAAATAATTAACCTCTAATAATAATCACAACTTATCACAGGTAAGCAGAGAGGATATACCATCAACTTTTTGCTTCAATTACAATCATATATCGTTATTCTGACCCTTGCCAAGATCTGCCTCCTGGTGTCCCCGATTTCAAACATTATCTTGCGCATCATCTTGCGCGTTCTCCTTCAATTTCTTATTTCATTCACCGGCTCTAATTGCCCAAACCATTAAAGCGTCTCTTTCTTAATTTTAACCGTTACACTTATATCAGCTTTGCATTCTTTCCGTCTCTCCACATTTTTAACAGTTGTACAAAGTTTTCACACACTTACGCCTCAGAGATCTTATTTTCGGGATTGAGTGGTTATGATTCTTGACTACGAATTAGGAGGTCGCGGGTTCAAATCCCGGGGGCACAAATATATTTTATTTGATTAATTTGTGCTATTTCACATTTTTTTAAATTTAACATTATATGTGTGTAGTTGTAGATAATTTCTGGGTCGTTGCTATAAATAGCTTTGGCTATAATTGGTGACCAGATCTGAATAGCCAGGTACTTTCCCACCTTCCTCTTCCCATCTCCTTCTCATCCCCTCTAACTTCAGCCCCAAACGCATGGGCGCAGTAAGGACTCAGGATGTTGGTTAAATGGTGCAGGACTCCCCCCCAGGCGAAGCGGGTTCAGTCCTCTGTTAGCTAAGTACTCCATCATTGCACAAGCAAAATAATTGTTAATGACGTGTTTATTATTTGCAGGCTCCAACGGTCCCCAGGCCATCAGTGTGAACATCAAGGGATGTGAAAAGGAACCATGCAACCTGGTCGATGGGACTACTGCAATTATGGATGTCACTTTCAAAAATCGTAAGCCTTATGTTTATTAACTAATTAATGGTTAGACTAGAACCCACAGTGGGAACACTACATGATATCTTATGCAATGAACTTGTACAGATCAACATACTTAATTCTGCATATAGTATTTAATGAACCTCAACATTTGATAACTCACTTAATATGATATATCCCAGCTCACAATAGTGCCACGCTGGTGCCCAAGGTACGAGCAACAGTGGGCATCATCACGGTTACCTACCCGCTGCCCGGAGATCTTCAGAACGGCTGCAACTCACTCCTCAACGGAGACAGCTGTCCGTTGGTCAAGGACAAACTGACTACTTACAGACTGGCCATGCCCATCGAAGGATTCCCTCACGTAACACATTTATTCATTTCATGTGATATAATAACTGTGGACACATCATATTCTCAAAATATCAACAGAGTAGCAGAATAAATAAACAGAAATATGAATAGTTAAAACTGTCCCCTTAAATCGCGAAAATCTTCCTAGTTAAGAAGTGAAATTTTGAAAGTGACAAGTGAACTGCTTGCTCTTGGTTAAAGTCAATACCGCTAAGAAATTATTACTACTTAGAAGCAAGATACACACAAATAGGACTAAATACAAATAATCCTATAGCAATATTACATATGTGCCAAAATATATAGACACAAATGGTAGTAAAAATGTTAAGCCGGAAAAGTCAACACAACTCAAGTCATTAAAAGTGATGAAACTAAAACTAGGTTAAATAGGTTTCGTTGATGAGGTTAATAGGTTTTTTTTTCGACACTTTTAATGACTTTATCATTGTGTTGAATTAACATGGAACAAAAAAACAATAATAATGATATTTGGTTTCTTTGAGAAAGCTTAAAAAAATATTGGGCTTGAATATTAAATTGCATGTAGAATAGACTTTAGAAGTTGATGTAGAATCATTTCTCAGTATCACTAATTTATTTCTGAACATTGTGCATACATGATGTGAAAAATCTGCACTAGGACCAGAGTCCTATTTTAAAGTTACAACACCCTCTTACCTTTGTACCATGGTTACATTGGTATGGTTATTTTAAACGATTGCAATGCACTCCACTATTATTTGCAATACCGTGTGCTTAACCATCTCCTTATTAACTTGTTGATCGTCAAAGCTAAATTATCGCCATGCGTCAGTTGATTCTATTTTCGTAATAATGTTTTTATAAATTGTCATATTTAACATACCATAAGTAGTTTCCCCAGAATAGCTAGTTATATTAAGATAAATGATTTGTTAATAGTATTCTTGAGTAATAGGAAAGGCTGGCGAACAAGAAGACAACCGACAGTACTCATATGTAATGCTTGCCTTTTATACTTCCAGATTTCCGTGGGTCTAGAATTCTCTCTGCTGGGAGACAACAACGAAGTCTTCCAATGCTTCAAAGTGGATTGTAACGTGGTTGCTGCCTAAATATAAACATATATTTTATATCTCAACTTAAGTTGTTATTAGAAATAAACATTTTATTAAAACCTGTTTTCTTATTGTGCGCAATATAGTAGTAAATGAGGAATACTTTATTTTTAGAATGTTCTACATTGAAATTATCGACGGTACATTACAGATAAATATCTCTAAAATTTACAGACTTGGCGTAAGAAAAACGAATAAAATCAGGCCCGTTAAAGTGGAACTCCAAGATTCGCACCAAGCTAGGGATTTATTTCTCAAAAAATATAAGCTGTCAAATGGTACCAAAATGAAACAAGATCTAACGGAGCTGCAAAGAAAACAAATATCCGATGTATGGAAAGAGTTTGAAGCAAGGAAAGCTGATGGGGAAACTAATATTACAATAAAGTATACTAACTCTGTTCCAAAAATAGTTACAAATATACCAAAAAACTTAAATATCACCTAAAATTGTTTGGGTACTACCAAAACGTTCGTGGGATGAGAACCAAACTACAACATCTCAAAACAATCTCTCCCACCATTCCACACGATATTTTATTATTAACTGAAACTTGGCTAAATATGGATATCAGTTCATCGGAATTAGGCCTAAATCAATACAACATTAAAATTTATCGTCTTGATTGTAACCACACTACAAGCAATAAATCAAAAGGAGGCGGTGTAATGGTGTGCATTTCCAAAAAAATATCATCCAGTAAGTTACCAGTCAAGTACAAAAACGTTGAACGGATGTTTGTAATGCTAAACATTTCAACCAGTAAAATTATTATCGCTTGTACCTATATTCCACCAATGTCAGACCTACAAATATACAAGAACCACAACGAGGATGTAGAAATACTGAAATATAAATATCCTAAAGCCAAATTTATAATTGCTGGCGATTACAATCTACCAAAAATTGACTGGTTCTTCGATATTAACAACGAAGTGGTTGCTAACGAAACAGAAGTACAGTGTGCCAAATCAAAGGAAATGCTGGACATGTCTTTCTTCCTAGGACTAACACAGTTAAATAAAGTGCATAACTCTAATAATCGAATGCCTGACCTTGTATTTTCAAGTGACCTAAAGACAATAGTGAAAAAATCGGACGAACTGTTATTACCTCTTGATCAACATCACCCCGCGTTAGATATTATTATTACAAATGAGTCTAGAAATTTGCAGAATTTAAACACTTCAACATACAATTTTACTAAAGCTGACTACCCAAATATTGTTGATTATCTAGACCATGTAGATTGTTCATCTTTGGAGGCTGGTAACAATATAACTGAGCAAGTAGAACAATTTTATTCATTTTTAAACACTTCAAAAGAACTTTATGTTACTAAAATTAATTTTAAGGCTTCACTTTATCCTATATGGTTTTCAAAAGAATTAAAAGTAATAATCCACAGTAAAAAACAAATGCACAAATTGTATAAGCAATCTAGAAACGTTAACGACTACACTAGTTTTACTAACTTAAGAAGGCAATGCAAAGAATTATCCAGTAAATGCTACAATGATTATATTAGTCTTATGGAAAAAGAGGTTCATCAGAACACAAAAAGATTGTGGAATTTTTCTAATGCTCAGCGAAAGAATTATTGTAGTTTACCAAGTTTTATGTATCTTAATAACAAATGTGCTAACAATACCGAAGGCATAGTCGATCTTTTTGCAGATTCATTTAAAAGTGTTTATGATTTGGATATTCGTGATAGTGAGATTCCTAACGATATATCACTTGAAGAATCACTTAACCTAAGCCATTGTTTCATTGAAATAGCTGCAATAGAAAAGGGTATAAAAGCATTAGATTCCAATAAATCTGCTGGACCGGTTGGTTTTCCTCCAATATATTTAAAATATTGTATTAACAGTTTGACTTCACCTTTATTCATGTTATTTAATAAGTCTTTGTCATCGGGGTGTTTTCCGGATCAGTGGAAAAAAAGCTTTTTAATGCCTATTCACAAAAAGGGTGATAAAAGCGATGTTTCAAACTACAGACCAATATGTATATTGTCCGCTATTCCCAAACTCTTTGAATCGTTAGTCCTAGATGTCATTACAAAACAAATCAATAATATTATCGTACCCAATCAGCACGGCTTTATCACAGGTAGAAACACTTTAAGTAACTTAATCATTTATCAAAATTATATAACTGATTCCCTTGTTCTCAAGCATCAGGTGGATTCGATATACACTGATTTTTCCAAAGCTTTTGATAAGGTTAGGTGACATATTCTTGTACACAAACTAAGTCTTTTTGGGCATTAAAGGAACCTTATTGATCTGGATCAACAGTTATCTCAGTAAAAGAAAGCTTTGTGTTAAAATAAATTCTTTAGAATCTTACATCTTCGAAGCCACAAGTGGGGTTCCCCAAGGATATCACCTCGGACCAATTCTGTTTTTATTATTTATAAATGACATTGTTAGTGTATTTAAAGATGTACAAGTTTTGCTCTTCGCTGATGATTTGAAAATATATAGAATGATACGTAGTATAGAGGATTGCCATATTTTACAATCTAATTTGGATAAATTATATCATTGGTGTGTGATCAACTCATTATTTCTTAATATTCAAAAGTGCCAAGTGATTCGTTTTTGTAAAATCCAAAGTCATATTACTTATGAATACTCTTTAAATAATGTACTATTGACATCAGTCGCTCAGATCAGGAACTTAGGTGTTATATTTGATAAAAAGTTAACATTCACTGTGCATGTAAATGATATAACAAAGAGAGCTATAAAAATGCTTGGTTTCATATGCAGAACGGCGAGTGATTCCAAGTCACTTGAATGTTTGAAAACATTCTACACTTCTTTAGTAAGAAGCCAGGTAGAGTATAATTCGCCTATTTGGTCCCCATTGTATAAAACGCATTCTGACAATATATATATATATTTTTTTTTTTTTTTTTTTTACTTTATTTATTTTCATTTCTTTACACATATTATACATATTAATAGATAGTATAAAATAACATAATATATAATACCAAATAGTTTACAAAAGAAATGAAAACCCACTAAGGCACTGACTGCCTGAGTGTGGGTAATATAAAACGATTACTATATTTCAAGTACCTAAAGTATAATATACATTAGTAGAAAAAGTTTTTTTTGTTTATAGTTATTATAAAAAGTAAAGAGAAAAACATTATGTACAATAATTTATAAAGTTTCAGCAAGTGAGTTGTAGAAAGGATAAATAAATTTATAGTAAAAGCGTTTCAATATCTGCGTCAATCAGCCATAATTTTACCTCTTTAATATATTCTATCTTTTTATTTATCATTTGAGTTTGTAGTGGTAGAAGGTTAAATGTACGAGGACCAATGAAACTGCTATGCGTCTGCATTAATTTAGTATTGGTTTGGGGGGTGTAAAATATATTATTTGTTCTTTTGCTCATTCTGTTTTCATTTATTTTGAAATTGTTTTTGTTTTTAAATAGATATTTCATAGTTTGTAATATAAATAATTTACGAATGTTAAATAATTTAGATTCCTTGTATAATAAGTCGGTCGAAAATGTTTTATTTTTGTTATATATGACTTTAATTATGTGCTTTTGAATTATTTGTAGAGGCTTAATAAATGTATCAGGTGCACCACCCCATCCTATTATGCCATAAGTGATTGCAGATTGCACCAGGGAGAAGTAGATCATTTTCAATTTTTCAGCGTTTAAAATTTCCTTGAGTCTATAAAATATGTAGGTTAGATATCTTAGTTTTGAAGTGGTTTGATTAATATGAGATTTCCAATTAAGATTAATATCTATTGATACTCCTAAATATTTTATATTTTTGACATTAGCGAGCTCGTTGCACAGGAAGCACATTTCTTGATTGCAAGTTGTATTATGGATTCTAATTTTAAGGTTGTCTTTTGGTTTGTTTTTGATGTTTTTATAAAAAGGTAAGTAAAATGTTTTGCTGTAGTTTAAGACAAGTTTGTTGTATTTTAACCATTTTGAAACAAGTGAAATACATACAGTTGCATTCGAAAAAGTTTCTGTCCAATTATTACCATCCACTATTATTGCCGTGTCATCGGCGTAAGAAACAATTTTACCAGGGATTACAAAATTACATAAATCATTAATATAAATTAAGAATAAAATCGGGCCAAGAACAGTTCCCTGCGGAACTCCGTTTTTTATCTGTGTTTCTGAACTATAATTATTCCCAATTTTTGTTTTTTGTGTTCTGTCTTTAAGATAGTTTGATAGTAATTTTAGTGTGTGTTTTTTGAAGCCCAGTTGAGTTATTTTTTTAATGAGTAAATTATGATTAACGGTGTCGAAAGCTTTTCTTAAATCTAGGAATATGGCAAGACATTTCTTTTTTTTATCGATAGATGTATAAATATTTTTTGTCAATTCATATATGGCATCCTCAGTGCTTAGATCTTTACGAAAGCCGTATTGGTTTTTCGATAGAATTTTATATTTTTCTAAGTGTTCAATGACTCTAAATTTGATGCAATATTGAAAGAATAATTTGATGAATATTGAAAGGGTATAGCACATATTTCTAAGATTTATTAACTTTAAACTGAATATTCCAATTCAAAATATTAACTATTTTCTTTTTATGAAACAACTTAACTTAATAACGCTATCAGATAGGCGGATCATCTCTGACCTTGTACTTTTAAATAAAATTATTAATAATTCCATTGACAACCCTGAAATTCTCGCCAAAATAAAATTTTACGTACCGACTAGAAATACAAGGCAAAGTGCTACATTTTTCTGTGACAATTTTAAAACCAACTATGAAGCTCATACACCTATAAATAGACTACTTACATCATTTTGGCAATAAATTTGGGAATATTGTAGACATGCTTAAAGATTCCGTATTAGTTATAAAACGAAATCTTTTTAATCATTTTACTGAGATGTATGAATTCACAACTCTGTAGTGAATACACTTTTGTTTTTATATGTATATGTTCCTTAATACATATTTAGCTTTCCGTAATCCACACTATTAATTTGAATTTACCTTAATTTAATCAAAAATCATAATTTATTGTAAACTATGTAACACAACTGTATTACTTGTTAACTACTTTTGTAAAAGCCCATTAGGGCGTAAATAAATAAATACTTGGAGTAGGTGGATGAGTTTGTGTATTTAGGAAGTATGTTCTAGAGAGATGGGAAGGCTGACAGAGATATTGAAAAAAGGGTCAATGCAGATAGCTCCATCAATGGAGGACTGAACGCAGTTGGCGCTAACATAAAAATATTCAAAGAAGCGAAGCTAGCATTTCATAATGATACTACCCTGATGTATGGAAGTGAGGCGTGGAACTGGCAGAAAAATGATGAAAGTAGACTGAATGCTGTTGAAATGAGATCCCTCAGGCGTTTGTGTGGTAAAGCCATGTATGATCGTGTGAAAAAGGTGGAGGACCGCGAAGAGTGCCAGGCTGATGTAACGTAATAATTAAGATTAAGAAAGGGACGCGTAGATGGTTTGTAGCAGAAGTCGGGGATGCCCGAGGAAGACATGGCATGATCAATTGAATCAGATACTTAAGTCGGGCCATGACAAGAGTCAGAATAATAGAAAAGTATGTATGAGACGATGCATGAATTTGAATGAGGTAAGAAGTTTGTGCCAAGATCGAGTTGTTTGGCGGTCTGTCCTCTCTGTCTACCCTAGCGGCGATACGGCGTGATGGTTAGTTCTTTTTTTTAGTTTTTATGTTTTCTTTCCCATATCCTTCACATCCCAATGGATTCCAGCCTCACAATTGAGGATTAAGAGCAGTTGGGAAGCAATTCTAATGACTTCGAGTCCAACTAAGAGTTGTGAATATGTTTGTTGAGTATAGCCCTAGTGAGCTCTAGTAAGACCAGCATTCACAATAAACACCTTGCTTTAAATCGCTTTAAACATGTTTAGTAACCAGATATGAATAGCTAGGTACCTACTCACCTCCTCTTCCCCACTTCATTCAGCCTTGAAATACAGGACCGGCTCTATGAGGGCGCAATTGGAGCAGTCCGCTCCCTGCGCCGAATTGCCAAGGCACCAAGAGACTGTTAATACATAACACCTAACAGCCCTAACACATCACCTGATTATTTTTCACTAAAACGGCGCTACACAAAAATACAAATCATCCGAATATAATTGATTGCAGTAATCACCTACCTAGACGTCTACTGTTAAAACATAACCCATAGCTACTGGTTCCGGACAGTAAAGAGCAGTTGGGACTCTTGTGTGGTAGATATTTTATTACATTATTAGAAAATGAATAGCTGTATTTAATATGTGTACATAAAACTTCTTAATTTTCTTCTTGGGAAGTTAAATAATATTCTGTGATTTAACACGGGTACAGAAATAATAATAGAGTAACTATATTCAACAAATTACATTAATTCGACCAATTATATGTAGGTTTCTCTTAATTTTATTATGTTTAATAAATATAAGTATGAGTAATAAACCAATAAAAAAATATTTGTTTTTATTACATTCAAAGTGCAGTAGAATGGAGTCACTCTTGGGCTGGTCAGGTGAAACCGAACAATCCAATATGAATAGCAAGTTTTTACACCGATTTGAAGATTTTCGTTTTTTACCTATACTTGTCGACTTGTTGTCAAGTTTGGTGGAGTTATTGCAGGAGATCGTTTTCTGTGTTGTGAATTCGTCTTATACATTACAGCAATATTGAAAGTCAACATCTTACCTGGGAAGACTAATATCAAGCAAGACAATACATTGTTCAGCGGTGGGCAATACTTTGCATTATCAATGCATATCTTGCTCATTTATTGGCATCTTTATACAAATATATATTGTTATATCACAGAGATATTTAAGTCTAAGTTGGCTTCAGAGGCTGGAGAGATTGCTTGAATTGGCTTTAGTCATGTTTAGTGACTAGATATCCAGGTACTTCGCCATTCCTCAACATCGTTTCATACATACCCTTCTATTACCTGACACTCAACATGGCCTGTATATAACACTTGATCGCGCCATAAGAAATGTATTATCTTGTAATTAAAAACAACCATAAACAGGAGAAAACATTCACAAAAAATATTATTTCCATAAATTGCTTTATTTCACTTTATTCAACCCTTTCGCACAACACGTTTACACAAAAATTAACGTCAGTCCCCGGCTTTGCCCGGGTTTCATGCCGGATTATACGAAATCTGATGTAGACAGTGATTTTCCTCTTGTTTTGAAAGTTTAAGTGTGCAAAATTTTATCAATCTCGGATTAAAACTATCGATTTCTGTAAAAGTTAGTTAACAAAAAAAAAAAAATACAAAACTGTAGTTACATGGGATAATCCAAAATTTTATAACTTGATTGGAATATGTAGGTATAATAAAATATGATTGTTTTGTAAAAAAGGGAAAACTTTCTAATAAAAAAATAAATATGAATTCTTAGTATTCTTAACGTATTGCCTGAAACTTTGTTACTTGTACATATAATTACGCTGAAACCCTTTATGTCCAAAGTAACCCCGTTCTATTTTCTTTAATAGTTTTCTATTAATGAGTAATTTCACGGTAAATAGTGTAGTTAAAAAACGTTACTTCAAAATGTACTTTAATGTCAGTAGGGCATGTTATATATTTATAAGTTTAGAGTTTTTCATAAAGTTTTAACAAAATGTTTTTGAAACTCTTTATCATCATCACTGTTTTGACTTTCATTCCTACAGCTATGGCCACTCCTTTCCACGAATGTAAGGACGCAATAATTATTTCCTTCAAACAGTAAATATGATCAATTTTAACAAATTTAAGTTTTAATTAAGAAAGGCAAACATTTCGGGTTACGAATGATATTTGAAAATCTAATAATACCACAGCAGTAATCGGAATCGAACTCATGTCTAGAAGGAATCAGACGGGATTCCATTCCATTCCGTTCCGAATTCCATTCGATTCCATTCCGGTCAAATCTTTATAAATAATTCATTTTAATTTTTCATAGAAAAAAATTATTAAAATCTAAGTCTGTTTCTGTGTTAAGATCTTCTAAACTATGAAATAGATTTTGATAGGGTTTTCACTATCGTTTAGAATATTTCTTGATGGTCCTCCACCTATCAGTGTGGATGTGGAGGGGTGTGAGAAGGAGCCGTGCGTCTTTGTGTCCCAAGCGGAATAGACAGTATATATATTTATATATTGGCAGGTGATGATGGTCCTCCACCTATCAGTGTGGATGTGGAGGGGTGTGAGAAGGAGCCGTGCGTCTTTGTGTCCCAAGCGGAATAGACAGTATATATTTATATATTGGCAGGTGATGATGGTCCTCCACCTATCAGTGTGGATGTGGAGGGGTGTGAGAAGGAGCCGTGCGTCTTTGTGTCCCAAGCGGAATAGACAGTATATATATATTTATATATTGGCAGGTGATGATGGTCCTCCACCTATCAGTGTGGATGTGGAGGGGTGTGAGAAGGAGCCGTGCGTCTTTGTGTCCCAAGCGGAATAGACAGTATATATATTTATATATTGGCAGGTGATGATGGTCCTCCACCTATCAGTGTGGATGTGGAGGGGTGTGAGAAGGAGCCGTGCGTCTTTGTGTCCCAAGCGGAATAGACAGTATATATATATTTATATATTGGCAGGTGATGATGGTCCTCCACCTATCAGTGTGGATGTGGAGGGGTGTGAGAAGGAGCCGTGCGTCTTTGTGTCCCAAGCGGAATAGACAGTATATATATTTATATATTGGCAGGTGATGATGGTCCTCCACCTATCAGTGTGGATGTGGAGGGGTGTGAGAAGGAGCCGTGCGTCTTTGTGTCCCAAGCGGAATAGACAGTATATATATTTATATATTGGCAGGTGATGATGGTCCTCCACCTATCAGTGTGGATGTGGAGGGGTGTGAGAAGGAGCCGTGCGTCTTTGTGTCCCAAGCGGAATAGACAGTATATATATTTATATATTGGCAGGTGATGATGGTCCTCCACCTATCAGTGTGGATGTGGAGTGGTGTGAGAAGGAGCCGTGCGTCTTTGTGTCCCAAGCGGAATAGACAGTATATATATTTATATATTGGCAGGTGATGATGGTCCTCCACCTATCAGTGTGGATGTGGAGGGGTGTGAGAAGGAGCCGTGCGTCTTTGTGTCCCAAGCGGAATAGACAGTACATATATTTATATATTGGCAGGTGATGATGGTCCTCCACCTATCAGTGTGGATGTGTAGGGGTGTGAGAAGGAGCCGTGCGTTTTTGTGTCCCAAGCGGAATAGACAGTATATATATTTATATATTGGCAGGTGATGATGGTCCTCCACCTATCAGTGTGGATGTGGAGGGGTGTGAGAAGGAGCCGTGCGTTTTTGTGCATGGGAGAGAAGGAATAATGGTGGTCAACTTCATAATGCGTAATTATTCATTTCATTTATTGGTTTATTTAGACATATACATTATCATACAAGTACATCTTAGGACGGGTTGTTTCAGAGAATATGAACAATTCTTCAAATTCCAATATTAATTTTCCAGTTATCTGAAAGAATTTTTCGAGTTCTTTTATTATTTCAGTTCTGTCAAGCAACTAGCCTATATGATATACTAACAGAACTTGAATAGGACTTTCACAAAACCCGAAAATGAACGTTGTAATAAATAATATGATGAATTCAAATTCTGTGAAACAACCTAATTTCCTATTACTTAAGTAATTTGGCCTAGAATGGTTCATCTTAACTAGTGAATATGTCATGAGTAATGATAATAAAAAATAACAAAGTTTGTGGAGAGACGAAGAGAAATTTAAAAAAAAAATACCATTTGCCCCCGTGAAACGTTGGCAAAAAAAGGGGTAAGCGCAACACTGCATAGTAACCCAAAAATGAATCACAATGCTACTATAATCAGACAAAACAGAACATGATAAAATAATAGTTTTTTCTTAACTTTTCTTCAATGTTTTGGTTTTTGTCATTGTCCTGTTTTGCCATGGAACCACTTGCAGTATCTCTTTTCTTGTTGGCAACACTGCTTTGTTTATGATTTCAGCAATAGACAGTGCCACCCTGATTCCCAAGGTTACGGTCTTCATTGGGTGGTTCAAGTTCAAAATGGAAGTACCACTCCCTGAGAACAAACTCGACGGCTGCAAGTCTCTACTCAACGACGGAAAGTGCCCACAGACTAAAGGGAACAAAACCACTTACAGACTGGCAATGCCAATTATAAAATTTCCATTTGTAAAACGGACAACAAATATTATTCATTTTATTTTACGTACTAACCTAACCTACGTATTTTCTTACCATGTTGTGTTATGTCGCTGTTCGGCTTTATCTGTTATTTATAAGATTTTCATATTTTTAGAAAGACATAACATCAAGGTTTATAAGGTGTAATTGGGGAGGTTGGTATTTATTTATTTAATTCAATTTATAATTTTTTTGTAATAAAATTACAAGTTTTTTGGTCTTGGTCGTAATAATAAAAACCTTTTAAGTGCAATTAGGCATTACGTGACTTTCCCCACGGGTGAGTTCATGACCAAATTAGTACGGCTGACTACAATAATTTATTTATTTATTTGGAAAAGTTGACAGCAAATCTTTAATTATATAATGATACAATAATAATATTATGAATTATGCCAATTATGAACTTTCCACTGATGAATAGTTAATGGTGTTACAATGGTGTACAATGGCATAGAGATGTTCTCTTAAATTAATTTCTTGTTTAGTTAGAAAATATTAAAATAAAGGAGGGTGGGGGGGAGGAGGGGGAAATATAGGATAAGGATTAAGAGGCAAAGGACGGGAATATATAGGAATTGAACTTCTAGTTTGAGTTTTGTTGAGTTTTTGTTTTATGTCGCGTAAAGTCGAGTTAAATATGTCAATATGGTTATAATTTAAGTTAAAAGAGTGTGTGGATCTGTAGATAAATGAGTTTTGTTTGGAATTCGTCTTACAATGAGGGAGATTAAAAGTAAGCGACTGTCTGCTGTTGCGATTGGGAACATGGAATAATAGGCGTTGAAGAAGATCAGGACTATCGATTAAATTGTGTGTAATTTTAAATAACATTACCGAATCTGCTATATTTCTTCGGAAAGTTAACGTCTGTATATTGAAGAACTTTGCAGAGTCTTCATTACTGATATGAGATCGAAAAGAGCGGAAATTAAGGTACCTTAAAAATCTATTTTGAACACTTTCAATTCTATTTTTATGTATTGCATAGTCTGGGTTCCACACTTGTGATGCGTATTCAAGTTCTGTTAAGGTTATGGTGAGGTATGGTTACCGCTACCTCTTCCATAGGTCACAGCAATTTGTTCATGGGGTGAGGTTTATCCAAGTCTTGGTTGGGAACGCGTCTGCCCAGCAGCTGTATTTAAATCTCCTATTTATTAATAATTTATTTTGTTACAGGTTTCTAATGTTCAACTAAAATTCTCCCTAAAGGGAGATAATGACGAAACGCTGGTTTGTTTCCAGGGCGCCGCAAAATTGGTTTCACGCAGGGCTGGCTCCGTGCCAAATGGAGCATTGTGACAAAACAGAATAGTGACTACATAGAACAGTAACATAATAGAACAATGACAAAACAGAACAGTGACATAACAGAACAGTGACATAACAGAACAGTGACATAACAGAGCAGTGACACAACAGAACTGTAAGAAAACTGAACAGAGAACTAATAAAATAGAACAATAACATAACAGAACATTGATAAAACAGAACTGTGACTATACGGAACAGAAAAGTGACATAACAGAATTGTGCAAAAATAAAAATTCCAAAACAGAAGACTGATAAAATAGATCAGCGTCAAAAAAGAATAGTGACAAAAAAGATCAGCGATAAAACAGAACAGTGATAGAAACAGGACAGAACAATGAGATAACGGAACCATTACGAAACAGAACAGTGAAGAACAAACCATAAATCTAACCGAAGCTTACCTAACCTAACCTATTATTTTATTATGTTCTTTTTCGACCTAACACACACCAAAGCGAACACAGCTCGCCATAAGCATAAATGATTAATGACTTACTTTCGGTCTATTTATATAAATAATAAAAAGGTTTTCATTTCTGTAAAAAACTGTTATTTTCATATTATTGAAATTTGATAAAATTACAAATGCATAGGTACTTGATGTCCCTCTTTTCCTAATAATAATATGTAGGCGTGAGAAAGACAAAAACTGTTTTTCAGAGAAGTTGCGCAAGAAAATATCTGTCAGAAATGTTGTTATGTATGGGTATTCACCACTATGTTATGATACTTACTTAGCCCAATGTGGTGTTAATAGGCTGGGTTAAGTGTTAGGTTTTCAGGTACATTATTGACTGTTATGAGGATTGAATAGTGGGTGGCCAAGTTTGACTTTGTTGGTCTTCGATAGACCAAACGCGCCAGAGTCCCAAAGAACTCGCCAAACTGACCAACCGACGGTAGAGCATAATTCTCCATTCAGGGCGGGGAAATTATATCCCATCTACATGATGTTTGAAAAGAAGTTGCAAGGTTATAAAATGAAAGTATTCTTGTTAACCTTTGGACTGACCGTAACAAGTTATATTTTGATAAATTTCACAGAGATATACAAAAAGGTGAAAACTTACCCCCATCGACCAGAACGTAGAATCTATCTACCCTGTCTAAAATAATATGAACGTATATAGTTATGAGGAACGAACGCTGAGTGCCGCGAATGGTGGACTAGATGAATCAGCCAAGAGGAGTAGACGACAGCATCAGGATGTGGCTGGCCAACGGCCCAGTGAGTACCAGCCAAGAGGAGTAGACGACAGCGTCAGGATGTGGCTGGCCAACGGCCCAGTGAGGTCCAGCCAAGAGGAGTAGACGACAGCATCAGGATGTGGCTGGCCAACGGCCCAGTGAGTACCAGCCAAGAGGAGTAGACGACAGCATCAGGATGTGGCTGGCCAACGGCCCAGTGAGGTCCAGCCAAGAGGAGTAGACGGTTAATCCGTAAGTTGCCCTTCCATGAGGCAAGGTGGGACTTAAAAATGCTCAATGCAACACAGTCTATCGGCAGAAATAACCACAGATCACTTGGATAAACTCTGATTACTTCCACGGCCGCACGTGGCAAAATACGTTTTCATTATCCACGCCACCCGGGGCGAATTCCACTCGCGGGAAATATTATTAGACTTCTAAACTTGAAGCATGTAATGATCTGTCCTCTTCATACTCTTCCTTCTCTTCTTTCTACGATAAATTTTCTTTAAGTCCCATAGGTAACTTTTCCATAAGGCTTTGGTTATGTATATATCCGGGGTAGGAATGTCCTCCCTGCCGTCTTTACAAACCCTTGCCCCTCTCTGTATTACACATCCCTTCAAGTGTGTGCACTCTAGTTTGTCTACATGGTTTACGATCTTGAACGTAATCATTTCACGTGACGGTTCAGTATAAAAAGGCTTCACCGAACGTTGTGTTGGTTTTTTTGTTTCTCGGTATAGAAACCTAGTTATCTATGTATGTGTGGTATCCCTCGGTTCTTTTGAGATAGAGTGAGTTGAATCCATTACCGCTGTGTTTTAAAGCGATTTCATAAACCTTATTTTCTAAGTCGCCTGCTCCCCAACTAGCTACGTGATTCTATCTATCGTAGGGTAATGTGAGTATAACAAGGTGTTAGATTTTATATGTGTGATAAACATACGATAAATTTATGGTGTTAGTTGTCGGCGCCATCCATGTATATATTTTGGGAGGGGAAGGAGAGGAAAGGAAATGAATTTGTTCAAGCTAAGATTGGCTCCTCCTCTTTACCAAACAAAACCGATGGATGATAATTTGAACAAGGCGATCGATATCTGCGTGTCTGGATATCACAACCGGCCGGGTCTCCCCTTGTTCCAAATCGGCAACCGTCACGCCAGAATAAAGAAAACCAGGTCTCCTTACCAATTTCAGAATTGCCCCAACCTCATGCACCTCCAGGAAAATCTACTTTACTGAGTGTAGAAGGGGAAAACCATGACAACCCTTGTCACGAATCTAGTCGCGAAAATGTGACACGTAAGGTCCTAAGTTACGTGCCACCTCTAGAAAACGCTGTAAATTCCTCGTCGTCGGGAATCTACATCCCTTTCTAGGTCAATAACATAGATAACACACGACGGTCTTGTCGACATTTAGCCCGCTTCTATCGATAGGTTGTGTGCCTATCCATTCAGCCAATTATCCTGTGAAATATATGCAAGATTTATTCGAAATGCCAAATTTAGGATGAGGACTGTCTGTATTTTAGTATTTGGTTCCAGTAATTATTTTATGAGGTTACTAGCATTCTCGTGTATTAGGTATGGGTAACTTCTATTGAATACCTATCCTCTCAGGTAGGTATAAACGGATAATTGGTTTGATTTTTGGCATTTAATTTAAAGAGGCTGCCTACCTCTCGAACGGTACCTGTTGAGAAAAGTTGTTCGGTTGGTAATTTTATTTCGGAGATTACCATCTCCCTCTTTTGACTCTAGATTTGTTTTTGTGCATCCCAATTTTTAAATTAGAAAGTCAAACAATAGATGAAAGTATCTTATTAGAAAGTCAAATAACAGAAGAAAAGTATTCATTTTTGTTCTGTCTGGTTGCATCCGATCGCTTTCTATTCGGGCGGTCATACGCTAGCAAAATTTCCCCTTCGACTGACTGTACACTGCCGTAGCCTATACGCCTCTATCCCTCATAGTGTTCGCTGTTTCAATTGTACGCCAGTGTTGTGGTAGGTACTCTGTAGATAGGTATTTTTATACTGCGAATTTATATTGGTTGGCCTAATTTGTAATAGGTATTTAATGTTTCGTCGGCGATTCAATATCTATCGCAGGGACAACGTCATGATTTGATTCGTAATGTTTTAAAAGAATAACAGATCGGCAGGTAGGTAAATTCTCGATATGACCCTCGGTCCAAGGCGTTCCCCTAAAACAAAAGTTATCGGCCTACATATGAAAAGGTCGTTGGCCCGTCTCTCGCTCACAGCTGATTGACAGTTCGCCTAGCACATTCCTTTTGATGATAACATTATTTGGGCGGCAGGTGTCGTAAACTTAGTTCCTGTACCTCGGTTGTATCCGTCTTTTAAAAGGGTCCTCTGGAATTTAATAAATAATATTAAAAAAACTCACCCAGTTAGTCATCTCTCATTCTCAGCGTGAAGCTTACCTGGTTACACTATATAGCTAAATCAGTTTAGTTTTTCGATCTCCTCCCTATCGGCTTCTTTCCTCCTTTTAGCGAAATCCTTGCAATTTGTTCAATTTTGGTCCCCTCCCTACGCCTATAAAAAGGTAATTAAATAATTCTCTAAATACAATTGTACTTCCCTAATCTCTGTCAGGATTCGAACCCGAGTTTTATGATTTGTTTGATTCTCTGGTTTACGGTCTCCGTGGGTAGAATGCCATCTCGCCAAATCAATTCCTCCCTAGCCCTATTAAACACTTCCTGCCTTTAAATACGTTCACTCTGTTTTAAAACGCAATCATTATTATTATTATTTTCATGTTTTTAAGACAAGTAATTTAGTTTGAACTACATATTTACGAAATCACGTTTAATTTAACACATTTTATATTATAATCGCGATCGCCCAACTCTTAGCGCCCCTGGGGTGATTTTTCACAAATCGGCGCTCTACAAATTATCCAATTATTCCTATCCTCACTGAGTACAACCACTCTCACTTCACACAAACACCGGTTCAATAATATTTCACTTTAATTCAATATTCCACAATACTTTTAACACCATCTGAATTCACTAATTAACTGTAATTTCACACAACACTTCTGATTTGTATCGATTTCTCGGAGCTGTCAACGTACCCAAGTTCAAAACCCGACTGTCCCATCGATCTCTGCTTTTCTTCCTTCCCGTGGGAACATGTTTACTTCAAGCCCGCCTGTCAATAAATCTTATGTTGTTATTCCAACCAAAAAAATTTTTGGAGCACGTTCGTTTCGTTTATTTATTTATGTGAGTATTCAAAACATCACAAGCACAAACTGAACATTTCGGTATTAATCACAAATCCATGAAATATCTTTCGATCAGATCCTCAGACCCACCAGAAATAATAATTGACCCCCGACCGGACGCTCTCCCTCCTCTCTGTCCGGCCGGGAAGTGATGCCATCTTTGATTTTAATCACTTCCTGTTATTGCCAGAGCATAAACAATAGACAAGATAAATCACAGATTTGACAGGTTCTTACTTACTGTAATAAAATAATCCTATGTTATTTTCATAACAATGTGTACATATGTGCACTAATACACACAATCCCAAGTATGTGTTGTTCGCCTCAAATTTCGACCTATAGTAGCAGATTTGGCAGAGAAGTGAGGAGAAATTGAGGCACACGGACACGCCCAGAATACAATTCCATCGGCTTATCTCTTCAGTGGATGGGAACGATTTAACGAAAAGTACTTATTTTCCGCTGTATAATGCTAACTAGTGAAACTAACTAGACTCTAACTAGATCTCGCACGCGATGAGAAAAATGAAGACAAGGTTGGTAATTCTTATTCGAAGTATGATACAGTTAAATATGACTGAAGAAGATAGGGTCCCATTAGCTTATTTTATTTAGCCATTAGCATAAGAGTACATGTGAATGTGAATGAAATAAGAAGAGTGAGCCGAGACAGAGTTGTATGGCGGTCCAATCTATCTCTTCCCCTGCCATCCCATGTGGAAACGGCGTCATGTTACCCATGGCCACCTGCAAATAAAAGATGATAATCTTTTAGAGTATTTTAACACATCAATAATATTCCCAAAATCGGCGCCTAAATATTGCATTCGAATTTTAACTTCTCAATTGGCTTCTTGCATATTTTTTTAATACAAATAAATTATGAATGCTATAATTTTTTAAATACTCATTAATAAATAATCATTTTTTTAAAGTTATTTGCACTGTTTATCGTTTCTTTACATTGTATTTCTTTTACATTTGAATTTATAAACTCACTAGGACAAGACTGATACAAAATAGTATATTGAAAGAACAATGGTACCTACTACACTGAAGGAACCTGATTACAGCTAACTCATTACCGTGTAATGTATTCAACAATATTATTACAATTATTGGGTACTTATATGGTACCTACTACACTGAAGGAACCCGATTCCAACTAATTCATTATTATTTATTTATTTATTTATTCATTTTTTGGGAAATCAACAGTTTATATTTTTACAGATTGTACATAAGTGAAATAGCCAAAATAAAACCAATTACGGATTTCCTCCTTGTGACTTTACGTAAGACAGCATTAGAAGAAATTAAATTTATGAGAAATGTGAAGTTATAATTATATAAAATAAAAGAATTGTATAAAATAATAGAACAAAATAATACAACAAAAATAAAGGGGGAAAAAAAAAAAAAACTAAAATTTATATAAAATAAAGGATTATCGATACATTGGTAACCATAAGAATATAAACAATATTGTGCATATAAATCATATCATAACCATAACCATAAGAAGACAATATTGTGCATATAAATCATATCATAACCATAACCATAAGAAGACAATGTTGTGCATATAAATCATACCATAACAGGATTATAAATATATAAATACTAGAAACATAAACATCAGAAACATCAATTTAAGAAACATCAGTGAAATACTCTTTTAAGGTCATTTTATATTTAGTAAATTCGCAATTGAAGATGTCGATATTGAAAGTTAGTTGATGTAAATATTGTATGTTTTTAGTTTTTCTAGATCATTATAATTATTTATGCAATGGTGATTTGTGTTTTCATTAAGTCTTACATAAATTTTACAATTTTTGATCCAACAGAATTTGAATTTATTAATTTTGGTAAACTCTCTGACCTTTTTGTAGAGTACTTTGTTTTTATGAGTTAAATGTTCATTTATATAGATCCGTTGTTTTCCATTAAAGTTAATATCCTCTGCTATTAGGCCCCTTCTTGTCCGGATTGCTGCTATGATTTCGTCTTTCTGATTCCTGCCCTTTAGTTTTACTATAATATTCCGCGGTCTTCCTTCAATTTTCTCCTTGGGGGTGACTCGGGTGGCGTATTCAATGTCGTCGCTTACTATATTTAATTCTGAATAGATCCTTTTGATAATCTCGTCAGGTTCTCTTGTTTTTTTTCTGGTATCCCAATGATCTCGTGTTGTTCGTTAGCATCCAATTGTTTTTGTAATTCTTTAAATTCACTTTGTATTACGGCGTTTTGTTCCAGAGTTTTTTCAAGGTTGTTGTTTTTTTTCGTATCAATTTTTTTTTCTAGAGTTAATATTTTATTTTTTAATTCCTCGATTTCTTCTTTATACTCGTTTCTGATGATTTCCAGAAATTGTACCTTAAATTCTTCAAACTATGTAATGTAGTTAACAATATTGTTACAATTAATGGGTACTTATATGGTAACAACTAATTCAAATAATTAGATACCGCATAAAAGTACAGCAGCTGGATCCAGTGTAACTGTGGCAGCTCTAATTAGGAATCTGAGGGGAGTGGAGAGGGAAAGGAGATGAGATTGAGGAAGATTGAGATGTACCTGGCCATTCAGTTTTATTTTTGAAATGATTTATTTATTCAGTTGTTTTTACATTTGTATTTTACATAGTGTCTTACAAAACTGAGTAGTATTCAGTTTGATTGTAAGAAATCTCTCATTTTTACAATTTTTCAATACACAAAGGCATTATCATTATTTCTTTTCTTCGATCAATTAACATTAATATATTCATTGATGCGTATTGTATCTTGATAATTGGATTTGGGTTTTAATTACTGTTATATCTGTCTTACTTTGCAGATTTAAGGCGTGGAACTCTTTGTTAAAAATTAAAAGGTTCTACTTATAATTGTGTTTATTTACGTTACAAATAATAGGTCTGGATTTAGCTACACTTTTCATCACCCGAGGGTTGGTAATTCTCTGTTTCGAGAAGCTTGTTCCCTGTCACTATAACCTCACAAGCATCTGTTACACTCTAGCGACATCTGACGGACTCTGGAGTAAGCTTTATGACTAGCGCCATCTATCGCTTAAATACATCACAATTACATAAATACATTTTTTTACGTGATGCATTATGCTATTATTTAGTCACTAATCACAGCCAAAAACATTTTTCATTTTTTTCAATGAATGAGTTCTTTCACCACGACGATACTGAGAGTCCGGATAAATTTATATTTCATAAAAAATTACAGTTGACACAGCAAAAACAGGGCACAAATACAGTATAGTAAGCGATGTGAGCTCTATTTTTTAAAAATATTATCCTGTTCAAATTTCAATTAAGTTCACTTTTCTAGTTCATTAAAAATATTTCAATTTCAAAAGAAATAAAAATTACATATTCAAAGAATTGCTGATGATTAGAAAATACTATTATGAAAACAAAACATACTGCAAGTAGCTCCTTATCTATTACTCCTTCATATCTCAGGAAATACTTTGTAATAATGCACAGGTGTTCATTACGGACGGAGATTTAGTATTTAATTAAAAGAAAGATAAGATTAAAAAACAGTATAAATATAATCGATGACTTTGTGATAATATTCAGTTAGATTTTAGTTGTGCAGATAATTCTGAAAAGAGTGTTGTGTTCCCAGCGGTCATGTTTTCTAAAAATTCTTTCGTCCTGGCCATCATGGCCATCCTGGCTACAATTTGTTTGACGTCAGCTACCATCGTCCAAAAATGTAAATTTTCACTAAACAATATTTTTAATATTCTCTGAAGAAAATGGGGAATGAATAAATGTATCCTTTTGTTAATCACTATGCTGAGACAAGTTGTCCTGGTTATCCAGCACAGTTGATCACTGCAATCGTTAATAAATCCCTCAAACTACTTGGTTTCATCACTAGAATCACTTCGGACTTCAAAAACGTAAATACCCTTAGAACTCTTTACTGCTCCTTGGTTCGCCCCCATCTTGAATATGCTTGTGTTATTTGGTCTCCTTTTTATTCTGTCCACATTCGACGCATTGAATCTGTTCAACATTGGTTCTTAAGAGGGATTGCTAGGAGGCTAGGTTTAGAAAAAGGCAAATACTCATATGATGAAATTGAACTAACTCTAAACCTCTCTCCTTTGGAAGTCCGTCGTGAAAGAAATGACCTCATTTGCTTCTTCAAAATTATAAATGGTATTATTGATTTACCTACTCTACTGCAACTCATTCCCTTCAACATCCCCTCGCAAAGACTCAGAAATAATGAACTGCTCTTCCTCAACCATCATTCGACAAATTATGGATATTATTCACCATTGTCCAGATTGTGTAGACTGGTCAACTCAAGTCAAAACCTTAAATTTTTTGGGATAAGTCTAAATGATTTTTGCCAGTCGCTAAACAAGTGACGGAATATTATAAGTGTCCCGTGGTCCTGACCCACGGCGTAGTCTTGACTTGATTCGAATTGTAACTTTATTTTCTTATATTATATCTACCATATGTCTTTGCTCTC
Source organism: Hesperophylax consimilis (assembly GCF_061612785.1). Lineage (NCBI taxonomy): Eukaryota > Metazoa > Arthropoda > Insecta > Trichoptera > Limnephilidae > Hesperophylax > Hesperophylax consimilis. Next base: position 24,838,845 of record NC_142857.1, on the reverse strand, counting down.
ATGTACCTTTGTCTACTCCTGTATTTTTCATTTTACTTTATTCGTGTTATTATTTTGTAATTTGGACGATGTCCGTTAATAAATAAAGGATTTATCAATAATTTCAGTAACTTGTCAACGTTCCCGAGCATGGCAAGACCAAACAACAGTTTGCAACGATTAAGTATTCTCAATTTAATCGTTTTCATGTTAGCGACCTGCAGTCGTGCTCGGGAACGATGACAAGTTACTGACATTATTGATAAAACGCGTGCAGCATAAATTTTTACGATTTATTAACTTACAAATTACACATACCTATTCAACACATAAACTATACATTCTTACTAAATACACTTAAAATACATTCCCTAGAAAACAGAAGAAAAATAAATGACCTAACTTTTTTTATTTAAGATTATTCACTCCAAACTAGACTGTTGTGAACTCCTGCAACTCATAGATTTCAAAGTACATACTCGGGCAACTAGGCTAAATATATTATTTGCAACAATAACTTTAGTACCAACTATCACATACATACACCTATTTCTCGCTTTCACACCCTTGGAAACAAATTCACCTCAAATATCGACATATTTAATATAAGTTTGTCTGTGTTCAAGAGGTACCTCAATGAAATTTTTATGTAGCATATTTAAAGAGCGATTGCGTATATTTGTTGTTTTCTTGTAGATATATTGTGAACTTAAAAAAAAATTGTTATTTTTGTGTTGATGTTTTAAAACTAAAAACCTTCTGTTGTCACTGTATTATGCAGTATATTATGTAAAATATATAAAATGTAAAAGCCCATCAGGGTGTTTAAATTAATAAATAAATAAAATAAAAAACCTGTATCGATCGATCATGCTAAATACCCCGAACATAGTAAAACATATTAAAAGCCACAAAATGAAGTACATTTGTACAATTTTATTTTATGGCAATGAATTTATTTTTATTTGAAGTTTTTAATATTCAATATTAAATATATTTTAATAAGTTCTGCTATTCAATTATTTTTATGCCTGACAGCTGTTTTGTCTTCCGTAGACATTATCAAAAGGTCCAAACTGCAAACTGTGAAACCGTGTGTATCATAAAATGTGAATATACTGATGTCCAATTTTGATAATGGACATCAGTATATTTTTTTTTTTTTTTTTTTTTTTTTTAAGTCGGAGGCGGTTTACTTACGTTCCCCGCGAGCACTTAGGCCATAGGCCCATTGTACTATCTCCCATTTTACCTCATTCCCTTGCCAGTAACCCGGTCCCTTTTATGAAGTTCACCAGGGCTGTCATTGGATATGTGGCGATGTCTTCTGGTTCCACACTGTGTCTTCCCAGGTATCTGAGCCTTATTCCCAGCAGAGCGGGACATTGGCACCATAGGTGAATTGGAGTCTCTTCCTCCTCTTCACATTTCCTACAGATGTTGGTGTTTTCCACTCCCAACAGTTGCATGTGTCTCCTGAGATGGCAGTGTCCCGTTAATAGTCCTACCAGTTCCCTCAGTGAGTTTCTGTCCATATCGAGTAGTTGCCTGGTTCGGTTAGGGTCCGGTCCGTTTATGAGTACTTTAGATTGCCTCATTCCGGGTGCCTTCTTCCATTCCTTCCAGTGTTGGGATTTGACCCACCTCTTGATATGTAGTTTGGTGTGGCAAGCTGCTACTCCTACGGCCGGCTCGGATCCCGCAAGTGGTGCTTTCGCCCCTTTCCTTGCTAGTTCGTCAGCCCGCTCGTTGCCCTCAATACCTTTATGTCCTGGTACCCAGAGCAGGGTTACTTTATTGATGGTCGCCAGTTCTATAAGGATAGTCCTGCATTCCATCACCAGTCTGGAGTCGCATCGGTTACTTTCCAGTGCCATTAAGGCCGCCTGGCTATCTGAACATATATTTATGTTCTTATTTCTGTACCCGATACTCATATTCTCCTGTGCGCAGGCTAAGATGGCTTTCATCTCAGCTTGAAACACAGTGCAGTGCATTCCTAGAGGTATACTGAGTTCCCTCTTAGATCCCTGTAGACAGACCCCGGCCCCTGTTCCTTCCTCCATCTTGGACCCATCTGTGAACCAGATTAGTTCCTGTTTGGAGTTTGGACCTGGGACCGAGTCCCATTCCTCCCTTGTGGGGTACGTCACTTTAAACAGCTGTCCGAAGAAGTATTCGGCTTGCTTGCCGTCCTGCTTCATCCCAGCCGTCGGACTAATTGCCCTCAGTCTTATTCCTATCTCTGTGTGACTGTTTCTGGGCAACTCTCCTCTCCATTGGCCATTGCAATGTAACCTGTAGGCTGCCGCCATCGCCGCCCCCTCTATTTCTATGTTTAGTGGGGGTAGGTTCAGCAGCACTCCCATGGCTAGTATTGGAGTGGTTCTCATGGCTCCTGTGATGCTTCTGCATGCAAGTCCCTGTATGTGATTGAGTGTGACCATCACTGTTTTCAGTGTTGTTCTCCTCCACCAGACCAGGGCTGCGTGCATGATCCTTGGTTTTACAACGGCTGTGTAAAGCCATTGCATCATTTTAGGTTTGAGACCCCACGTTCTGCCGCAGATTCGCCTAGTTGCCCACATCAGAGCACAGGCCTTTCTGCCTACAGTTTCCACCTGGTTTTTCCAGCTCAGTTTGGCATCTATGATGACTCCGAGGTACTTAACCGTGTCAGAGGGTTCTAATTCCTTTCCATAGAAGGTTGGATTGCTCCATCCTTCTAGTTTCCTTTTACGCGTAAAGATTACTAGTTCTGTCTTGTCTGGGTTGACTGACAGTCCTGTTTCTTCACACCATTCTTCCACGGTTGCCAGTGTTGACTGTATAAGGCCTCGGGTTGTGTCTGCATCCCAACACCTTATTATGGTTGCAATGTCATCCGCATACCCTTGCGTATATAGGCCCCTGTTGTTGAGTTTCCGGATGAGGTTGTCCACCACCAGGCTCCACAGCAAGGGTGATAAGACCCCTCCCTGTGGACACCCTCGTGTCACCAGCACTTTGATGCTTACCTCACCCCTTGTCACCGTAAGTATCCGGCCTGAGAGCATGTTCCTCAGCCACCTTCTGGTGGTTTTGTCGAGTCGATGTCTTTCTGCCGCTTCATCAATGGATTTAATAGTGGTGCAGTTAAATGCTCCCTCTATATCCAGGAATAGCCCTACCGCCAGTTCCCCAGTCGCTTGTGCCTGCTCCAGTTTGTACACCAACCTGTGCAGTGCCGCGTCGACTGACTTACCTGCTTGGTAAGCAAATTGTAACTCGTGGAGGGGCTTCTCTTTCAGTGCCCCGTCCCTTATGTGCCTGTCCATTAGCCTCTCCATTGTCTTCAAAAGAAATGAGGTGAGGCTAATTGGGCGGAATGCACCTGGTTGGTCGTAGTCAGCTCTCCCCGGTTTGGGTATGAACACTACCCTTGTCTTCCGCCATGGTATGGGGATGTATCCGAGGGCACAGCATGCCCTCAGGATCTTCGTCACCGGAAGTAGGATTGTATCTAGGCCCCTCTGTAGAAGTGCCGGAAAGATTCCATCCTCTCCTGCGCTTTTAAAAGGGTCAAACCCTCTGATTGCCCATTTAACTCTGGAGGGAGTAACTATTTTAGCCGCAGTGTCCCAGTCCTTACCTTCCCGTGTAACTCGGGCTGGTGGTGGACCGGTATCATCTGCTTCTAACTTTTTGTAGCCGGGAAAATGTTTCCCCAGCAGTACCTCCAACTCCTCCTCCCAACTGTTGGTAAATCCTCCATCAGATTTTTTGAATGGGCCTTTTGCTGCCCCTGGGTCTTTTGCAAGAATTTTTTGGATTCTTGCAGTCTGTGGGATGGTTTCCACCTCCCCACAGTATTTCTCCCAGGAGCATGTTTTGGCTTTCTGGATTGCCACCTTGTACTCTTTCTGGTATTGCTTGTGGGCATCCCAGTTTCCTGACTTTTTGGCCTTGTTGAAAGCTTGCCTTACTATTTTCCGTAGCTCCTGCAGTCTTCTGCTCCACCACGGTGTTTTGTCCCTGGTACTTGTCTTCAGAGGGCAGCTATTTTCGTATGCCCTTATCATTGAGTCCCTCAGTACTTCTACTGCGTCCTCAATTTCTTCGGGGCAGCCGTATTTAGCTGGGAATCTTGTCATTCCTATATTTAGTTCCTCCGAGTATCTAGTCCAGTCAGTTGCTTTTGGGTTCCTATATGTATCGGTCCCCGTTTTGCTTGTTTCTCCCTCTAGTTTAAATTCTATGTGTCGGTGGTCCGACAGGGATGGTTCGTCCGATACTCTCCATCCTGAGACTCTTAATGTTCCTAGGGTCAGGTCTATCACCTCCCGTCTGTTACTTATAACGAAGGTGGGTTCCCTACCTCTATTAAGAATCTCAAGGTTCACTGTCATCAGGTATTCCAGGAGGTCCTGTCCTCGTTTGTTGATGTCCGTACTCCCCCACACAGTGTGGTGCGAGTTAGCATCTGCTCCGAGTATCAGTTCCCTACCCTTCTCCCTGCAGTCTTGGACGAGTCTCGTTATTTCCCTTGAGGGTGGTGGTTCCACAGAGTCATAGGGCATGTATGCTGATGCCACAACTACTTCCCTGCTTCTTTGGTCCAGCGTGACCTGTAGCTTCACAGCCACTAAGTCCCTACTGCAGTGTTCGGGTAGCAGTGTGCCAGGTATCCCTCTGATGAGAATACAGGCCCTGGGTCTGTCCCCCGACTCGTTATAATAGAGTAGACCTTGGTTCATGTTTAGTCCTCTGACCTTCCCCCTATAAGTCCAGGGTTCTTGGATCAGCGCGACGTCCACACTGTCCCGGGTGACTCTACTGCTAAGCACTGCAGTTGCTGCCGGACTGCGGTGCAAGTTTATTTGAATGAACTGTAAGTTTTTAGCCATTACTGCCTAATCCTTAGATCATTCCTCCTATTTACGCTCCTCGGTGTTAGGAGGGCGCACCGTGAAAGTGGCCTTCCTTATCCCGACATGCGCTATTTTCCAAGTCCCCTGATGGTCCCTGCATTTCCACGTCTGGATCCCCTGGGGGATCCCGCCGCGTTGCGTCCGTCGGAGGTCCTTCTTTACGGTTCCCAGAGGGCCCCTCAAGGGAAGAGTCCACCAGGGTGGTCCCATCTCTCCTCTCCACTTCCTCTTGGTTCCTCAAAGGCCCCAAGAGGGATGAGTCCACCGAGGCGGCCTCAACTCCTCCTTCCACTCCCCCTAGGTTCCTTAAAGGTCCCTCGTCAGTGTTGTCTTTGTTTTTGCAGTCCATATTTGGTCCCACGAGTATCTAGGGAAATAAAAGGTCCACCCCAGCAGAGCCCCGAATGCCGGGGTAAGGTCTGTATACTCCGAGATGCGACCTTGTGTCTCGGAGGAACCGTTCTTGACACTGTTCCCCAGTGTCATTCAGCCCTGGGCACGGTATCCCACACCTTAGCTTGGGATGGCTATTGCAGGTCGTGTTTCCACTCCCTGAGCGATGGGTTCGCCACACTCCCTACGCTCGATCAGTATATTTAATCATTGAATATAATATTAGCGATTTTCTAATCAGAAAAATATACGGTCGTATCTAAATACTAAGCCCAGAACCTTAGCCTTGGCGGGGTGCTACTCTATCACTGAGCTAATCCTACCATATTTACTTCGGTCATATTTAACTGTAACATACTTGATTATACTTTTACTTATCATACTTTTTATTGGCTGCTATCTTTATGTAACTAACTAAACATTACGCCGTTTCCCCATTGAGGTAGGCAGAAAGGACGTACCGCCAAACAACTCCGTCACATTCATATATCGTCTCATTCGTCCATCGTCTCATACTCTTCTATTATTCTGACTCTTGGAATAGCGGGACTCAAGTATCTGATTCACTTGATTGTGGCATGTCTTCCTCAAGCGCCCCCGACTTCTTCTGTCATATATTCTCCTTTATTCATTCGCTCTACATATAATATGACCATATCTTATTCAGATTTGTGTCATATATTCTCCTTTATTCATTCGCTCTACATATAATATGACCATATCTTATTTAGATTTGTGTCATATATTCTCCTTTATTCATTCGCTCTACATATAATATGACCATATCTTATTTAGATTTGTGTCATATATTCTCCTTTATTCATTCGCTCTACATATAATATGACCATATCTTATTCAGATTTGTGTCATATATTCTCCTTTATTCATTCGCTCTACATATAATATGACCATATCTTATTCAGATTTGTGTCATATATTCTCCTTTATTCATTCGCTCTACATATAATATGACCATATCTTATTCAGATTTGTGTCATATATTCTCCTTTATTCATTCGCTCTACATATAATATGACCATATCTTATTCAGATTTGTGTCATATATTCGCCTTTATTCATTCGCTCTACATATATGATATGACCATATCTTATTCAGATTTGTGTCATATATTCTCCTGTATTCATTCGCTCTACATACCAGAGTGGAAGATACTATCAGTATCGCCCTGGTGTAAGACCACCATTCAGAATTGAAACGTTGCTCCAAATGGCTTTAGCCGTGTTTAGTGACTAGATCTGAATAGCCAGGTACTTCCCCACCTTCCTCTTTCCCTTCCCCACTTACCTTCAGCCTCACAACATCCCCCAATTGGGGATGCCATAGTCTCACTGGCTCCATACGGGAGCAGTTGGGACTCTTGTGAGGTATTCACTGTAAAAAAAAAAAAAAAACATTTAATATGACCATATCTTATTCAGATTTGTGTCATATATTCTCCTTTATTCGTTCGCTTTACATATAATATGACCATATCTTATTCAGATTTGTGTCATATATTCTCCTTTATTCATTCGCTCTACATATAATATGACCATCTTTTTCTGATTGTTCTGTTTCAAATTTTCGTGTTGTCTTCAATGATTAGATAAAAAATAATATTTGTTTGTTTGATCTTCAGGTTCTGCAGGAGCTGAACCTATATTTGTGGAAATAGCCGGTTGCGATGTAGAACCCTGTGAACTTGTGGACACCGCAGACATGCTCGTCACCTTCCGAGTTTGTAAGTAAACATCAAACACTAACTTATTGTTATATCTCTGCTTTACTTGCAGATTTCTGTGTTGGGAACTCTTTGATAAAGTAAAAGGTTCTTTACTATAATTGCATTTATTTACGTTATAATAAATAAGTCTGGATTTAGCTCTACTGTTCATTACCCGAGGGTTGTTAATTCTCTGTTTCTAGAAGCTTGTTGTCTGGCAATAATATCCCACAGTCAATTGCTACACTCTAGTGACATCTGTCGGACTCTGGAGTAAGCTTTATGACAGGTGCCATCTATCGCTTGAAAACCCAACTTATTACCAAACATCACACTTATCGATTGTGATGATAACTTACAGAGGCTTCTCTAAACATACATAGTAGACTGACTGTAGGGAGGCCGAAAAGCAAGATAATAAAAAAAAAAATTCAATCAAATGTCGAATTAATATGTAAGCACATAAAAAAATATAAGTAATTTTTTGTCTTTTTCAGCGAACAATTCTTACACCCTTGTGCCCAAAGTACGAGCCAAAGTAGGCCCTCTTACCATCACCTATCCTTTGGAAGGAGACCTTGCAGATGGGTGCAATTCCATTGCCAATGGGTACTGCCCATTAGCACAGGACGAAGTTTTGACTTACCACCTGGCTATGCCCGTTGATATTTTCCCAAAGGTACATGTTATGAATATAGTAGATAAACAAATATAAATGGACTCCGTGGTTTAAGGGTGAGACTCTAGATTAGAGTTTAAATCTCCGCATGCCCAAGTAAAATTTATTTAATTAACTTGTGTTGTTTTACAATTCATTCATTTAAAATAATACACAATACATTTGCAGCACCGTTCAGAGTGGAAAATGCTCTTAGGACAGGTTATTTCGGAGAATTTGAACAATTCATCAAATTTCAACATTAATTTTCGGGATCTGTGAAAGTCCTATTCAAGTTAATAAACCGAAACAACCCGTCCTTAGTATGAGTTGTTTCGGAGAATTTGAACAATTCATCAAATTTCAACGTTAATTTTCGGTTTTTGTGAAAGTCCTATTCAAGTTCTGTTATTATTTCTGTTCTGTCAAGCAACTAGTCCCTAATAATATTCTAACAGAACTTTAATAGGACTTTCACAGAACCCGAAAATTAACGTTGAAATTTGATGAATTGTTCAAATTTCAACATTCATTTTCGAGTTCTATGAAAATCCTATTCAAGTTCTGTTACTATATCATTGCAGGCTAGTTGCTTTAAAGAACTGAAATAAAAACAGAATTTGAAAAAATCTTTCACAGAAATTGAAAATTAACGTTGAAATTTGATGAATTGTTCAAATTCTACGAAACAACCCGTCCTTAGTATTTATATTCAGAATTGCAAGGTCGTTCAACCCTACTATCTATCAAAGCAGGACATTGAATAAATGACTTAGACCTGGTCGTTTGGCAGAAATTCACTTGCGAAAAAGTCATCAATTCTATTGAAAAAATATTTTTTTAAGTAGTTTGCATTTATAATTTTTATTGAGTAATTTATTATTTTATTTGTATTCTACTCAAGTAAAACGATAGGAAAACCTTCAATTTATCTAAAGCATATTTTGTTGGTATTCATAATGTACACCAATTCGTTATAAAGATTAATCAAAATAGTGATTTAGCATTAAGCTTCGCCTTCAGCATTATTTTGTTTTTTGACAATTGAAAGATCCCAGGTGTTTTAGCTTTCTGTCAAATTGTAATAAGCTTAGAAGCTTAATAACATGATAGTTGTCCTCTTCTGCTTATCACAATTTGTTCAAACTCTGAAACAGACTTAAAGGGGACTTTTTAATTGTCAAAAACAGTAACCTGTAAAAAAAAAAACGATACTTTTTATACTAAAATATATCTATTCTTGTTGAATTTACTTAAAACTACTTTTTATTGGTGTATTTTTTATTAATAGATATGTAAGAGAACATTATTTAATTTTTGACTGAGGATTTAACTTTCCTCCCCAGGAACTGACTCTTAACTGCTGTAAACTTTTAAAATGTCTTTTAAAACTTTAGATAAATAAAAAAAAGTTTGACTGAGGATTGCACCTTCCTCCCCAGGAACTGAACGGCAGTAACAATAGCGCCAAATCTCGATTGGTTAGAACCTACATTTATTGCATATGTTAACTCCTGTAATATCATTGAATTTCAGAGAAATTTGTATATGTCCGCTTGTGTATGCGTGATTGCCACCAAAAGTTAATAGATTGAATTGTCATTGACAACGAATCTTTCTGCCGAGTTTCAGCTTGATCGGATGTCGGGAAGTGGGTTAATTTCCACTTCCAATATCTGTATTCATTCATTCATTCGCAAAAACAAAAGTGAACTTCAAACAGATGTATTTAAAAACAAAACGGTGCTGAGTGGCCATTTGATGACGATGTTACATTTGATGACGATGTTACATTTGATGACAATGTTAGATTTGATGACAATGTTACATTTGATGACAATGTTACATTGGATGACAATGTTACATTTGAGGACAGTGTTACTTTTGATGACAATGTTACGTTTGACGAATATGTTACATTTGATGAATATGTTACATTTGAGGATAATGTTACATTTGAGGACAATGTTACATTTGATGACATTTTTAGATTTGATGACAATGTTACATTTGATGACAATGTTACATTGGATGACAATGTTACATTTGAGGACAGTGTTACTTTTGATGACAATGTTACATTTGATGACATTGTTACATTTGAGGATAATGTTACATTTGATGACAATGTTACATTGGATGACAATGTTACATTTGAGGACAGTGTTACTTTTGATGACAATGTTGAGTTTGATGAATATGTTACATTTGATGACAGTGTTACATTTGAGGATAATGTTACATTTGATGACAATGTTACATTTGAATTTCTGTGAAACAACCCTTCCTTAATATCTTCACCCTTTTCACATTTCTAATATTTATTAGTGTATTGCAGACTAGCGCCCTTGAGGTGATTTTGCACAAAAACGGCGCTATACAAGTCATCCAATTATTATTATTTATTATTTAATATTGTTTTTTCCTTATTTCAGATTGCTGTGAATCTGGAATTTTCGCTGCTTGGAGATGATGGTGTAATTTTCCAGTGTTTTAAAGTAGACTGTAAGGTTGCTTAAATATGTTATATGTATTGTAACGTAATATGTAATATAAAATAAAATAAATCTCTAAAAATTAAACAGATTTTTTTTAATGAACTGAAATTCTTCATTACATAATTATGAACACACCTCATAATTGTACAATTGTGCACTTTTAATTATGGCGCACGGCAACTTTAGTAACGGCAAAAGTTGAGTGCATCAAAATCCATTATGGTATATGGAGATGAGCACAATAGGTAACATTAGAGAGATTTTTTTGAACATGATCGATCTTTCCGCGAATGATCGTTTTCCTGCATTTAACGTGTATTTCTTCCAAACCCGAATTTAAGTCATACAACACATTGTAACGATTTGAAACTACTCGCCCCGGTGTCATGCGCTTGCAAGAACTGATTAACTTAAGAAGCGTGCAATTGTGAACACAGCGACGGCCGAGTACATAATCATAGACATCAGAGATTGCGAGCAGTTCTAGGGAGATTGGACAGCGGTCAGGACGTGCGTCACGGAACGGATTCCAAAGAGGTTTTGCGCCATTAAACACGTGAGCGATTGTCATCATGCTAATTTAGATTTCGCAACATGGTTTACTTTAATTTATAAATTTGTTCTTCACAAGATGATTGGGAAGAGCTGGCGCCCTAGGTAATCAAAGCAAGATTAATATTTGAGATGTGAAACTTTATCCTTTTAATTTTTAGTATCCACAGATTAGCATATTAGAATTGTAAATTCGCATCACTAGTCAGATTTAGTTTAACGATCTGAACATGCCCTGATTTTAATAATAAACGTAGAGTCTCTTGCTATTTAACTTGATAATAATGTAATTTAATAGATGATAAAGTACTTTGATAAATAACCTCAATAAATTTTGTTCTTAGCATCCACACTATTCTTTAATTTCAGATTCCCTTATTTAATATTGTGCAACACATGAGATATATGTTTACACACCTTTCAGAAATTTCACATCAATAAATCTCGGTACAACATGCAACAATAGATCGCCTCGATTATTCCTCTATGCATCGTTTTACTGCATTCATCGTTTAAATCAGAGGTTCCCAAACTTATTGGCCCCGTAGATCAGTTGCCAAATATTTTTTTTCCGTAGACCCCCTGCCTGCCGAATATTGAATTTTCCTAAAACTATTAACGTCCCATGTGATAATCATTTCTCTTTTTCGTAAGAAGATTCCCTTCCCTTGCCTGTCCAACAACCGGGTGGCGGTATGGTTCTTCTGAATAATGATGAAGCAGGATAAGCAACGGGAATTTCTTGCTACCCCTTTAGTTCTTTGTTAGTGCTTATTCCGGCCATTTCTTCTTGTCACATGATTTCCGATTCTTCAACGTTTCATTTCCATAGTCAAAATGTCCTCAAACTTAGTTTTTAAGTCTGTGTGAAGTACATTTAAATGTTGAACGTCATTATTACCCTGGACGTTTTTCAAAAACAAGTTGGGAATGTAGGAAAATTCACGGCTTCCGATGTGCAATGTTTCGCTTCAATATATTAATAATGACGAGAAAAGGAACGTATAATTTTATTTATATACCTCAATTAACAACTTTACGAAATATAAAAATACAAATATCAAATAAGTAAATTCTCAGTCTATTATTAGTATTACGTAAACTGTGTTATTTGTGTTGGGTTTATTGTCATTTACGAAACCCCTAAATATTGACTTGAGGTAAATGGGGGTCTGCTCGTATGTACCCCCATTTGAATCTCGTGGACCCCCGAATTTTTTTCTCGCTGACATAGACCCCCAGCAAGCCGATATCGACCCCTGGGGGTCCATATAGACCATTTTGGGAACCTCTGGTTTAAATCATGCAGATTTTTGTACATATTTCACTCCATCGATCGTTTTTAAAACCATATTTCGTAGCTAAATGCTTGGTTTCGATTAACGGTACCGTAGAAAATGAGCGGAATATCAAAAGAGAGAGAGAGATAACGATTTAGGCACTTCTACCGACGGCAGCGGCTCGTGGCATTAAGCGTAGAATTCACACACGGATTTGGTTGGCGGAACGGCTCGCCGAGTAATACACGGGCGGGTGTCCCTATGTGAATTTTGCGCTTCAGTCTGGTCCTCAAACATTCTAACACGGCGGTAGTGAAATTTTAGATACCGGTAGGGATACCCTGGCACTCAACGGGTACGGGATACTCTTGCACTCAACGGGTACAAATGTTAGATATACGCTAGGGATACCCTGGCACTCAACGGGTACGGGATACCCTTGCACTCAACGGGTACAAATGTTAGATATCCGCTAGGGATACCCTGGCACTCAACGGGTACGGGATACCCTTGCACTCAACGGGTACAAATGTTAGATATCCGCTAGGGATACCCTGGCACTCAACGGGTACGGGATACCCTTGCACTCAACGGGTACAAATGTTAGATATCCGCTAGGGATACCCTGGCACTCAACGGGTACGGGATACCCTTGCACTCAACGGGTACAAATGTTAGATATCCGCTAGGGATACCCTGGCACTCAACGGGTACGGGATACCCTTGCACTCAACGGGTACAAATGTTAGATATCCGCTAGGGATACCTAATATGTATCCCTAGATAAATTTCAAATGCATGTAGGTGGCACGAGATGACTACCCAAATTTAGGTAGGTAAGATTTTTATGAATTTAATGATTTAAAAAATAAATTTATAAACCCTAAGAATCTATGAGAAACACAGTGAAATCTGGGTGGATTCATTGGCTATAAACTGCAGTAAAAAAATAATGTGTTTCTGCATTGATATTGGGAAGTATGATATTAATTAAATCAAATGGTGAACCAAACATCTGGAAGTCTCCGTCGCTTAGGACAAAGGTTAAAGGGGGAAAAATTTCATCATTTTTTGTTTTTGCATTGTGTGCACCCCGACTATTGGCGGAAACGCTTGAGCGGCGTTGTCAGTAGTCCACAACAGGTGACTAGCAGGTGTCGTAGGGCGTGACGTAGAACAGCGGGGTGGAGTACTCCTCGACTGGCTCGGCGTCCAGCAGCTGCCAGTCGGGGGTGTGCGTCCTCATATGGGCTGCGAGGGCAACCCGATGGCTGAAGGCAGCCCCGCAGTGGCACAGAAACCGGCGATCCGGGCAGTGCACCAGCATGTGACTCTTTAGGGTCTTCTGCATCTTAAACTTTTTGTCGCACTGGGTGCAGGCAAAATTTCGAAGAGCTGGAAATTATTATTGAATCAATTAATGGCAAAAAATACAACAGTTTCCCTAATATAATGCCTTCTAAATACAGGGTACTTATAACTACCAATACTTATGTATTCATACAAACAAAATGGCATTATCGATGTTGTAGCCTGAAACATTTTTTTTTTTCGAAAATTCAAGTTTTTGTATGAAGAAATTTCAGGAAATTTCAGTTTGGCATTGCACTGCACCGATTTCCTGAAAAATCTTCATTCAAAAAATTGAAAGAAAAAAAAAAACGTTTTCGGCTACAACAACATTAATAATGCTATTTTATTTTAATATTAGCACTATATTACTCCCAAAAGTCACGAGCCACCACTGCTTACAATAATAAATCACTTTTATTATTCCAATAATTTCGAATATAATAATACAGAAGGTGACCTTTTGATCCCAAGACAATATGATTACCATAAACAGAAGATTCTGTAACAAATGGCAAAATAAAAAGTTCATACTCAATACTCTATTGATAAGTCAAAGTGACAATAGAGACATCTATTGACAATTATTTGCATTATTAGTGAGCAAATCTTGGTATCCTAGTTTCAAACCTTTTTTACAAATACAGGGTTTTCCAATAAGAGATGTTATTTTAAATAGCCCGCTATTTCGGTAGATGTTACTTTTGAAGCTGTCATTTATTGACATTTGACAAATAGAAACTACGCCATTAATAAAAATGGAACGATACACGCTTCAACAACGCATTGAAATTATTAAAATTCACTTGAGTGAGTCAAATGCAAATCATCTTGAGTGATGAGGCCCATTTTCACCTCGGTGGCTTCGTCAACAATCAAAATTGTCGCATCTGGGTCTCGGAAAACCTAAGAGTTATTGTTGAAAAGCCTCTCTATCCTCAACGTGTGACTGTTTGGTGCGGTTTATGGTCCGGCGGAGTCGTTGGACCTTACTTTTTCGAAAATGAGGCTGGAGCAACAGTTACGGTGAATGGATTGCGCTATCGAGAGATGATTAATGATTTTTTATGGCCGGAATTGGATGGTATTGATCTGGACAACGTTTACTTTCAACAAGACGGCGCTACGTGCCACACAACCAACGAAACCATTGATCTTTTACGATTGAATATCAAAATAACACCTCTTATTGGAAAACCCTGTACATCAATCATTTTATTAGATCTTTAAAATTATGCAATGCACTTATTTAAAACTTATGACAAATTTATACACAGACTATCGGGCTAATTCACGCCTCATGCTGTTTCAAAATCTACCAGAAGTTCCTTATCTAACTATCCGAACAAAGACACTTCCTTTGCCCAAAAGACGAGAGAACCCTTGAAATCCGTGCTCATGTTGTTTCAATAATATGACATTCAATATGAAAGAATAGAAAGCATCAGAAAACGGTACACAAATTCTATTGATAAATGGAACAAACTTCCATAACATACCATCGATGCTACTAATGTAAACAAATTTAAATAAAAATAAACAATAACATTCTTTTTGGAGAATAGAAAGGATCAACTTATTTTAAAATTAAAACAACTCAATTACTGTTAAACTAATCGTGAAATCAGACATGAGCCCATCAGCAGAATGCTGCCTGCTCATTAAATAAATAAAAATTTAACCCATCGGCATACCTGCTGACGAGATTGGGGGGCTGTACTTTTTTCGCATCGGCATATTGCCCCCCCCTCATTGGGGCGGCTAAAACTTTTCCCACATACTTAGATAGTTCACAATCAAATTATAATCTATATAAAAGTATTTAATTTGGGGAAATATGGGGTGCAATACTGCACAGTAATCCTTCTCAAGTATGCACAGATGTCACAAATAAAAATTAGCATGCCGATGGGTTAATAACAAAAATTATTAATATTAACTTACTAGTGTGTTTGATGCTGTGTGACTTCAATTCTCTTGCAGTATGAAACGAGCTATCGCACTGCGTACAGCTGTGCTCTCGCATATTGAGATGCGTCCGTTTCACGTGCGAATTATGGTGCTGAATGGTGAAGAAGATCTTGCCGCATTCCGCGCACGCAAACCTACGACAGTCCACTCCGTGCTTCTCAAACATGTGTTTTTGTCGCGTGGAACTCGCCGAGAATCTTTCCGGACATTTACGACACCGATACAACTTGATCTTCTTATGGTAGATCTGGACATGCTGATTTAATCTGTCCCGATTTGAGTAAACTTTGCTACAAATCTGACAAGGAAATCTTCGGTTTTCGTGCAGAGATATGTGACGCTTGTAATTACTGTTCGAATGATAGCCTTTGCCACATATTTTGCAGATGTAGTTTTGGTAGTGCGATGAATGGTGGCGTACCAGATTGAAGTGCGTGTCGAATTCAATATTGCAGATGGGACACGTTGTGGCGTCTCGTGGGAGGGTCGGTTTCACGTTTGTAGGGGGTGGTTTAGGGACAGAGCGGGTGCAGAAGATGGTTCGGATGCCGCATTTTTTCCGCCAGGTTTCGTTTCCGACAGTGTTCAACCAGTCAGTGGACGCCTCATTGTTGGTTGGTATTAAATTATCTGAAAATTAGGAATAACTCAAGAATTACTATCAGCAACCGGAAAGGATATAGGTATAGCCTTGCGACAGTCAAGATCAGTGGGGCGATTGGTCATTTTACAATATGGCAATTGACCACCAATTAGGAGGTAGTAATTGACTATTATCAGGTTAACAGTTATTATTCTTACTATGACTTAAGTTACAAGCTTGGAAGTGGTAAAGACAAGGAACACAGCAGTCATATGCTTTTATTGCATATTCACTATCATGCTGTGTCATTCATACTCAAAACTCGGTTGCCTCTTTTATACATTTAGACACAAGTTCCCTTAAAACAAGCAAAATGCGATGTACTGCATTTAAAAATAAAATGATTAATACCAATAGAATCCTCTTGGAGCTGTACCGCAGCCTCCACCTGTTTGCGGAACTGGACTCCATCTTTCAGTCTCATCACACACGGTTCACAGATCTCTCCTAGCTTCTCCTTGTCGACCATCTGCAAAATATAAAATGATTAATACCAATTTCCTCTTGGAGATGTACCGCAGCCTCCACCTGTTTGCGGAAATGGACTCCATCTTTCAGTCTCATTACACATGGCTCACAGATCTCTCCGAGCTTCTCCTTGTTGACAATCTGCAAACAACAAAATTTTCAAGGAAAAATACAAAAGTGGGACCAAACCCTTTCCGCATAGGATCCTCCGTGGGATTGATACGGGGGAAAACTGGAATTTGGAAACAAAATCAAAATAATGAAATGAGAGATAGCACAGTGGGCCCCCATGGCCTGTCTCCACTTTAATTAATAAATAAATATAATCTTTCAAAATACATACTATTCGAAACACATCCACAAACAACAAAAGACTTCACTAAAACTCACTAAAAAGAGTATGCTGCTGTCAAATACAGGGTTTTCCAATAAGATATGTTATTTTGAATAGCCCGCTATTTCGGTAGATGTTACTTTTGAAGCTGTCATTTTTTGACATTTGACAAGTAGAAACTACGCCATTAATAAAAATGGAACGATACACGCTTCAACAACGCATTGAAATTATTAAAATTCACTTGAGTGAATCAAATGCAAATCATCTTGAGTGATGAGGCCCATTTCCACCTCGGTGGCTTCGTCAACAAGCAAAATTGTCGCATCTGGGGCTCGGAAAACCCAAGAGTTATTTTTGAAAAGCCTCTCTATCCTCAATGTGTGACTGTTTGGTGCAGTTTATGGTTCGGCAGAGTCATTGGACCTTACTTTTTCGAAAATGAGGCTGGAGCAACAGTTACGGTGAATGGATTGCGCTATCGAGAGATGATTAATGATTTTTTATGGCCGGAATTGGATGGTATTGATCTGGACAACGTTTAATTTCAACAAGACGGCGCTACGTGCCACACAAGCAACGAAACCATTGATCTTTTACGATTGAATATCAAAATAACACCTCTTATTGGAAAACCTTGTACATTCATTTTTCAATTGCATTTATCTTCATTGTTGGAAAAATTGAGATTAGACTTCTCTTCCATTAGTGGTTTATATACTAGTCCCAGAGAGAGGTTGTACGAGATGTAAACTTTCTAGTATCTACTGACTTCATTCAAGATGTGTGAAATGGAAGAGGACGATCGTTGATGACGTACCTACAACCTCTCTCTGGGACTACTGCAGCCTAAATTCAAGTATTAAATTTATTTAAAAAAATACATATAACAACGTTTTCGAACTTGTGCATCAGCCAATAGATTAACAAGTTTAATTATTGAAGACAATATTAGCGATTTCTAAACGAAAATCTGAAAAAGAATAATCAGAAAAGGATACGGTCACATCTAGGACACGAACCCAGGACCCTTGCCTTTCCGGGACACTGCTCTACCAACTGAGCTAATGGGACCCTATCCCCCTCGGTCACTTTTAACTGTACCATACTTCGAATAAGAACTACTAACATTGTCTTCAGTTTTTCACCGCACATTGGCAACTATCTTTATGTATGATCGCAAGATTCAACACGAACTAAATGAAATCTAGACAGCGTCTTTTTTTATCTTATTTTTTTTATTTTTTTTTAATGTGCGACATCTATTGACTTTTCTGCAAGTCTAGAATGAATATTTATTTTTCGGAATAACTTTATTGAGTAAAACCTCAAATTGTAATATTTAATTATTGAAGACAATATTAGCGATTTCTAAACGAAAATCTGAAACAGAAAAATCAGAAAAGGATACGGTCACATCTAGGACACGAACCCAGGACCCTTGTCCAGAAAAATGAAGACAATGTTGGTAGTTCTTATTCGAAGTATGATACAGTTAAAAGTGACCAAGGGGGATAGGGTCCCATTAGCTCAGTTGGTAGAGCGGTGTCCCGGAAAGACAAGGGTCCTGGGTTCCTGTCCTAGATGTGACCGTATCCTTTTCTGATTTTTCTGTTTCAGATTTTCGTTTAGAAATCGCTAATATTGTCTTCAATAATTAAATATTACAATTTGAGGTTTTACTGAATAAAGTTATTCCGAAAAATAAAGATTAACAAGTTTGCTGTCAATAGTTTCAGTATATTTTATTAGTTCAACATTAGTTTTTGGATTCCATCTAGAAGGATCAATCGTATTATTATCTTCAGTCTTCAATCACTTTTAGTAGGTGTTTATCCTTTTCGATTGTTCTGATATTTTCGGGTAGGCTGTTGAAGTATTTTTTCCTTGGATATATGTAATGATGTTTTTGTTTTTGACGAGTACGACTTTCAGTTAAAAAGCTGTGATTTTGTTTTTCTTTTATTATTTGAATTATTATGTTTTTTCGGACAAGATAATTAAATTTTAATACTTTAAATTCTTCAAAAATTAGGTGTGTTGGATAACCTCTTAAAAAATTAAATTTTTGGCAAGTGATCAGACCATACAGCATCATATTGGACATCTACGCTAGTTATAGCATTTTCCAGAGCTTTTTTGATGACACAGTAATTGAACCAGCTTGGACATAATTCACATTTGTACAATGATGCCTCAATTGTACAAGTACAATTTAATTTTAAAAAGAATTTTTTTTATTTAGAATTATCACAAATAAAAAATGTGTTTAACTGGCTGCGTAAGATTTGGCAACACAGCCCTTTGGCAGACCCACGCATGCGCCTGACGCTTTGCGCAATAATAATGACAGCTTCGCATTGTGATTTGTTTTCGTTAATAATTTCTATTCTAATCACCTCATTCACTATTATATTAGTATAATGTAATATATTTACTATTATTCCATCAGTTATAACCCATATTGTGAACATAGTTTCAGTTACCGAAAAAGAGAGGTTATTTTGCACATATTATTTTTTACTTTTACCGATTGAATTTAATAAAACTTCCATGAAAGTAATGTTTTTTAATAACATAAATGCCTTCTTGCTCTGGGAATTATTAGTTTAATTTTTAACAATTTTTAATTGTATGAATGAGATAAAAAATGAAGTGACAATTTTCTTGGAAATAGTGTAAATAATAGGATTGTGTAATTTGAATTATGAATTCTGGGAAAAATTTTGATGTTTTGATCAAAAAGGTTTTGAAATTAAAATAATTTACTTTTTAAATATGAGAGTATATTTAAAGTACTCACATATAAAAGATAGTTTATCTAGTTTCTATAATGTTATTTGTTTTCTCGACATCTTCAAAAAAAAGAATTATACACGAGGGAACGTTTTTAAGTTCGCGGAATGGGGGGTAAGGAGTGGAAATAAAAATACAAATTTATTTTTCCTTTTCAATATATTCACCAGCTACCCTAATACATTTTTCGGATCTTTCAATTAACTTATGTATACCCTCAAAAAAAAAAGATTTGACTTTGTCTAAAAAATACGTCGAAACTGCATCCTTCACTTCTTTATCGCTTGAAAACTTTTTTCCACGAAGTTCTTTTTTCAAATTTTGAAGTTCCTCCTTCTGCACGACAACAGGCGCATTGTCGTGCAGAAGGAGGACACCTTCGGTCACTTTTCCCCTTCTTTTCTCCTTGATGGCTTCCTTTAATTACTCTAGAATTGAAGCGTAGTAAACTCCGGTTATGGAAACACCTTTATCTTTGTAATCGATCAACAGGATTCCTTCTGAGTCCCAAAAGACTGTCGCCATGATTTTTCCCAGCCGATGTGACACCTTAAACTTCTTGGGTAGTGGTGTGCCTTTCTTGTGCCACTTGTCACGAAGCAGATCTCTCAAACACATTTTAAAAAACCCCGCGAAACTAAAATTCAACGTAAATTTTGGCAACACAAAGCGGCACGCGCACAGCCCACTGTGCAACCAATGCCAAACACCAACGGTTTCTGTAGCCGTCCGCGACCGCCATTCCGAATCTAGCTTTGGTCTCAACAACATGTGCGTGTGGTTTGCTACAAAACCGGTCTCAGACGCGGAGTGCCGAAGCATTATCAGAGTCTAGCACGCGCCCGTTTTGCGCGTGTAGACGAGCACAACCCTGGTTACCACTCCACCATGACTGTGAGTAACTCCTCGATGGTCTCACAACTCCTGCATCTCCCGGGACAGCTCATGTAAGCGTATTACTAAACCTTTCCCCCATTTTGTGCCTTCTTTTAATGTCTGTTAAACACGCCTACCAGTCAGAGCAAATACAAGGTAGAGATTGTTCAATTCAATCAGCCAGGAAATAATTTAGGATGTATACTGTGTCCCCATTTGTGTTATACAATGTACCTGTTGACTGTAAATACACTCATTTATCATCCCCATAGGAGTTTTATTTGACGAGGGAAGGTGGAGTCTAGATTGTTGAATGTCCCCCGTGTAAAGGCATAATTTGCTGACCTAACCTGAGCTTAATAAATAGATTCTCATGAATTCTACCTCTGATCTGCTAAAGCCGGCACCGGAGCCCTACGCGGTCCTCAACACTGGCGCATAACGTGGGGAGCTCCAAACACAACACTGGCGCCCCACGCCAATACACAACACACTGCATAGAGTCCTGTTTAGACTCAGGTTCATAATGATGAACCCAAGTTTCATCACCAGTAACAATTTGAGCCAACACTCCATCTTTGTATTCCCTACAGAGGTCCAAAAATGCATGAAAATACTCCACGCGCTGTTGTTTTTGAGGCGGCGTGAGCATTCTCGGCAACCATCTTGCGCTGACTTTAGTCATGCCAAGATGGTTGTGAATAATTGAGAAAATGGTTGTATCTGATACTCCAACCATTTCTGCGAGCTGTTTCTTCTTGAGTCGGGCATCTTCTATTATTATTAATATTTCGACTTTTGAACCATGGGTAGTCTTCAAGCGACTCCCTGCCATGTTTAAAGAGGGTACGCCACTTGTAAACCATAGTTTTACTTGGACAAGACTCCCCGTAAACGGATGACAATGATCTGAACTGATTTTCCTTGCTTGGTAAGGAATTTTATAACAGCGCGGAACTCGATTTTCTCCAATTCTCCCCTTGGTTGACTTGTTTGGTCGACGATAGCTCAAAGACTAATGACCTAATTACGATAAAACCCGGTATTTATACTAATAATGAGTTGCTCAATTAGTACCTAATTCAGCGACACCCCCACTAAACACCTACTTACCCATTCCACGAACTTAATTACGCCCCTTCGTAGAATATTTAAAAAGCCGTGAAAATTATGTCCAAAAGTAAGGTTATGTTGTTAAAATGTTATTGCATACCTCTATGTTGTAACACGTAAAAAACATCTCGATATAGTCTTCAATATCATCTTCATAGATGTATTTGTGGTGGATGTTCCTCAAATCTGCCGTAGAGCGGCAAATGCAACAGAGTCCCGGTATAAATTTGGTCATCGTCACTTTCTTGGACAGAAGGCTTTTTTCTAATTTCTCCTTCTCAATAGCAAAACTGAAAAGTGTTTTTAAATTATTATATTAATATATTGTTAGTAGTGTAGGCATGCTAATATCTACAAGTGTTAAACCAAAACCTCCAAGATAACGCTTTCCCCTTTTGAATGCACGGAGAATGAAAAAATGTGGATGGGAAAGTCTCCTTTTCGAGTGTTTGAGGAAATATTCGTCGTAGTGTTAATTGTCGTGGAAACGATCTCTGGAAACGCGGCTCAACTTGTATAAGAAACTCCAAAAGATGTTTTTTTAAATTTTTTTTGCTATTCATTTATTTTAAAGTGCATTAATAAAAAAAGATACATTGAAAAAAAATATATGAATACATAAATTTTTGTAGAATCTCATATAAGTTAGTAGGCTGCTTTGAATGAGTGTCCCGGCCTTTGTAATCTGGGAGGTTTTGGTTTTCGACCATTCAATTTGGTTGGTGCCAACCGTTGAGTAAGGACAACGCGACGGTTGGTTCAATTTCGTCAGTTGCTACTCTGGGGTACACGCAGTTCAACTTGGTTGGACAGTTGGGTGAATAGGTGGTGGTTGAATACTCTGACGGTACAATCATTCAATTTGACTGCCACCTTAAGGTGATTCATGATAGAATCCACGACATGAGCAATCCAAAATCACCACTCTCAGCCAGCATGGAATTTTTTACCATTTTCTTGAATAGATTCAACGAACCTATAGTTTTTATATTTTCACCGAGAATATTATAAAGCAACGGAGCTTTATAACAAAAACTCCTTTGTCCAAAGGATGTCCTGGTATTCATCAGCTGATACGTTAAAGAATTATCTATGGGTTTATATCTTCAGTGAGTACTGGTCATGTAATTTGAATGCAAGACTAGAGATTTAATAATGTGTTCTTGCAATACAAACTATCCAACTATTATTAATTTTGAATGTTTACCCCTTCTCATATCTTATCCTCTTTTTAAGCATAGATAGATTGAAACGCATGTCTGCCAGGCCTAGCAAAAATTATTGTTATCGACATACAAATAAATACATTTTCCTAACCGTTGCACTTTTAATAGGCACAGATTATAGAAACTACACTCCGTTTCAACTTAATTACTACAAAAAACAACCACTTACATTGGGATAGATCAAAGTTCAAAATTTACCTTATAAAACGATCCCTTTGATGTCATTTTTTACTTTTTTGTATGGAGTGATAAAATTTTACCATAGTTGTTTCTTGCAGTAATTGTTGAAACAGGGAAATAATTACCATGTAGGTATATTTAAAAAAAAACAATGCAGAATACAAACAGCATAACGACACTTGTCAACATAAGTATTATATAAATATACAAGAAAAATGCCGATTGCAATAGAACGAAACGGAACCTTGCTTGGTGGACCAAAATTGGAAGAGACTTCGTTTCTGTGGTTCTTTTTATCACCAGCCAAATAATGCAATTAACAAGAAAAAAATCCATAATCTACTATCCTTCCAGTCCTCGTTCAAAATTCGTGTGGACTGCAACAGAATCCCTGTATTTATAGAAGACACATAAAATAATGATATAAATACATAATTATATTTCAACTTACTTCTGGATGGCCAAGAGTTGGTAAAGTTTGATCAAATGAGAGTACGGTGATGTCATTTTAGAAGTTATTCAAGAATGTTTTGCCGCAATACCGTTAAATTAATCAACAGCGGAACATTCAAATGAAAGAAAAATATACAACTTTGAGGTTATGTTATTTTATTCGCTATCTGTCAAACGTTTCCATAGACGAAAGCAATTTGAGCTGGAGACAGGTGACAGATGCTGTCAAAATAAACTAACGATGTTTTGAAACAAATACCACCTGTAGAATTTTAAACTATTAGAAACAATTACGGAAATATGTTAAAAAAACTAACAATTATAGCGGCGAAAACTAGAACTACAATTTTATAATATACAAAATTTTAACCATTCACACATTACTTCTTTTCGAATTGTTAGTTCACATTTATTCCGCTAGAAAATGTTGTAGTCGAAATATATTACGCAAAGTATGAAAAGCTTCCCATGCTTTTCCATGAACGGTGTTTTCTTTGGGGTGAGTGGGGTATTTATGGAGTGGGGAGTTTTGGTCAATTCAATTCAAAACACGCACTTTAATTAAATTATATGCAGGTTTATTGCATTATTTCAATCAATCCATTAAATATACCGGCGGTTTCTGATGGATTACGACAAATATTTTATGTTTTCAGCAATTCCGTTATATTTTCAGTTAATTATTATTATTGTGAGGCAACAGGCCGGCCGGATGCACAATTTTCATATTGCACACCCTAGCCGGTGTATTGAATTGTGCGCAGGTGACCTTCGATCCTTGCAACCGATGCATCTAAACATCAAGCCTGGGATGCGTGCTATCTACACGTCTCCAGAAATTTTAAAAATCAAATTAGATCAATCAGTTTTCCATCTTGAAATCGTCACAAATTTCGCGCCATTTGCTGACTGCACGGACGGGAGGCTGAAGAATCTCTACAACGAGGTAAGTAATTAGGTAGATATTCAATCCATTTGATTTGCGACGAGAGTGCTTTATTTATGTTGATTATTTGCGTTTCAAGATGGCTCCACACTACCTCTTCTAAAGTAGGCTTGCGAAAATTCGTACTTATGTTTGCGTTTTTATATTTTTTAGTAAATATATTTTATTGCCTATAAAAATCAATCTTTTCCATGTAGTTTCCGATATTTCCACGAGTTTTCTTCTGATTCGTCTTCATATTTACTAGGTCATCCATTTTATTACATATTATTTCAACTCTCGCCAGGTACCTCGGTCAAATGTACGACCTTTTTAACAGTTTTATTCAATGATCCTTCTGTCCTACAATCATAAACCTTCTATTATATGTAATACTAGTGAACCCCACAATGCTTTGCTATTGCTAATGTATTTTTCGGGCGTCTACGACTTCCACTCTCTAAACACTCTATACTCTGGCACTAATAACAACAAACTTTGAAATTATTTTTCGAAATCAGTCGACTACTTCTTGAGTTTTCCCGGCACAAACAAACGTAGGCTGAATTTTAATATATATAGATTGTCATCATCAGCATTTGCTGAATATAGGGCTCCCAAACTAAAGATTGCGGGTACCTAACATTAAGTAAATGGCTACTATATTGAACATCTCCTCATTTATACTGCATTTAATCCACAATTACGTATACATACCGCATTCTAAGAAGAAAAACAGCTGTCATTCATCTAATGCTAAATGAGACCTCCCCAATTTAACATTGCTAATGATTTTAAGAAAGAGTACTAGATTGGATACTTAATAAGAAAATAGGGTTTATGAATCTTCATTTGTAGCAGCTGTTGTTTATTCAATGCTATATTAAGGCCTCCCCAATTTAACATTGTTAATAAAGGGACTAGATATACATACATACACCAGAGTATAACAAGAAAGGGGGGTTTATCATCATCTTCATTCGTAGCAGCTATTGTTTATTCAATGCTACATAAAGGCCTCCCCAATTTAACATTGTTAATAAAGAGACTAGATATATATATATATATACACCAGAGTATAACAAGAAAAGGGGGTTTATCATCATCTTCATTCGTAGCAGCTGTTGTTTATTCAATGCTATATTAAGGCCTCCCCAATTTAACATTGTTAATAAAGGGAGTAGATATACATATATATACACCAGAGTATAACAAGAAAAGGGGGTTTATCATCATCTTCATTCGTAGCAGCTGTTGTTTATTTAATGCTACATAAAGGCCTCCCCAATTTAACATTGTTAATAAAGGGACTAGATATACATATATATACACCAGAGTATAACAAGAAAAGGGGGTTTATCATCATCTTCATTCGTAGCAGCTGTTGTTTATTCAATGCTACATAAAGGCCTCCCCAATTTAACATTGTTAATAAAGGGACTAGATATACATATATATACACCAGAGTATAACAAGAAAAGGGGGTTTATCATCATCTTCATTCGTAGCAGCTGTTGTTTATTCAATGCTATATTAAGGCCTCCCCAATTTAACATTGTTAATAAAGGGAGTAGATATACATATATACACCAGAGTATAACAAGAAAAGGGGGTTTATCATCATCTTCATTCGTAGCAGCTGTTGTTTATTCAATGCTACATAAAGGCCTCCCCAATTTAACATTGTTAATAAAGGGACTAGATATACATATATACACCAGAGTATAACAAGAAAAGGGGGTTTATCATCATCTTCATTCGTAGCAGCTGTTGTTTATTCAATGCTATATGAAGGCCTCCCCAATTTAACATTGTTAATAATGTTAATAAAGGGACTAGATATATATACACCGGAGTCTAACAAGAAAATGGTGTTTATCATCATCTTCATTTGTAGCAGTTGTTGTTTATTCAATGCTATATGAAGGCCTCCCCAATTTGACATTGAATATCAATATATATCAATAAGGGGACTAGATATATATATACAGGGTGTATCGGCACTAACCCGACAAACTTTAACCAGCTATTCCTTAGCACATTTGGAGTAAAAAATGTTATGGGCACTTTGCTGTCCGGTAGCATTTTTTTTTCAATTAAAAACAATAAAAATAAAATTTCCACACTACATCACTGTCATTGGCATTGCGTTTCGTGTTCAACAGCTGTTACAAGCAAGTATGTCAAAAAGCGTCTTCGCTCTTTCGCACACACTAAATAATAATAGTTAAAAATGAGACGAATGGTGCCGTGCCATTTCGTTGTGATTGTAAGTGTGCGCCAATATAGGTACACACGTGCATTATTCAACGGAATTCGAATAAAATATTTGCCAGATGGGTTTTCAAACTATGACAAAGGATAAAACAGTGGTGACATGTGGTGAAAATATGAATAATAAATTTTTTATTAAAAAAAAACGTTACCGGACAGCAAAGTGCACATAAGATTTTTTACTCCAAATATGCTAAGGAATAGCTGGTTAAAGTTTGTCGGGAACGTGCCAATACACCCTGTATATACACCGGAGTCCAACAAGAAAAGGGGGTTTATCATTATCTTCATTCGTAGCAGCTGTTGTTTATTCAATGTTATACGAAGGCCTCCCTAATTTAGCATTTCTAATAATATTATTAAAGGAACTAGATATATAAATACCGGATTCTAATAAGAAAAGGGGGTTTATCGTCGTCTTCATTCATAGCAGCTGTTGTTTATTCAATGCTACATAAAGGCCTCCCCAATTTAACGCTTCTAATGATGTTAATAAAGGGACTAGATATATATACACTGGAGCCTAACAAGAAAAGGGGGTTTATCATCATCTTCATTTGTAGCAGCTGATGTTTATTCAATGCTATATGAAAGCCTCCCCAATTTAACATTGCTAATTTTTTTTTATATTATAGAAACAAACCTTACATGATTTACAGAGATGAACAATATGGTTCCATGATAACTCAACACAGTGACAATTCAACACACATTTCAAAATTGATATAAAGTCATTAGAAAAAAAAATTTAAACCTAAAAATAAAAACCTAACCTACATAACCCAGTTAACCCCTTCAGTAATCATTTAAAAATTAAAAATGGAAAAAAAACACCTTTTTTTTATCAATGAATTTTATTTACTCAAAATATATATCCTCATATAAAAGCCATTTCCGGCCCAAAATGGGACTGAATATTGATGTTGTGGAAAAAATAATTAAAAATTTTCTTTAGTATGAATTCCGAATTCTGGCACATAATAGCCGCCCGAGTATACTCGAGTGTGGTCCTTAAGAGGTTAATAAATGTTTTGTTTCATCACTTTCCATGACTTTGTATAACTTTTTAAAGACGTGATGAATTAATTATCATTTTGATGATTTATCCGGTCACCGAACAATATACAGGAATATGATATTTCATGTTGGGTACCTGTGATATGTTTCCTTGTAATGTCTGCTAAGTGGTATGTTTATTCTTTAATTACCAGGTGACATGTGTGTGTGTGACGTGTGTAATGTATGTGTGAGTTTGTATGCACCTTTATTCGAGGACCTTCACAGGCCTTTAGACCCAGAATCCGAGGACTCACACGAATCCGAGGACGTCCTCGGATTCAAAATGCGAAAAACTGAATATGTAGCTATAATCTATGCGTTCTGATTGGTCAACTGTCGAAATTTTGGGCCGATCGGAGAGAGTCCTCATTTTCGTGGCGAAAAATATCGTGTTTAATTTGGCTAGTGTTTCATTAGTACGGATGTGTGACCACCAGGGCGGCGCCGCTAATGCTGGAAATCACACACAGACCCTAAACCGAGGACTCTCTCAAAGTCCTCGGTTTCGTGTTAAAGGTGCCGATTGCCGGAATGAAGCTCGAGTGTCAAGAAATCTCACCTACGCCCTAAACCGAGGACCCGTCGTTCGAAATTCCTACGTGCATGTGTATATAATAAGTATTGCACTATTAAGATTGTGCCGACAAGGAATTCAGTTTTTGACTGTTGAAACAAAATTCAATATTGCGTTTAGTTCGTATTGTGAACTATGTTCTGTAATACTGTTTAATTCGATGTACGGTATTGTAATATTTAATAAGTAATTAGGACACCTGATCAAGTATTTGATTAATCCGCGTCATATATTCTTCTTTCACTCCATTCTTCGTTAATCCGCTCTATGACCCTATTACCTACACCTCACAAAAACACCTCTGTCTGAATTAAGGACAAGGGAAGAATATCGCCACCTGGATGGGTGATGTTATCAAGCGGGTTAAGGAGGAGCTGTAGGAAGGGTTTATTAATGCGGATCTTGAAGAGTCGGAAAAAATTACCAAACGCAGAGTAACATTATCATCAAATAAAACATACAAAATCGTTAAAAAAAAATTTATGGTTTTTTAGGTAGTCTGACAAAAAAATTAAGACAACAAAATCGTTTATAATTAAAATTATTGAACCAATATAATAATGATTTAAAACAAATATATGCCAAGAATATTCTTATACATCATTTTAAACACAGAAAATCTCCCAATGAAACTCGGATACATGACACAAGAGCCTCAAAAAGGATATACGAGATGTTCCAAAATTCAAGACAAGTTTTGGCCAAAGAAACCACATATATCAGGCAACCAAACTCTACAACATCCTTCATCCAAGTTTGAAAAAGATAGAAAAGATAAATAAGTTTTAGGAAAAAATCAAAACATGAGTAGAAATTAATACAGACATACTATAGAATGTATTAAAAACATAAACCTACCAGTCCACCTCAGCACAGGACCACAAATGGGAGGACTAAGAACAAACAGATGAAACATTTATATTTATATACACTATCATATCTTGTAATTCTCATCAAACCTGTAATTAAATAGTCACTAATAAAAAAAATTAGAAATTCTCGAAGGGCTCTAGAAGGGCTCGAGTCCTAGAGGTGCCAATATCTTTTTCTGATTTTTCTGTTTCCAGATTTTCGATTGAGTTTTGCTTACATTGTCTTCATTTAATTAAATGTTACAATTTGAGGTTTTACTCATAAAGTAGCCGATCTGCTGTTGCACCGGGCGGCGTATTTTCTTTTACGTGTTCAATAGGAGGCATCATTGCCTCGAAACCCGCACGGGTTTGTAACGCCATTCTCCTTCCAAACCCGTGTTCAATATGAGGCACGCGTCCTCCTACTGAACACGGGTTTGTAACGCCATTTCTCTTTACAAATCCGTGTTCAGTACGAGGCATGCGTCGTCCAATCGTTTATAATTACCATGCGCATTAATTGAGCACTACGGATCCGTGTTGGTTTCGAAAGATTTTTATTTTTTAATGCCCTAGTGAACTTTTACATGGAATTTTAGTAATTGTAAGAAAACAAGACAAATGGATATAATTAAATTTAGTGCAAATCAGTATTATATATCAATACGATGATTCAATATATAATACTGCTCTTAGCCTGAAATGATAAATAAAAGAAACTATTTATTTATTAATATAAACGCCATAATAGGCTTTAACATTAAAGTGATACATTGTATTATAAGTATGCAGTGGTACACAGAAGGGAAAAATTATTTTAAGTATTAAGGACAAAATAAGAATGTGAGTACTTAGAAATATTATCGCTGAAATGATACAGTTGTTATTAGAAGTACACTGAGATAATGTTGAAAGAAAATAAAAGAGAACTACCTATGTACTTTTGTTATTTTGATTGATTAATATAAGACATAATATAAAACAAAGTATGTATGTATGGAAAATCTAGTATTTAGATACAGGATACAATTATTTAATGTAGGTTACATAAAAAAAGAAAAAATATGAAGTACTCATAAGGTAAAGAATGTTATAATAATATAGAACATTTTATGTAATTCCTTGGGCCTCGACAGTATTTTGTGAGAGGTTTAAAATATTGCCGTTTTGTAATAAAATCCCAATAATAGAATATTTCTAAATATATCCGAAAACTAATAACCGTTTTGGAAAGGTTATGAAATGTCCTTTCAAATTTTATAATTCAAAATAAATATTTAATTTTAAAAATATAAGTATTTTGCATGCCAGCATAAGGAAGTTTTAAAAATGACTCATCTTACGATTTTTGTAACTAAAATTACTGACAATGAAAAAAAACGCATTCATATTGTGATAGACTAATGTATTATAAACGATATTGTCATCTCAGTTTTTGTCGTGCCATATAAAAAATTATCAATATAAAATGCTCAAAGTACATAATTATTTTTTCAAATAGCGTTTGGAAACTTAGGATTCGTTTATGTTGGACTTCTTAATTATTTTGCGGTAAATTTTTAGATTTTTTTATAAAGCGTGATTTTTTCTCTTTTTAACACCGTTAAGATCATATCCTAACCATGAACCATGAAAGTAAGGGAGATACAACGATTTCTATGAGACATGAGATTAAAAATGTGTAAAAAAGGTGACTTGTTTTTAAGTAGAATAGATCAAAATTATTAACATCAAGTATATCTATTCATACATTCGCATGTTTATAATTGAGTATTGAGAAATATATATTATGAACTTGAAAATTATATTTGTTTGAAATGTTTAATCAGGTATTGTTAAATCAAGGCTATCAGTTGTAATAATAATTTTGGATTAAAAATCATAATTTTGGAAAATCATAATTTTGAATAAATTATAACATAAAAAAGTAAGCGTGTGCTCACAATTTCAGCGTTATAAACCAATAAAACAGAATAAATAATAATTTTATTTACTCGTCAGGTATATAACATTATAATAGAGATTTAAAAAAAATATATATGACGAGTTGTACCTATTAAAAACCAAGGATAGAAATAAAACTACATTCAAAAATGTAGGTATACGTTATGTGAGGTAATCTACATAACTAGGTACCTACAAATAAAAACATAATAATATATTTTTTTAAATCAATATTTTTTGGCAGGAGGTTCATTATCATCAATATTTAATGCAATTTTGTGAATACGTTTTCTCTTGATCAATTAAGACTTGGCTGGTCGTCCTGATTGAATCATTCCTGTAGCCGCATGATAGACCCTTTCTTGTGCGATATCCCCAATTGGAGTATGTTGTGAGGCTGAGGGTATTGGGGAGGGGAGGGAGATGGGGAAGAGGAAGGTGGGGAAGTACCTGGCTATTCAGATCTGGTCACCAAACACGGCTAAAGCCATTTCAAGCAACGTTTCAATTCTGAATGGTGGTCTTACACCAGGGCGATACTGGTAGTATCTTCCACTCTGGAACGTGCCGCAAATATACTATATATTATTTAAATTAATTAATTGTGAAATAACACAAATTAATCAAATAAAATTTATGTGCGCACGCCGGGTTCGAACCCGCGATCTTCGGATCTGTAGTCAAAAGCGTATACCACTACGCGCCGGCATAAATGATAGTATACTTAAATTAAGCTTTGACAAATCACATCCAAACTTTTGTATGTTGAGCATTTGAATTCCTTTCCAAGATATTAGTAATTCTTTGCCACTGGGCTTGAATATTTCAGGCTAATAGCAGTATTATATATCAAATCATCGTATTAATATTTTAATAATTTACAAAAAATTTATTGCATTCATTTGTCTTGTTTTCTTACAATTACAAAAGCCCACTAGGGCGTTAATAAATAATAAATACCTAATAAAAAAGGTTCCTAGATTATGCGTTTTATTATCCTTAATACATAACAATTTACACCTACAAAAAATGTCTCGAAACAAACATGGATCCGTAGTGCTCAATTAATGCACATGGTAATTATAAACGATTGGACAACGCATGCCTCGTATTGAACACGGATTTGGAAAAAGAAATGGTGTTACAAACCCGTATTCAGTATTTCGAGGGTACTCTCGGAAAACTGGCTAAGGGACGCGGGTGCTTGGGATCGTTGTGGCCAGGCCGCTTGCCACGCTCATTCTAGCCGGGACCGCCCCGTGATAGTGGGGTAAACTGCCCTCGATACGCGACTTGTATATTTTTATGTTTCAATCATACTTCCACTTATAAAATTTGTGCTCCTTATTTATTATTTAATTTTAGATGCCAAACCACCAGGCGAACACATTTCATATGTGTTCTTATTTTGTGTTACTATTAATGTAAGTATGCATACATTATTTCGTACTAACAATCATGCATGCAGGGACATTGGAGGGTCTAGAATCGTTTTAAAATAAATGTAGCTTCTTTTTACAAAAAAAAATTAGAGTCCTGACGTGTGCGGCTAAGGAGGTTAAACAATCAGTTTCCTCACACAGCCATCGGAAAAGGGTGGGTCCCAAAAAAAAAAAAAACCCGCATTCAGTAGGAGGACGCGTGCCTCGTATTGAACACGGGTTTGGAAGGAGAATGGCGTTACAAATCCGTGCGGGTTTCGAGGCAGTACTGCCTCCTATTGAACACGGAAAAGGAAATACGCCACCGGGCGCGCGGGTGGAGGGGTGCATTGCCTGTCGGGTGTCAGCCGTAATGATCTCTTGCCAAATTCATATATTTAGATAGGCAATTCAATTTTATTTTGAACCTTTTTTTAAGTTTTGTGCAAATTTATATTTTAAATAAAATATTTAGCAATACGATGAGGCGTATACTTTTGTTGCCTGTTCACCGAACGAGCGAACGTTAGGACGAGCCGCGACGCTTCCAAGATACGTGTAAGAAATTCGTTCCACACTATTTCGAGGACCCAAGACCTCCAAAAACTATAGACCACTAAATCGAGGACCTTCCGAGATCCGTGTATTTTACGTATGTGTAATCCTGAATATGTGGACAGGCCTCGGATATGGGAAGTCCTCAGTTACCGGCTGTGTATTCCGGTTTTTTGAGGACCGTTTTCTAGGTGCTTACCGGGTGTATGATGAAACCGAATAGACAGCAACGATCACGATTAACTTGAGTATACGTATAAGTGTAGAATACATGTCTACTTTATATAATATAACAGGACCTCGAATTCGGGTAGCCAGTTGAAGTCCTCGAAATCGGGATTGGACAAACAAGGGTGAGTGTTAGTGTGTGTGTCTGTATATTAAATTATTGAAATAATGCCATGTTTGAATTTGGCTAGTGAATCCGAAAAAATGTCAATGTTAGAGTTAAGACAAATAGTATTTAGAGTACGAAGAGCTCGGTTAATTGGCGTATTAGATGCTGCATTTGTTTTATAATTAAGTGTGTGGAATAGCACTGTAATAACGTTAATAAAGGGACTAGATATATATACACCGGAGTATAACAAGAAAAGGGGGTTTATCATCATCTTCATTTGTAGCAGCTGTTGTTTATTCAATGCTATATGAAGGCCTCCCCAATATGACATTGAATATCAATATATATCAATAAAGTGACTAGATATATATATACACCGGAGTCCAACAAGAAAAGGGGGTTTATCATTATCTTCATTTGTAGCAGCTGTTGTTTATTCAATGCTATATGAAGACCTCCCCAATTTAACATTTCTAATAATTTTAATAAAGCGACTAGAGATATATCCATGGGATTCTAACCTATAAAGCTAAGCCTTAAGCCCATTACAACAAATTGGGGCATATGAGTCGTATTCGACTCACTTTTATTATCTACCTCAAATATGCACAACAATTTTATGCCCAACCAACCCAAATTCTTAATAATAATTGGCACCCAGAGGTGTCCAATTAGTTTTTTCTTAGTACCTCTTAGAGAAAGAACCCAAACTTGCGTACCTTTTGAAGCCGAAATCGATCTACATAAATAAAATTCTAAATGTTCGTTTGTTCAAAATCTTAAATCTCCGAAAGTTCTTAAATGATTTTTTTAATTTTGTTTTTAAGAAAGATTCCCGGGTTACAAATAACCTGACAATATTTTAAAATCTCCTACTACCACCACAGTAAGTGGAAAATTTCGCTTGTGTTGTGATGGATGACTTAGCTAGCCGAAGAATTAAACACAATACGCCTGGGTTACCGCGTTTGGGGGACCCATGTCGACCCCGCCACCGACCGGTGAAAAAACTTGCTTTGAAATTTAGACACAACGTTGCTTTCGAATACATATGTCTTTTTATATACCTATATTATACAGATGTCACCTGTGACAGGTAAAAGAAGCTGTTTTTAAAAAAAAAACAGAGCCATCTGTTTTGGACAAACATGATTTTTTTTAAAACAGCACCATCTTTGTACTTAAAAGCAACACATGCTACTTTTTCTCTATTTGCGCAGACAGACTGTACAGTTAGTAATAAATAATAAATAAAATTAATCTATGGCTTTTATTAGTTGCAAGCTTCAGCCTTAAGTCATCTTCGAGTTGAAGAAGGAGGCAATGTTTAGTTTTATGTTTGTCATCTCCAAAATCCACCCTTGCAAAGGTAGGTCCTGCAAAATCAACACTATTGTGCGCACAGTTTTCGTATTAATAATGCTTCATGGCCCATCTCCCTTGTTTCTATTATCTATGATACCTACCTAATCCATATTGAAAATAAGTTTATGTTTTTCTTTCTAGGAGTGATATAAATATATGTTTATGTATGTTTGAGACCAAGCAAACAATAATGCCATATATATGTTTGAAGATTTCACAAGATTGACCATAAAATATAAGATTCACAAAACATTGAGACCAAGCACACAATAATGCCATATATATATTTGAAGATTTCACAAGATTGACCATGAAATATAACATTCACAAAACATTGAGACCAAGCATACAAAATGCCATATATACGTTTGAAGATTCAACAAGATTGACCATAAAATATAAGATTCACAAAACATTGAGACCAAGCACACAATAATGCCATATATATATTTGAAGATTTCACAAGATTGACCATGAAATATAACATTCACAAAACATTGAGACCAAGCATACAAAATGCCATATATACGTTTGAAGATTCAACAAGATTGACCATAAAATATAAGATTCACAAAACATTGAGACCAAGCACACAATAATGCCATATATATATTTGAAGATTTCACAAGATTGACCATGAAATATAAGATTCACAAAACATTGAGACCAAGCATACAATAATGCCATATATATGTTTGAAGATTCGACAAGATCAACCATAAAATATAAGATTCACAAAACATTGAGACCAAGCATACAATAATGCCATACATATGTTTGAAGATTTCACAAGATTGACCATAACCTATAAAATTTGAGTACCCAAAAGTATATTTTGTAGGTCGAACACAGTTCTGCCTGAGAATGTCTGGTTACCCCGACTTCACCAAATGGTGGGACAAGGAGATGTTATTGAATGGTAATACTTATTGCTTTATTGAATGCACACCATTATTATTTTAATTTGTTTTATTGAATGACATTATTGTTTTGTTTTTTAAATCCTACCGGCTGCACCAGTTTGTTGTAACTCTGGCTTTGTCTCACAAACTCTTTAAATAAAAACTCTGTGGTCAGCAACACAATTTGGACTTTATCTGTCGTAGATTCAATGATCTTAAAGTACTATCTAGTGCCATCTATGAATAAACTTTTAAACTACATATAGATATCACATTTTGTGTTTCTATTTAGAATTTTCATTTACATATATGTATTAGTACAGTTGGTATGTTCATTCCAGATGTCTTTGTACCGCAATATGAACCTTCAACCTTTGTTTATACTAAACAAGGTCTTGACAAAGCATCCGGAGATGAAATCACACCTGAAGTGAAGATTAATGAGGACTTGGCATGTGAGATAAAATCGGGTAATAATTTTTGTTTTATTTTTATAATGATGTTCTTCGATTAGTAACTCATGTAAAGGTGGTGAAATGGTAGCTTTCACCAAAAAATATTGAGCAAATGCTCAAGAAAGCAATAATTTAATCTTAGTGGAAGACTTAGCAAATGAATAATCAAATTCATTTTGTGGAGTGGGTTCAAACTACTCACAATACAATTTATATGTACATAACGGTATATATTATTGTTAAACTAGCTGAAGTCCCGGGAATTGCCCGGGCTTTCGCAGAGTTTTCTGAATTCAGATGTGGACAGTGATCTTCTTCTTCTTTTGAAGGTCAAGTGTGCAAAATGACATCAATCTCGGAATAAAACTGTAAATTTGTATAAAAAACAAACCCACTCCATCGGCCTAGTTTTGCCCAGTGCCCGCTCGCCACAAACACTCTTCTTAATATAAATTGATTTCATATGACGTCATTATACTAACCACAATTATTTAATTACAGATCTACAAGAAAATCCTTTGAAGTACGAACTTCAGCTTTTACAAATAACTAAGGAATTCACCAATAAAAATAGTCTACAATCCGTTGATGTTGAACTTAAAGAACCAGAAACCGTCCAAATTTTGAAAAAAGAAATAAAAAAAACTCCACCGAATCAGCTCAAATATTTGAAGCCGCCAGCCACGAGGTTTACCGGACCTACATTGCCTCTCAAAATCACCAATCTTTCAAAACAACCAAAGTTCGAACCTCCCAAAGCACGTCCAGACATTCGGACGGTTCCTGAAACTCAAGATAACCATCGCAAACTGGTCCTACTCAAAACCAAAGATCAACTTTTCGAGAGATTAAACAGTAACGTCATTAGTGACGTTGAAGAAACAAGCAACCTTGAACCCCTGAAAAAAGAAATAAAACCGAAATTTTACCGAATGGTCGCACATGATCCGACCAAAACTGGTAGGGTGAGGAAGCAAAATCATTCCCGACTTGTTGAAGACCATGTTGTGCCGGTGTCGAGATGTAAGACGACTCATTGTCCCAAATCTGACGGATCAGGCACAATTGAAGATGGCAATGTGTTTGGTATGCAATATCCCTGCCACTATCCGAATTACTCTTGCACAAGATGCCAACGGAGTTTTATTAGTAGAAATTTTTTCTGTAACCACTCATCAAAACACCAGATGAAGAAGTTTGAGTGTTTCCATTGTTTCAAAATTTATGTGTACAGATCCGGTCTCGCCCAACATATTAAAATGGAGCACGGCAATGGTGAATTACTTGGCAAGCCTCTTCGGTGCGACATCAGACATAACCGACCTTAGAGTGAGCTGCCTATCGGTAAGATTTTTAAAAAAAATTATGTGAATACATGATATTGTTTTGCTGTCACCAATGCTACTGCAAATCACACCAAATGCATAATTTTCTTTGGCTCTGCCGCTTTGGTAGTCCATGCAGTTTTTTTGTATGATAGTGACAGCCGGCACGCTTCAATGCCATATTTCTCTATCCCTTTATTTCTATCATCTACAGCAGGGGTTCCCAACCCCGTACAATTCGTATGTACCCGCCACTAAACGACAGTGAAATAATTTTTTCATAAACATTAATTAAAATTGTGAATTATTTTTATTTATTTGTTTTTTATGAGTTTATTAAATACGTTTGTATGTTTGCAATATTGTATGTATGAGTGGTTCCTTTGCTGACAGTACTTGTCGCAACCTGTCTAGCGACGAGCCAGACTGCAATCTTCACGCTAGCCTGGAACGGAGAGTACTATTTGCACATCACTCCTTGTACACGCAGAAAACCCTAAGTGAACAAACGCCACGAGCTGAGCCGATGAAGGCCGAAGGCGCCAACACACATGACAAATGACTCTGCCAGCTCTGTATGAAGGTGAAAGCACTAAGCATGGCCCCGACAGGCAAACTGACAGTAGTCACGTGCTCGTACCGTCCCGATCGGTTCGGCGATCATCTGCTCACTTCGGATTTTCGACGTGTACAAGGAGTGATGTGCAAATAGCATTCTCCGCTTGGAACCACGTTGTTGTCATTTTGATTGCGATTGCTGCCGCGAGTTTGAGTTTTATCTATTAAAAATAGGTGGTGCCCGCCACCCTACCGATATTTTAGAATGTGCTCTAGAGTACAAAAAGATTGGAAACCCCTGATCTACGGCATCCCTTTGAGCAAAAACATCCAAAAGCAAATGTCAGATATAGTTGTATCGTTATTTTTACAGGAGAGAAAAGTCGCTCTATGTGCGAACATTGTGGAAAGCTGTACATAACATTCAGGAGTTTAAAATTGCACCAAAGGATTGTTTGCAATAATAATTTGTAAGAAAACTGGCAAAAAGTTAAGAAATAGCACTCCATTTGCAAGGTAAATAAAACATGTTATGATGATGGCCATCCTTCTATAAGTAAGGACACTTGATGATAAAGGATCTATATTTATAGCAAAAGTGACACACATTTGATGATTGTGACAAGTGATACATTTAACAATTGTGGCAGCAAGCGACAAACTATTGGTAAAATGGACCAACTACTAAAATATATTTCGATAATATATGTGAATACTAATTTCTATAATACATTTTCTCCAGTATACTATAAATATACTATATTAGAAAAGATGTTATTGCTTTTCCAAACTAAGCATAGCTAATATAGTTTGTAATATATTATATAAATATGTTATTCGTGTATGTAATATTATTATGTCCGTGGCTGTTTACCATGCTTTATTTGAGATTATATAGACTACTAGCTGTACCCCGCCACGCGTTACTATGCCTCAGTCTGTCTGTGCAGAAACAGTAGCGCGTGTTGCTTATACATTTAACAGATGGCACTGTTTTTTCAAAAAAGCATGTTTGTCCAACAGGTTACGCTGTTTTAAAAAAACTCTTATATGTGACATCCACATAATACATCTACAAAACAAACTCTAAGCAGAATTCTTGCCTGAACAGATTATGCAATAATTATATAGCGTATTATCCAAGGTGGATATTTTCAGTTGCGAACTTACCAAATACAAGAGATCCATAAAAGAATATTTCTCTGATGGTTTGTGAATTATGTTATGTCTCTTTTTATTACTTCCGATTTTATGTCCGGGTTAAATCTTCCCCATAGGAAAAACTAAGACCTTTCATAAATATGTAATAACCTAACCATATAATAATTATAATTATACAGCAGAACTTATTTACACATAAACTGATTGATTTAAAATAAATTAAATAATAATATATAAATAATAATTAATTAATTAATATATTATAATTAAATAATAATATTATTATTATTTATAATTAAATAATAATAATATTTCAGCTATAGAACGAGTTAATTTACCTAGAAATTTAGGAGGTAGAGGTATAGTCAAAATAACTTCTTTGAAACATAATCAGGTAGAAATGCTAAGAACTTTTTTCCATAGGAAAGCTCATAGCTCAGAAATGCACAAAATAATTTGCAAGGCAGATAGAAATATTACACCTTTAAATTTATACGATGAGAATGCCAACATTTTTATAAATCCTAACCAGGAATTATTAGATTCCTGGTCAAATAAAATTTTACACGCAAAACACTTCAATTATCTCAACCAAACGTATGTTGACAAAATTAAGTCAAACAAATGGTTGAGTATTGGAGAGTTGAGCGCAGAAATAGAAGGATTTATGCTTGCAATTCAGGATAGAGTCATTAATACTAAAAATTATAGAAAGCATATAATCAAAGATACAAATCAAATTGATGATTTGTGTAGAAAATGTTTGGCTTTTCCGGAAACTATAGAACATATTATATCGGGATGTTCTATATTAGCACCGTCCGAGTATACATTTAGGCACAATCAAGTTTTAAAAATAATTCACCAAAATTTGGTAATTAAACATAACTTGATTGACTGCCGTAATGTAGTACCATATTATGAATACGAACCAAATTCATTTTTAGAAAACGAATTTTATAAAATATATTATGATAAAACTATACTAACAGACCGAGCGATTAGTCATAATAGACCCGATATAGTTTTACATGACAAAATTAAAAAAATAACTTATATCATTGATGTTGCTATTCCAAATTCCTGTAATATTCAAAAATCTGTTAGTGAAAAAATAAGAAAATACACAGATTTAGGAAATGAAATAAAAAGAATTTGGCATTCTCAGACTATAAAAATATTACCATTCGTTATTTCGGCTACTGGCATTATACCTAGCTCTCTAATTAAAAATTTAGGCGTATTAGATCTATCAAAAAATTTATATATAAAGATGCAAAAGTCGGTCATTTTGAATACATGTAGGATAACAAAAGATTTTTTAAATATTTATGTTGAGGGATCAATAGGATTTATAGGCCCTGTTAGAAGTTCTACCGAGCCGAACCCTCTGATATGAAAATATCTGGAGACGGTGAATTTTTTTTCCCATTTGATATCTGGTGATTTGACGTGTTGTTGTTCTTGTATTGTTTTGTATTTATTTTACTTATATAATGCACTTACATAGTGTTGATTGACTAGCTGATCATTTGTGGAAAAGTGAGTGGAAGGGTTAAGTTTTTCCTTTGGGGAAGACTTAACCCGGACAACTAAATCGGAAGTTTAAAAAAAATATAAAAGAAAAACTTAAAATTAAAAACATAACAATAAAAAAATATAAAATATTTGAAATATCAATTATCGTCAATTTAATATTGGTAAATTATCATTAAAAATTAACTTTACACCATTTTTTACATTTTAAGTGGATACAACACACCACAATTTTTTTTATTTCTCTCTAAAATATAAAATTTTTACAAATAAAAATTTGTTAACCACTAGAGCGATGGGGTATTTAAAAAATAAATGTCTTGGGCGATGGAGATCTGCGAGCGTTCAGTTTTGTATTCAACCGCGCTCATTTAAAAAAATAGTACCTCTGAATATTAACATTGAATCCACCTTGTTTCATCTTTTATTCCCATATTTGTAGATTTTATAATTGAGCTGTTTGAGGGAATTTAGAAATAAATTTTTTAAAATCGTCTACCTTGGGACCTAAATATGGTAGCCATTGTTCTGCTGGTTAATGTAACATTTCATTTATGGGTTAATTTGTAACCATTTAAAAGAAAATTCATATATTACATACCTGTAAACAGGGTGTATCAGGACATACCTGACCGACTTAACCACTCATTTCTCCTCCGATAATGAGGGAGAGGTTACAAAGGAGCACTTAGCAGTAATCTTTTGTATGCATACCATGTTACCTTACGTGGCAGAACCACAGATAATTTATTTTACTTTTATAAAATATTTGAAAGGTGCTATTTTATTTTTAAAACTAATTATCTACGTTATAACATACGCCTAATTTTTAACATTTCTAATCCCAACGTCCCAACGAATCTCACAATCTTTATGTTAACACTTGCGTACCGAACAGGGGAAACACGGGTTAACAAACGAGTGTTTTATGCTGTATCTCAGTTGTTTTTTACACCAAATACTCTATAATTTAGGTAATCCTAGGAAAACTATTCAGTTATTGATCTACATTTAAAAATAAGATATTGCATTACTAGTTTTTTAGATATTAAATAATTTACAACAAATTCTGAAAATATATCCTTCCTCCCGTCCCACTTCGGCTTAGTAACATCGCCTGATGTCGCCCCGTTCCTATCCTTTCCATTGCTTACCATACAACATCTGCCGAGTCCTGCACGTGGCGAGATCCCACGAGCTACGAACTTGACCATAAAAGTTGCATTTTAATAGAAAGGGCTGTGTCGTAATATTTGAGTCACATTCGCTTTCCTACTATCACTTTTTACCTTTTTGCATTACTTAACCCTTGGGACCTTCTAAGACCCAAACAGTCCCAAATGCCGTGCGCGCATTATACTCTCCTAAGACCATATTTGTCCCAGAACGACCGCACATTATTAAAATGCATATATCTCTCTTCTTCTCATCTAAAAATTAATTATTTCGTTTATGTCAGAAAGAGAACGAAATAGTGCTTGTTATTGTCTTTGAAAAAATGGAAGCTTGTAGAAGGTTCGATCCGTGCAAATCAACAACGTCTCAAGGGTTAAATGATTGACACAAATTTTATGAACAAAATAAAAATATATCTGTCTCTTCCGTTTATCACATAGAAAACCAATAGACCAGACAAAGACATTTATTTTATTTACAATTTTTGAAGGAATGTGGAAACTTCTAGACTAGCAAACTGGAGGTCGCGGGCTCAAATCCTGGCGTTTTAATTGATTACTTTGTGATATTTTACAAATTACTGACCAGCATTCGGTTCAAATGTTGCTTGAAATGGCTTTGGATTTGTTTGGTGACCAGATTTGAATATCCAGGTACTTACCCGCCTTCCTCTTCCGCATCTTCGTCCCCCCCCCCCCCACTACCTTCAGTCTCACAACATACCCCATTTGGGAATGCCATAGTCTCACTGGCTTCAGATTGTTAGGAGCAGTTGGGGCTCTTGTGGTTTATTCACATAAAAAAATTTTAAAAAGGATATTCTGTGGTTACTTGCTAATGATTTATTGATTTCATACCGAATTCATAAAATATTATTTACTCCACGTTTGAGTTTTAACAATACCTTGTTTTTTCACTATTTTCCAAAAATCCATTTTATTTCGGACCTCGACAAACTGACACGTTGATTTGATGTCATCTGGATGATATCAAAACCGTTAAAAATATAAGTATTGTACTGAAAATGAAAACTTTTAACTAAAAACTTATTTTTAATTGGTAAGGTTTACCTTTCGTATCGTGTCTGCACTACGATTTGACCCTAAATGTAAATATAATATATCAAATCATAAATTCCATAATATTCTAAATAACATCTGTACCTAGTTTATTAGTGGTAGATTTTTAAAATTCAAAAAATATATCCATCATTTACAGACCACCCTGTGCAACAAATTACCTACGCTGTAATCGCTAAACGCCAGTTGAGATTAAGAATCGAGGAGGTTTCGTTGCTTGTATGGTACGTAGCGCCGTCCTGTTGAAAGTAAACGTTGTCCAGATCAATACCATCCAATTCCGGCCATAAAAAATCATTAATCATCTCTCGATAGAGCAATCCATTCACCGTAACTGTTGCTCCAGCCTCATTTTCGAAAAAGTAAGGTCCAATGACTCCGCCCGACCATAAACCGCACCAAACAGTCACACGTTGAGGATAGAGAGGCTTTTCAACAATAACTCGGTTTTCCGAGCCCCAGATGCGACAATTTTGCTTGTTGACGAAGCCACCGAGGTGGAAATGGGCCTCATCACTCAAGATGATTTGCATTTGATTTACTCAAGTGAATTTTAATAATTTCAATGCGTTGTTGAAGTATGTATCGTTCCATTTTTATTAATGGTGTAGTTTCTACTTGTCAAATATCAAAAAATGACAGCTTCAAAAGTAACATCTACCGAAATAGCGGGCTATTCAAAATAACACCTCTTATTGGAAAACCCTACATATAATATACCT
Organism: Hesperophylax consimilis; assembly: GCF_061612785.1. NCBI lineage: Eukaryota > Metazoa > Arthropoda > Insecta > Trichoptera > Limnephilidae > Hesperophylax > Hesperophylax consimilis. The sequence continues at coordinate 24,795,216 of NC_142857.1, read as the reverse complement.
ACTCAGAATCAGCATTTTTAGATATATATGATTTTTTTTAAGCCATAATATTTTTCAGCGAAGTTCGTTATTCCGAAAAACTATCGATTTACGGTTTTAAAAACAAAATAGCTTTAATTGTTATTAATTTGTTATGTAGGTACAATGCAAATTGTTCTTTACTAAAATAGTGTAATATTAAAGAATAATAAAATATATTTAGCACCCTTGTGATGATTTTCTCACGAAAACGGCGCTATACAAATAATCCAATCATTATTATTATTAAAGTGTTCTAAATAATGAAAGCTTGTACAAACCAAAATGAATCAACTATTAATTTATTCTATGAAAATTATAAAATAGAAAACCTTTTTCAAATTATGTAGATATGTGATGAATCTGTGTTACTTAGTTTTGCTTATGAATTTATTGAAACAAGTTTAGGCGCCATTTTGTGTCGGCAGAATGATGCAGACGGCCATTTTGGGTCAGAAAAATTATGTAGGCGGCCATTTTGTGTCAGCAGAGTGATGCAGATGGCCATCTACATAATAAACCATATAACTTTCAACTATGCAATAAAATTCTGAAAGAAATGACAGCGATTGAAAATATGTTATTTGTAATTTTAAATAATATATCTGCTACAGTCATTGATGTTAAGTTTGAAATTGAATACCAATAAATTTTTTTTTAAATACGTTAGCACACACAATGATGTGAACTAACTTAAGATTAGAAAATAAATCTTTTTCACAAAATTTAAAATATATATAGTTATTACTTAAATATTGAAACTGTCTTATGAATTTACTTAAAGATGAGCTCTGTAATTGCACGGTCGATGAAACCGAAAAACAGAACCGGGTACAATGTTGTAACAAACCACATTACTTTCCTGAATACTTACTTATAAACGCAGTGTAAACATAATGCGGCGCGTAAGGTCTGAACAGTGAAAAACTTGACATATTACTCCGGAGTTTGTATGGTTAAAACGTCATAAGGCAAGCTTTAACATGTCAACATTTAACCGGCGTTTAAGAATCCAATTATGTAGTAAGACCGTTAAGTATACGGGATGTGTAATTCATGTTGTAAAGTATAATATTACAAATATAAATGTTAATATAAGAATATATTTATGACCACTGCAGAATTTTAAGAGCTATTTATGTCTTTTAAGTAGATTTACGATGAGCAAAATAAATATTAAATGTCAATATATTTTTAAAGAAATTGAACTCGCAGTCTTCAGACTTAGAATCAAATGTGTGAATTACTATTATGTGATAAGGCTAACGCTCGCAAATCCACAATGATGAGAGGTAGAGACAGTTAACGTCTCTTCTGTCTCTCTTATACTGCCTGACATTGTACATCGCCATTCCATTTGATTTTTGTACTGAGAGAATGAACTTTTGTGTTCCTCTTTATTTTTTATTATATACAATAGATTCCTATTTTAAGTGTAGTAATCATTCTCTTTGGTTGTTGTGTTTAATATCAATGGATCATGACTTATTTTATTAAGAGCGGGAGCCTGCACAATATTTTCATACAGCTCAAAGAATCGACTCAATTGAACGGGAGCTGTGAGCAATGAGAATACAATGCTCGTCCGATACGGCTCCCAGCGTTAAGTATACATGATCGTAAGACCGGTACGCTGCTTCGCACCACGAGAAAAATAAGTTGCTAAGTAGTTGGAGTAGGTGTATATATATATGTCCAAGTTCAGATGTCAGACTGTTGGACGCTGTTCACGTCTCTGAGAATGCAATATTAATTAATTAATGGATTTTAATGGCGCTATTTTTTTTAAATATCTCCTCATAAAAAAAGAATAACCATTCAATTGAGCCTTGGTACGGTTTACTGGGAGTCGTATACACACGGACGGTTCATCAAAAAGAGCAAGCTCAATTGTGCGCCTCGTTCATGAACAACTCGTCGCTAGCGTGTAGATTACAATACAGATGCATTTATTTTTTAAATGATATTAAAACATTCCTGTGATTAATTAAGATATTAAAAACCCTAATTTTTTATATGCATATTATTAAATAAGCCCGAATTTTAAAGTAACGAAAATCCTTTTTCTGTGGACAGACTGTAAAAAGTCGTCGCATTAAGTCAACTTAAAAAACATTTTTTTAGCAGGTTTTACATGTATGTATACAAAAATGGCCAAAATAAATAAGAAGTACTTAATAATAATATTGTCTAACCTTGAAATGTAATGTTCAAAAATAAAACCTTTCGTCAATTGTGTATATAACGAAAATATTAAGTTGAAATAATTTTAACAATTGTAATCATATAATATATTGTGTTGATTTTTTGAACGATTTGTTAATTTTGATAATTCAAAAATGTTATTATTATATGTGTGTTAGCTGTGTGTATAAGTGTTTTATTGTAATAATATGTGTTGAAGTTTAGTAGATAAAGAAACAATTTATAAAATCTTAACCCCTCAGGCTTCTGGCATATTTTGTCAGGAGGTTGGAGTATTTCCGCTTTGCAATAAAATTCAAATAAATATACTAACTCTGAATGTATCTGAAAACTAAAAACTGATTTTGAAAGGTGATGAAATACACTTCAAATTAAATCAACAATTTAATTTTTTTTCATCATAATTTTTCAAATTTACTCAGTTTTCAGCGCGATCCCTTGATAAATTTTAGTTGAAACTTGCCAAATTTTAGATTTTTCGTTACCAAAAAAATTTGCAAATATTCTTTCATGTGGAAAAATAATATTAGGAAGTCTGTACAGTACAAAAAAGTCTAATTAATACTGATCTGTTGAATTGAAACACAAGCATTGATGTTCAAATTCAAGCTTATTTCGTATTTCCAAAACTTAAAAAAAAAAGAGATTATTTTTTGAAGAAATATATTAGATATTACTTTTTATTATGGCTCTGGTAAACGGTCAAGATATTTCCGCATTGTCGGTCAAGATTGGCATATATATTGTCTATTGTTGTTGATTTATTGCTGTCTTGCCAGTGAGTTTGCTTGGCCACCTATATTATGACAATATTTCCGAGCCAAACTTCCTTCTTGCTCTGTTACATATGTGTGTCTCTATTCATACCTACCCTTTACCAAACTGTCATAATTTAGAATGTAATTAACATCGATAAATAAATAAAAAATTAAGTTTATGCTAGTTAGGTGGAGTTATTGCAAGAGATGTTTTTGTGTTGTGAATTTGTCTTATACATTATGGCAATCTTGACACAACAATATTGACAGTATTCAATATTGCCCGGCAAGACGAATTGTTCAGTAATGGACAATTTATCTTGCTAGTTTACCAGCAACTTTTATACTGTAAAATACTCAAGAATGCCAAAAACTGAAGTCAGTTAAACTATTGAACTCCGATTGGGAATGGTAATTGTTAGGAAGGATTACATTACAGGGTAGGAGAGTGGAAAGAGGAAGGTTTGGAAGTACCTGACTACTAAAATCAGATTCGATCCTCGGAGAGAATATTGACTTACTCGCATTTGTAGGTTATGTTTATTATATTTATTTTTTTTCAATTTGTCATTCCAATTTTATTATTAATGGTCGTAATAATATCAGTGCAATACTTTTATTCAACAATAAACACAATACAATCGATAGCAAGTATTTAATGCAATAATTTTAACAATTGTTGTTAATAAATGCATATTTCAATCAACCTAACCAATTGTTCCACCGCCATCTTTATTAATACAGGCCGTACTGCAGAAAATGAACTGACAGTTAAAAGAGACCTGTTTTCGGACTAATCCCTGCTACTAACCTGCACTACTATATATACTAACCAGAGATGTGCAAAATGGGTACCCAAAACCATTTGAAATGCAAAATGGAAATGGGTCAAAACTTTTCCATTTGAAAATGCAAAATGGTTTTTAGAAAAGCATTTCAAATGCAAAATGCAAAATACCTATTTTCAAAATGCATTGAAAATGCAAAATGGTTTCTCAGGTCAAACAATTAAAATAATTATTAAATTTTTAAACAATTTTGTTATTTAATAATGGACATCAATATAGAACAAACATATTACATGATGGTAAATCCAAAAACACCACGACTACAGATTATGAAACCACAAAAAATTTGCACGGGACTAATGTTGCCAACGTAAAAACATAGAAATTGCTATCTAACATTTAATATTACAGCGTCATGGCCCCATGTTCATTATTTGAATCAATATTTTTTGTAATGGTATCACTCAATTGCCAGGGCTCCTACCAGGGAGCAACTTGACAAATGTAAATTATCTCTCATAGCGAGGTTGAGGACCGACTGATATTTGGCGCTTATGAAAAAAAGATGAGTGGAGATAGTAAGAAGAATGTGGCAAAAAAGCATTTAAAATGGAAAATACCCATTTTGCATTTCCATTTGAAATGGATTTATTTGAAATAAAGCACATCTCTGATACTAACCCAGTGCAAAAGTCTGAAAACGGGTCTCATTAACTGTCGGTTAATTTTCTACAGCACGGCCTGTATTAATAAAAGATGGCGATTCTTCTACCAATTTTAGTTAATCTTTGTGATTGCTTGTCTTCACGTACATATAAAATATATGTAAGATATGAAATAATACGAACCTACCTAACTGAATATGTAACATTAAAAAAAATTGTTTGCTAAATACTTAACAGATGGAAGACAATCCATGTTATGTTTCTGGTAAAGCAGACAAATAAAGAATATATTATCATTATGTAATGTGTTGTACATATTATATTGTATTCATTGTTGTTTGATGTGATTAAAGGATAAAAATGCCCCAAAAAATTGCCTTATTATTTATTTTAATAATATAATACTTTTTATTTTCTTATAATACAATATATTATTTATAATTATAAAATGACTAAGGGCTATAACTAAATCTAATATTGTACATTTGATTTTGTGTGCTTGGTATAAATTTGATAATTTTTTTTTAATCACATATATTAATGCAGTGTAAATAAATATGTAACTTAATTATGTAGGCACTTACCAAAAAAATAATCTCACATTTGAATTGATTCCATTTTTAAAATTTAATGTTTTAAACAAAAGAGTTGTTATGACAGGTCGATTATGGAGGGAAAACAAAGTTAGTCGGGAAAATCTGTAGGAAAAAGGTAAATTTCCCCAACTTCAACTTGTAACGTACCCCAAATTGATAATGCCATAGTTCCACAGGCTTTGTGCAGTCGTTCAGAGTCTTGTGTCAGACGAAAATAAAATCACAAAGAATAAACAACTGTTCCAATAACGGTGTACAATGTGTAAACAATGACCCCCTTACTAATAAATGTTTTAAATTTTACACAACTGATAAACAACAATTTACCATAGATTAATAGTTGTTTTAAAACAACAATAACAAAAAAACAAGAGAAAATAAAGTTCGCCTCAAGTTTAAACAAAAAATTCAAGAAATTTAGTAAAGTTCTGGAAGCTATCGCTAAATATGTTCAGAATCTTGCTACTACAATGGATGTTACATATATAGTCGACACATTCGCACAAGAGATTAAGTAGGGTTTTGGAAAGGAATATGGAAAGTTTCGGGGTCTCTTCGTAGACCTTATAGAATCTTATTCTCTATAAAATGCTCCACAACTTTGACATTTTCACACTGACTGAGCATTTGCACATCGCCACCGCCGTCCTTCAGTCGGTTAAGCCGGTTGAGTTTGAAGCAGGCGGTTGAGGAGTCCTGTGAGGGTGCCACGCCGTGCACGTTTGCCTCGTGCTTGTTGCGGTGCGCCTTGCGGCCAAACCTCGTGCCGCAGAGTCGGCACTCAAAGTTCTTTTCGCCCGTGTGCGTCAACATGTGGTATACTAAATTGCTGGAAAAAAAATATATATATATATATGTATACGCAGTGTCCAGATACATGTAGTAAAAGTGGAAAATTGGTGAATCTTCATCACATAGAGAGAGTATTTTTGTCTGCATATCTTTCATGAGCTAAGCTAATCTAATTGAGCATGAAACCGTTATAAGATTCTGTAGATCCCAAAGACAACGATGGGCTGGACATATTAAAAGAATGCCAGATGATAGGACGCCATAAATTATGTCCAAGTGAGCGACCTAGTGGTGATCAAGGAAGAAGGGATTAATGACGCCAATTCTTTGGAGCATCTTCCATCTACTGGTAGAACAAGGCAGCATTCCGACCTGACGACTTTAATTTAAAGATTTCAATCCGTTTGTTAAGATAGGGGAATCTATAAAACGAACTGCTTGTTTCTGAATAGTGTTAAGGATTGATTTGCGCCAGTAGTGTTTTGGGGCTCCAGACTAGAGGAGGCTGCCAAATTCAACATTGGGTACACTTGCGATTTGTACAGGGTCAGCAGTTGTGAACTAGTGATATTAATCTCAAAATAGTATTAACTCTTTGCACGCGGCCGTATCAACTGTTGTTACGGCAAAAAGTCTATACTCACACGCGGCTGTATCAACAGTTGATACGGAAACTTTGAATGCCGATATATTCCAGCGGTCTTTTGACATAAATTTATTTCCCGCTCGCTTGAACATTCGTAGAACTATCACGATGCTGACATCTACAAGAATTTCTCGAAAATAAAATTGTATTTCATTAAAAAACATCGATAATCAAGTGAGCCTCTTTGCGCCTTCGAGTGCCATAGTTTACAATTTTGTCAACGGATGGCGTTAGTTCAATTTTGTTATTATATTAAGTTACATAAAATTTAAGTGTCCAGTTTTAGAAAAAGTTTTCATAACAAAAAATGATAAGTGATCATGGTGTCCCACTTGTGTCTATCAATGCAGTGGCCTAAGTACACACACGCCGAGTGAATGGCGGGACCACATTCAAAAGATACGGTACTTCTTTGTATGAAATTTTATGTTTTTGTTTTTATAAACATCCAAGAGTGTTGACACACGAGGATTTGTTATCATATTGTGGAGAATAATCTGTTCTGTCTATATAGTCCAATAAATCATGCCAGAATGCTATAATTAGACATTTAATTGCGTGCATAGGTATTTGAAAATATGTACCGCGTACGGGTATAGATAAAACGGAGCAAATTAACGCGTTCAAAAGGTTAAACAAAGTCGCTATCTGCGTCTATCTGTGCGCTTAGTTCTTCTAAACTACGCAACGTATTTTGGTAGGGTTTTCACTATCATGTAGAGAATTTCTTCCGGAAGGTTTATATATATAACATGAGTATTATATTCATAGAAAGTAGAGAAAAGTCGATGTTCTTCGGTGGCGAGGGACCAAAGCCAGCGGAGAACATTTGTGGAGGAGGACAAATCCTACCCTGGGATGTACATAATTCAGTAAGTATTGTAAAATAGAATTTTACCTGGCAGCCACAAAGGATTTCTCGCACACTTTACAGCGATGATCTCTTATGTTTTTATGCCTCTTCTCGTGATTGTAGCGAGCCTGATACGAAACAAACGCTTTCTCGCAAAACGAACACTTGTAATTCTTTTCTTTCGTATGGTGATATCTGTAAAACGAAATTTGAGGATAATTTAACAAGCTGCAAAGCAGTGAGATCTGCGGAACAAAATAAACAACTAACTACATGTGATGCAGTTCAAATTAATGTCGAATGAGGCGAGTACAAACCTGATGTGTATCATGAGTTGTTGTTTAGTTCTGGCTCCGTGGGAGCAGTACTGACACACAAACGGTCTCTCGTCTGTATGGCTTGTTCTGAAAATATTCACAATACACATTTACTTACTGCAACTAAGGACGGGTTGTTTTAGAGAATTTGAACAATTCATCAAATTACAATGTTCATTTTCAAGTTCTGTGAAAGATTTTTTCAAGTTCTGTTTTTTATTTCAGTTCTGTCAAGCAACTAGCCTATAATGATATAATAACTAAACTTGAATAAGACTTTCACAGAACCCAAATATGAATGTTGAAATTTGATGAATTGTTCAAATTCACCGAAACAACCCGTCTTTAGTGACATTTCACCCTGAGAAGCTTTACTCTAATAGCCTATCATATAAATACTGTACATTTATTTAGATAATCTACCTAACCTAACTTAACCGAATTACAGGAATTTAAGCTTTAGTAACAACATTTCACTTCACTAAACCATTGGAACCTGATTTTTTATATAAATATTTAGAACCTTAAATACTACTTGAACCCTTCCGGCCTCTGGCATATTGACCGCATATTTCTTAAAGACGCTGTCAGATGGCTGGAAAAAATTTTTGTAATTCCGCTTTGCAATAAAATCCAAATAAATGGAATATTTCTGAATGAATGAAAAAATGAAATTAAAAAACTTTTAAAAATGGTTCACCTTACGTTTTTTTCATCTTAGAAACTGAACTAAACATATAAATTTTTAAATATTAAAATTTTTAATGCAAGCGTAAAGGAGTTTTAAAAATGACCCAGCTTCCATATTTTCATCTAAATACTGAACTAAAATTACCGAAAATAATGAATAAATTTACCCGTTAAACGTCACCATGGCCGATAGGCACAATCAAAACATACTTTCTTTTCATGGAATTTTACACCATAAAAAATGTTCGTAGTTTACTTAAATAAATCTTATTCAATTGGAAACAAAATAAACAATGAGATGAAAGTTCTTACTTTTCGTTAAAAATAAAAAAATATTTGTCTGAATATAAGAAGCTATTTTGAGGAAAATACTAATGGTAGATTATTTATTATTATTGTTATTTATAGAGCGGAGACGGTTTACATATAGTTCCTGTGAGCACTTAGGCCATAGGCCCATTGTGTTATCTCCCATTTTACCTCAATCCTTTAACAACAACCCAGTCCCTTTAATAAAGTTCACCAGGGTTGTCATTGGATATGTGGCTATGTCTTCTGGTTCTACAATGTGTCTTACCAGGTATCTAAGCCTTGATCCCAACAGAGCGGGACATTGGCACCAAAGGTGAATTGGAGTCTCTTCATCCTCTTCACATTTCCTGCATCTGTTGGTGTTTTCCACTTCTAACAACTGTATGTGCCTCCTGAGATGGCAGTGTCCCGTTAGTAGTCCTACCAGTTCCCTCAGTGAGTTTCTGTCCATGTGGAGTAGTTTTCTGGTTCGCCTTGGGTCTGGTCCGAATGGTACATATATTATATTTGTAGGTTTTATAATTGAACTGTTAGCAGAAATTTAAAAATAAATTCGATAAAATCATCTGCCTAAATTTAGGCAACCATCGCTCATGTCCTAGATCGATGACAGCTAAATATAGATAGTCATCATTCAGTTATATAACGAAGTGTTTTCTTCAATCTTCAGTAATTTAGTTATCTTAAATTAAAGTATATTACGCGTGTTGTTTGAGCATGCTGGGTATGGGAAAGGCCCGCCCGCAGCCCGGGTGCGTACACACGCAGGGCAGGTCGTTCTCGTGCTGTCGCATGTGCAGGGAGAGGCTGTAAGGCTTCAGGAACACGGCCGCGCACCGTTCGCACTGGGAAGGGCTGCGTTCGCCGTGAACGCGCTCTTTGTGCAGTTTCTCGTTGCGGAAAGCTATAAATTCATTTCAACTATGTTTACCAGAAATAAAATTATAAAAATATATATTTGAAGGAACCTATTTTTTATATTTTTTTTACATTAGCTCTACACAGGAGATTCTGAAGAAAAAAATTTCCCTCAGGGCCTATGTCATCTTTGAGAATGCAGTGAGGAGGGTCTTTATAGGGAAAGGAAGGAGGGAAAGTTCTGAGAAGGAAAAAGGTATGAGGGGTGAGTAGAATCTGTGGGTCAATATGTCCAGGAGTAACAGACGTATGAATCCATTCCTCCCACCGCGGGACAAGGCGATGGGTCGAGAGAGAGTCCAGCTGGTCTCAAATCAAAAGGCCGCCATCTACCAGTCTCTCCCGATCTGACCCGCTATGCAGTCGGCGAGCAAACACATCCACCGCCAAGACCTAGACAAACCTCTCCCCATGAACCCGGGCACCCCTGCTAAGTCACCAAACGTCAAACACTTGGGGTGACGACCTATGGCAGGGGTGTTGGTTATCCAATAAATGGATCCTAGGGCAGCGGTACCCATACCTGCCTCCCAAATAAATATGTTTCCTCCCTCCTATAATGTAAGTCTCTTCAAATCCACAAAGATGACATAAACTCCTGAGTGGACTTAAATATGCCAAATTAGAATGTTTATAAATGGTGTTTGGATAACTCACTTTTTTTACATATCTCGCAGAAATACACAGGGTGAACTTTTCGCTCTTTCTTCCCCTTATATCCACTTTTTCCGATAACAAAATCATCATCATGTTCAATTTCGTTTCCGTAATCATCTCCGTGGATTGACAAGTCATCCGCATGATCTAACACTGTGCACGAGATATTCTCTTCCAGCTTTACTTCTTGGCGCAACAATGTTTCGTTTAAATCATTCTCTTCGTTGTCGCAGCGTACCATCAGGAAATTGCTTATTTTCATGTAAGTCGAATCACAGAGGCGTTTGAACTTGTAAGCAGATGTAAGTTTCGATATACATTTCTTGCAAATTTGTCTGGGAAAACCGTCATTAGTGACTACCTGAAAAAAAAGAGAGTAAATTTTTACTTAACCACCGCAATTTTAATATTTCATTTATTTTATTTGGTTTTACGCCCTGCCAGACTTTTACATGGATTTTAAGAACAGAATATTTTTTTTTTTTTTTTTTAAAGAAAGACAAACATTCCCGGGTTACGAATAACCCAACAATGTTTGAAAATCTCCTACTACCACCACAGAAAGCCGAAAATGTTGCTTGTGTTGTGATGGAGGACTTAGCCAGCCGAGGAATCGAACACGCGACGCTCGGGTGAGACCCAATCGCTATGCCCACTCAACCACTGACCGGTTGACTCACCATACCTGGTGAGCTATTGAAAATTATAGACAAAGTTTTAAAAGCATGGTATAATGTTAAACTGATAAACTGAATTGAAACAATCTTAGTAAAACATGTAACAGTAACATAAAATAATATAGAAACTAGAACAGTACTACATATAAGACTAATCACTAAAACTACATTACCAACGCTACTATAATTTGTAGGATTCAACAAAGTGCTGGAATTACGCTTAATTCTATAAATAGAAACAATAAATACATATATCAATAGCACCCTCAAACTTGTTGCCCATATTGTGGATCTTATTGGTTAGTATCTGATAGTTGGTTGTGTATTTTTCGCTAAATTGAAGTTTCTTCTACAAAAATTAAAAAAGAAATCATTTTTAATCCTATTAAAAGCTCGTGACACTAGGAATTATATTCGTCCCTTTAATGTCTAATTTTAAAAGCTCGTAAGTAATTGTCGTTGAGAATTGGTATTAAAACCTTGCAAGTTGATACTTAGAAGAGCTAGTTGAGAGTAGAGAAGAGCTAGTCATTACAGAATCGTTGGCATGGTAGGAGCGGCCGTCAATACCCTATTAAAATCCCATTTTAGTAGTCAAACGGCAGTGATAAGTGTTAACAAAGGATAAATTTCGCCATAAAAAGTAAGCAAGTTATTCTGATTACAATTAATGACATATAATTTCAATGTTCAGTCGATAAAATTATGATTTTAAACACACGAAACATATGACTTCTTAATAGCCTTATACTCGTATAATAAGATTGCTATATTTGCGAGGCAGAAAGATGCATTACAGCAAACTAAATTAACAGTATTATTTGCAGTTTTATCATTAACAAGTCAGGCATCCAGCGATGGATACACTTATCAGAACAGAAACACCACATCAACAAACTCACTATTCTAGCCATGGACAAAATAAATTACAATAATACAAAAGATATTAGAATGTGGATACACCCAGGAGGAGTGCGAAAGCATGCACTCGTCCATTGCGCAGGTTGAGAATAGGGATGTTTTCTCTCCTGCCGGCTACATAGATGCTTGCGAATCAGCTTGAATTACACCGAAACCTTATGAAGTTGAATATCTTCGGCGCAATTTTTTTAAAGACTATTCTGCAGTGCAATTTTTAAGATCTATTCGTCCCGGATCGAAAGTATGTGACCCGACCGTCACTAAGGTGAAAGCCTTTAAGTATGAGAGTAGTTGTAAAATATTTTTCAAACTAAAGTACTCTGACGACCGGACAATTTTAGAAAAGATTTTTTTTTTAAAGTTGACAATTGTCCATATAATCAGTTAAAATGACTTTATACGGAACAGACGAAAATTAAATCATCTTTAGCAGCTGAAAAGTGTGACTCCCCATGATTATCATTTATTTTAAGATAGCTGCTTATGAATAGTGTAGTGAATTTGTAATTTTATTTGGGTCCCAACTAATTTTATATTGTTTAATTTCTTCAACTGTAATGTTTTTTTGGTGACCGGGTATGTCATCAAAATGACAATTTAACACACCTATAAATATTTATATAAAGTCGTGAAAAGTGATGAAACACAAACTATTGTGTTGATTTTTCATTTTGACGAAATTATGATGGAACCATTTTTTTTAATCTTAATAAAAAAAACTGTTTATATGCCACCTGAGTTATTATCCCAAGTTATTAAACCTATATAACAAAACCTGGTAGATCCACCAAAGATTCTTAAAAAGTTATATAAAAACCTCTCAAGTCTTTGTTATGCAAAATTCAGAAAAATTACCAATATTTTTTATATTTTCACACTAGCATTACACCGACATTAGTCGGTAATACAATAAGCTTGCGAAACAATTTTAATTTGTAGTTTTATTTTTCAAAATAAATTTTTGATGGGTTTTTTTTGTTCTCAACATTTTTCTAAAACAGACTTGTGAGGTCTTTATAGTAAGGTGACGATATGAAAATATTGTTGACAGAAATTATTTGAAATGGTTGTCATCCCATAAAACTTTCATTTTACATAATTAAAAATTAGAATCTTAAAATTAAAAATTTAGCAAATGCAGAAAGTGTCATTTTACAGTAATTAAGGTGAAACTAAGTCGGGTCATGTCAAAAGTCAGAATAACAGAAGAGTATGTATGAGACGATGTATGAATGTGAATGAGGCAAGGAGTGTGTGCCAAGACCGAGTTGTTTGGCGGTCCGTCCTCTCCGCCTACCCCTGCGGGGAAACGGGGTGATGGTTAGTTTTTTTTTTTCCAAAGGGTTTATTCTTTTTAAATTGTAGGTACTAAGCTGACCAGTGTCCAGCGATCCCGAATAATTCAAAATCAAATCAACAGACAGAAGAGCGAGTAAATTTCTACTCACCTTTCAAAAGGTTTGATGAGACAAAAAAAAAAGAGTTTTTCTGCATTATTTTCTCGTGTGGCATGTAACGGATGGAATGCATGCAAACATATAAAATTCTACTCAAGGAAACACAATTAATACATATACTGATAAAGAGTGAAGACTCACTGAATTATCTCCACAACAGAATTTCAGCATTTCTACACATAGAACTTTATTTTTCTTTACAGAACATTTCGTTGTGAACAATGGTTTTAAAGCCCCTCTCTTTAGACAAATCCTACAAATTTGATCGAGCTCCATTATATTCAACTCGTGGAAGAAATTAAATGTTAAATGATATATTTGTTTCACAGTAACAAAGAAAAATAAATAGAGATCATTTATTTGTATGTATACAATAAATGTTTGAAAATGTCAAAACTGACAACCACAGATACTGACATAAATAAACCGCTGGTACTAGTGATGACAGGATCGAAAATATTTTTATCGAAACATAAAAAGAATCGAATGATTAATCGATTTAGTCGCTCGGAGTTCAGCTGATGCAGTAGCCGTAATCTAAAAAATGAACGATTTGTTCACGTACGTCAAATAGTAGCTTCTTCGGTTGGTAGATAATATCTTAATTAAACAGTTAATACCAAATACCTAACATTCCAACATTTGACAATTACCAAAGAATAATAACGCAATCCCAAATGCATATCAAATCATTTTAGATAGTATTTAACACAATGCACCCACGGGAATACATCGATTCGATGAAATAATGGACAGCGTTTATATCTATTAATTTTGACCAATGACGTGTGGTTTCGAATGATTTTTGACAGAATTTGCCAATAGAATCCACGACAATGAATCGAAATGTTTTGATGGTCAAAAAAAATTGATTGTGCTGGATTGTGCCCATTGCTAGAAGAGAAGTGTTAAGAAAACAATGTTTTAAAAATAGCTTTTGGAAAGCAGGATCATAAGTAGCTGTGATTGAAGCGACCACTTAAATTACGTAGCACTGATTGTAGCTTCTAACTATTGCTAAAAAAGTTTATAATTTTTTTCTTATAATGGAAAGCTCCTACAACTCGTCTGTTGAAAATAATAAAAACAATAAAATCATGCAAACTTTACAATATAAGACTTTATTCCAAATTAATTGTTTTCTAATACGAAAAAAAGTGAGAGCTGTCATCGAATATGGAATCATAAACAGACCACCATAAATAAACCACTCTCCAAACCACTCACTATGGAATCAAAGCTACAGATACGTTCTTTACGGTAAATAATCCTGAACCCAGCTCAATTTATTTTTGTATTTTGGCAACTTTTGGTTTCTTCTGTCAAAGTCGTCAAAATACACAAGATATACAATAAGGTCGTCAAATTTTCGAGTCTGGAATAGTTTCAAGGTGTAATTTTATTGTTTTTACATATTTATATATTTTTATTTTAATGGTTACATATTTACATACGCCTAAATATTGAGTTCTTACCCAATTAGATAAACTAAAAGTTAACTTTTAGATGTTTTCAGAATGTTGTGGAAAATATACAAAAGATGGAGCTAAGTCTACATGAAAGTTAATAAATAATAACAAGCAAAATGACGTCCTTAGACAAGGCCATGAAGATGTTGTTGGTGGCTCAAAACATCATCCATGAGCAGGAGGCCAAAATTAAACTGTTAAAATATAAACACCGAAAGATGAAAAGCAAAATATACTCCTTGGAACAGTTCATTGAAACAGTACCTCTTATTAAAACAGAGCGCACGCATAGAAAGGTTTGTATCTTAATTTGTAAACATACTTCCTACAGCCCCTTAACATGCCTCACAAAGTTGGTCAATCTACTGCAAGATGAAGACCTTCCTAAAGATTTGTGAAATTTGTATTCTTAAAAATGAACTTCTCACTAACTTTGCTTCTCGAAATTTGGTTACCAAACATTCACAACCTTCTTCTTTCCCATCCCGTTCCCTTCCCCACTTTTTTTCAGCTTCTTGAAACTTGGATAGCTCATAAATCCCCAAATTAAATAATACAGTACTTCAACCATAAATAAACCATTTACTAGATCAATATCTTCGGGCTTTTTGTATGAAACAAATTGGTCCTCTATTTAACCATAGATATGCCAATATATAGACAGAACAATTCTCATTCGGAGCCTACTTATTACACTAAAAAAATAAAAACTAATGAGAGTCACAAACTGACGAACATTTCGCTAATATTGGATAAACAATATATTAAAATCTGACAAAACTACCAAGAATGGCGTAGTTCGAGATCAAAATATCAAACAACCATAAATGTTCCACTCAGTCAGCAGTTTATTCCATATAGTTAGGCAACAATATTTTGGTTCCAATTTTCTATCGGACTTCAACCTTAAAAATTATGCAAATATAAGACACAGAACAAAAGTGGGGAGGGGGGTGGAGTTGTAAAATTGAAGTGCATAATTTTTTTTCTTGTTATACATTTAAGATTTTACTTGGATATATATCGCAATAATTGAACCAATTGTATGATTACGCCGTCACTCAATATTTTCTTATTCAAAAAAACAAATTCCAATTCAAAATCTTCCAGATTTGGGGACTTCTCGGCAGCAGGCCAAAAATGCACAAAAATGCGAAAACTCCCTTGTTTGTAAATAGTCGCGTTTTATTGTTGACAATGATAATATTTTTTCAGTCGAAAACAAATTTTAGCCGATACCGATTTCTCCCTAGATTTTTCAAAGTTTGTCTTTCTGTAATTGGAGTTCTCAATTTCTACGCAGAACTGAGGATTTCTCCCTAGACATGGCAACAACTAGGAATCTTTCTCTGCTCAATGACCTTAAAGAGCTTTGGTGTATATGATAATCTTATATCCACTCGAGTGATTGATTGTATATATATAAATTTACTATATTATTTAATTAATATCATTCCTCAAAATATTAATATGGAAACACATGAACTGCTTACTGCGGTTTAAAGCCAATGAATCCACCTAGATTTCACCGTTTATCCAATATCTTTACATAAATTTGGCACGTTATGGCAAGCGATTGCTCAAAATATATTTTGCAAACTTGCTATAATATGCAAAAAATCACTTGAGTGGGTTTTATTTCTCTGTAATATCAGTAACACTGAATTAATGCTAATAGTGTCACCAATATCCAATATTGTCAGATTATTTATTACTAATACAATTTTAGAAAGAGAAATCTACGCAAACCACAAATGAAGATGCCTTAGAGAGAAATGAATCATTGGATGGAAAATGTTCGTCAACGGTGCCACTGTGTGTTCTTGTGGAAAAGCTCGAACTCAACACACGGCCAAACGAAAGGTAAAGGTTTCATATCATTTAGGAGGCGGGTATTGGTACCAACACCTGCCATCGGTCACTTAGGGGGGTCCTATTTCATGGGGTGAGGTTTGCCAAGGTCTTGGTGGAGGATTCGTCTAGTCCAGTGGCGAACTGGATCGGGAGAGGCTGGTTAAGGGATACCCTTTGAGTTCTCCAACCGGACTCTCTCGACCCAACGCCTTGCACCACAGTGGAATAGATGGATTCATATGTCACTCTTGGATACATTTACTCCCAGATTCCTACCCACCCCTCATTCCTTCTTTTTTTTTTTTTTTTTTTTTTTTTTTAATTGTACAACAGAACATTCGTTCCAGTTACAGTACAATTTTACAAACAGTATAATTTTACATCATATCAGCATTTGGGTAAGTGACTCTTCAATAATTGTTTTAGGTCGTTTAAAGAACAGTCATTTACATCCAAATTCTTTGCTAGTTCGTTCAACAGCACCACTCCCCTCGTCATGCTATGCTTTGCCAGGACGTCGGTTTTGCCTTTTGGTACTCTAAATAAGTCATGGTATCGACTTCGGCTGTAGTGGTCTGGTACATATAAATCATAGCATCCCAAGAGGAATGGGCTATCAATAAAATTGTTCCAAATTTTGAAAGATATAGTGGCTAGGCTTGCTTTCCGCCTAGTTTCCAGACTCACAGAATTGGTTTCCTCAAGTAAGTCGATATGGTGCATGAATCTGGGATAGGTTCCATGCGTCCGCATATAGACATACCTGAGGAATTTCTTCTGGATTTGCTCTATCATTTCAATGTACTTCTGGTGATACGGTGCCCAAACATCGCTCGCATACTCCAGCTTGCTTCTCAGTATGCCATCGAACAATGCTAACATAGCATCTTGGTTATTGAACTGCTTGCATGTCCTAATGACGAACCCAAGAAGTTTGTAGCAAGACTGAGTGAGCTGCGATATATGGCCAGAGAATTTCAGTTCGGGATCAAAGACGACACCGAGATCCTTTACGGAATTTACACGTGATAGTGTTTCGCCCTTTATCTTATAATCGTAAAGTATAGTGTTTAAAGAGCGAGTGTAAGACATAGTGACACATTTTTTTGTATTGAAATCTAATTTGTTTATCAACGACCATTCAGATAGTGCATCCAGATCAGCTTGCATTTTAAGACAGTCTTGTTGGGAGCTTATTTCCATTAGAATTTTAAGGTCATCTGCAAACAGTAGACATTTACTATTCTTAACATAGTTTTGGATGTCATTTATTAGTATTAGAAACAACAGCGGTCCGAGGTTAGACCCTTGAGGAATTCCAGATTTCGCTGAGAATTTTTTTAATTATGTCCATTTACCGAAACAAATTGTTTTCTGGATTTTAAATATGATGAGAAAAAGTTTAGTGTTGGTAGGTCGAAGCCTAGTTTAAACATTTTCCTCAGTAAGATATCATGGTTAACACGGTCAAATGCTTTGGCAAAGTCGGTGTAAACTACATCTGTTTGGTGCCTTGAGTCTAAACCGGTGGCTACCAATCTCGAGAAAGTAAGCAGATTTGTGACTGTTGATTTCTTTGGAAGGAAACCGTGTTGATTTTCTCCAATGAATGGCATAATCTGGAGACTTAATTTGTCACAAATCATTTTTTCAAATAGTTTTGGTAGCACTGATAATACGGCTACCGGTCTGTAGTTTTTGACGTCTGTCTTGTCACCAGCCTTGAAAATGGGACTGACTCGGGTCAGTTTCCATATCTGGGGGAAAGTAGAAGTCAAAATACTGGTATTAAATATATGACAAAGAGCTTCACTTATCATTGGCGCTATGCTAATGATAGTACTGGAAGGTATTCCATCCGGCCCTGTAGCCTTGTCAGTCTTCAGTTTACGGATATAAGCTTCTACCTCTGTCGGGCTCGTTAATCTTAGGGAAATGTTACCTACGTTCCATGGGACCTCTGTTCGCGTAAAATCTGTACTAAGATTAGGGGTTTCACTATCATACACAGATTGAAAGTAGTCTGCAAATTTCTGACAGATAGATTCTGAGTCCGTTATAAATTTGTCTCCACTATTCAGGCCGTTATGTGACCTGGAGTTAGCTTTCTGTGATTTTATAAAATCCCAGAAGTATTTGACATTGTCTTTAATCCCGTCCTGAATTCTGTTTAAATATTGTCGTTTAGTTATGACAATATCTTTTTTGAGCTCGGATCGCATCGCAGAAAACAATAAGTAGTCTGATTGCTTTTTGTGTACTCTATATTTTCTGCGATGCGCTTCCTTGATTTTTATTTTGTCAATAATTGATTTTGTGAACCATACCGGGTAGGTTGCACTCACATTTATTGACTTCTTAATTGGAACACATAAATCAAAAACACTTGTTAAAACATTATAAAAATACTTTATACTCTTCCTTCCTAGAACACGTTCTCCTTCCTTAACTTGAAATGACCCTCCACAGTGCATCCCAAAAGATGATATAGGCCCTGAGGGAATTTATTTTCATCAGGGCTTCCTGTATGGAGTTAATGTAAGATTAAAATATTCATTGTAGGTTGCACAATTAGGACGGGTTGTTTCGAAGAATTTGAAGAATTCATCAAATTTCAACATTCATTTTCGGGTTCTGTGAAAGTCCTATTCAAGTTCTGTTATTATATCATTGTAGGCTAGTTGTTTGACAAAACTGAAATAAAAACAGAACTTGAAAAAATCTTTCACAGAACTTGGAAATGAATGTTGAAATTTGATGAATTGTTCAAATTCTCCGAAACAACCCATCCCTAGAGTTAAGGCGATCAACAATTACTTGGGATTGTGTTTGTTGATGCACAAGATACCACCTACAAAAGCATTGTTTAAAAGAAAAATGTAATATTTTTATTGAATTATGTTCTTATACAGATGTATCAGCACGAATTTGAATATTAGAAAAGTTTGTAAGTATTTTCTTTATTATTTTAAAAATGAACTGTTTTTCAATTTTGCTGGACCTTTTTTCAAAGTCAAATATGAAATTTTAAACATGCTATATGCAAGTAATGCATCTGTATAAGTACCTAATATTTTTGACTTAACTCTAGTTGTAATACCTGTACTCTGTATGTTGGTTTTTATCTTTCATTTTTAAATATGTGCGTGACAAGGGAATATTTTTTGACTTGCACAGTTTAGTTACCAAATTGGGGTAGGTACTTTTTTATTTTATTTTCCTTTCTATTTTTGAATGTTTTTATACCAAACAAAAGATAGGAAGTTGAATTTCTCAAATCTGTGTTGTTGATACGAAATCTGTGGAGTTCTGAGAAAAATACCTACATACTTTGTTTATTTGTATTTTTCCCAAATAAAAAGTAACACATAAATAATAATGTCTTGGTTTCTTGTTAAATAAGTAAATTATAAAAGTATTTATTGTTATTTCCAGGCAATCTTCTGCATCCACGTCGAAAGATGCCATTTCTCAGACCATTCAAAAGACTGAAAAACAATCTCCTATCAAACAATCCCAATTTGGTGCTATAAAACGAACCACATCAAACAATACTATCGACTCCAAAGAATCCATACAAATCATTAATATAAATTCCATAGAAACGGACTACACCACTAGCAACACAGACAATAATGCATTAAATGAAAAATTTGTTTCAAAAGTCATAGACAATATCAAACAAGAAAATTTAGATTCTTTTGAATCAGCTGAAGAAGAGAGTGGCTTTAATTTGGAAAACTTTCTCCATGGAAATGAAGAAAGCAATGACAATAGTGTAAGTTCAATTTTTTCTAATGAAACTGAGTTACAGGAGAGTAATGTACAAACATGTATACCAACATTCGATGAAACTATAGCGGGAAATGGTAATTTGTTACCAAATAAGTTTATTTTAAATGGTAATGAAAATCAGTCAACAGGAAGCAAATTCTTTTTTCACAATGGTGAACCCGCCACCGTTCCTTTTACAGATTCAGAAAATACAGAAGTTTCATCACAAAATCTTGATAATAGCAATGTTTTTGATAAGTTTCCTGATAAAATTCTTGACAAGCCACTTGATTATTTAAATGGCGAGCATTCATTGCAATCAAATAATTCGTGCGTCAACGATGTTGTAAACTTTCCTTCGCTTGTCGAAACGAACAACAATAAAAACTGTGATATATTGGCAGATTATTCGCAAAATAATTACAATATGGTCAACTTTGAACTGTTGGAAAATTTATCCGAATCGCAAATGGATAATATGGAGTTATTTAACGATCAAGAATTGAATCTATCAGAGATATCGAATCACCACAAAGACGTCGAAAGAACAGATTGCCACATTGAATTTTCTGAACCTTTGCTGTCTCCTGCCCTTGAATCTGAATTGAGTAAAACTTCCGAGATGTCTAAAAATAAAAAGAAAAATACACGCATCAAAAAGGCTACACAAAATAAGTGTAAAAAAAAGGCAAGGTTGAATACACGGAAATATAAGAAGTTGGGTTCTGGTAGCAGTGGGTATACTTCTCAAAGTAAACCCATCACTGATAATATATTAAATGTTAGAAGTGTATTCAACGAAGATACAAGTGAAGAAATTATTAACACTGAAATTATGGAGCAAAACGAATTGGTAATAATTTAATATTTATTTGCTTATTAACTAGTGGAAACGTTTTGTTTGTCTGAGGCAACAAAATTCTCGAATGGTGAACTTTGGCATTGTGAAATTGCACTTTTTTCTGTGTGGCATTTATAGATCACCACAACTTTTTTAGCTTGCAATCGCAATTTGAGCTATAGAGCTTTTAACGCCTCAATACAAAGGACTATCCCATCAAAACACTGGTTTAAACAACTCCCCCGTTTCTCTACTTATTCGAATGAGGATTGGACATTGTTCCGCTCCTTATAATCTTCTCAAAATTCACATGCTTGACTCCTCATATTATACTTTATGTGGTCTAGAAGTGGGAACTTTAGATCATATATAGTTTGGTTGTTCCTCTCTAAACAAATATCCTCTCTTCTATGAAGCCTTATCTAAAATTGCCTCCCCTCCATTCAACATCTCATCTCTTCCAAGTCTGAATTCGACTCCAATCTTCCATATAATTTTGAAATTTGCCTGTTTAAACAAAATAGGTATTCACCTTCCCTCTCTCCATAATTTTAAATGATGGCCTAGAACTAAGCCAGAAACAATTGGAAAAAAAAACTGTAAAGCAGAAATCTGTAAACATCATTCAGCGAGCACTGACATAAACTTTACACGGCTATTTGTATCTAGAATTTCTAGGTCAATGCAACTATTTTCAGCTCCCAACATCATTTCTATAATGAGTCATTTGAATTTAAAAATAAATGATTGCACATTTATTTTTAGCTACAAACGAACTCCCAAGACCAAGCCGATGAACTTATCAGGATCGTGGAAGAAGATCAGGTGGAATTCTTCGCCACGGATGATAAAGACACCTTCATCATCAGTCTGAACTCTGACATGGATCCCAACCGGATTAAACAACTCCTTAACGATGGCACTTTAAGCATTCACGTCGACGATGGCGACAAACAGCACACAACCGAACATATCACCGAAGAGGATTATTGTAATGGTATCAACAAACAAAACACTGAAGATACCTCTTTCATCATCTCCAAAAACCCTGACAAAAGTTGGAACCATCTAAATTCCATTGATAAGTCCAAAGAAGATGATGTAATCATATTTATTAACGACCAAACTTCAAACAATCAAAATAATAATATTTTTCAATCTGATGGTGATATTTCGCAGTGTCAAAAGTTAAATATTACTGCTTCTGGTGACAGTATTATGTTTCAGAATGAAATATTTGATGACAAGCAAAATGGTGGGAACATTGTTCATTCTGCAACCATAGATAAAGATGGTGTTTTGAATTTGAAAAATAAGAACAGTTTTACTTGTCAGATGTGTAAAAAGGTTTTCCATAAAAAGGATAATTTCAAATCTCACATGGGTAGGTTTATTTTTTTTTAAATTTGTTACAATAAATCGTCTTGTGTATCAATAAATGTGGAGATTCGCAAATAATGCAAAGCTGATGTAAGCTTGATGAGTAGGATTAAGAGAGGGATGCTTAGATGGTTTGGGCATGTAGAGAAAATGAACGAAAAAAGGAGTGTAAGGAGAAAATATGATGCGAATGTGAGTAGTATAAGAGGTCGGGAACGCCCGAGGAAGACATGGCACGATCAAGTGAATCTGATGTCAGTAGTCGAAATAACTGAAGAATATGAATGATTTTGAATTAGACAACAAGTGTGTGCTAAGACTGAGTTGTTTGGCGGTCCGTACTCTGCCTACCCCTGTGTGAAACGGCGTGATAGTTAATAAATTGTTCATGTAAGTCAAATATAGCGTATGAGCCAATAATTTCAAAATACGTTTTTTGGCACTTTCAGTTGAACAACATTAATTGGTGCTTTGAAACTTTTGAAATTGACAGAAAGATTGCTTGTACTTGGTTAAAGTCAATACCGCGAATGAACCATCAACATAATTAAAGTGCATATTATATCCTTAGATAATTTTTTGTCCCTCCTGTACATTTTTACAAATGGTTCTTCCGCGGTATTGAACTTACACCGATGAAATCATTATTGAATGTTTTGGTTAAAATTTTAACCATATTACAGCTTTGCACATGTAACTTTGCAGTTGGTGCGTCACTAGTGTAGATATTGTGGAAAGCAAAAATATTTATTGATTATATTTTTATTTATTCTTTATTTTGTCGCCTGTATAATTAAGAGAAAATGCGGGGGGCGTTTGTCCATACAAACGGAAATTTATGATCAGTCTGAGGCGCAGTTGACCCTTTTGCTCAGTATTCAGGGATAACAGCGACAGTGACTGCAATAGTTTTGTTATACACCTATTATTCAAATTTCTCGGTGCCCGCGTTTTATCTTAAGTGTGTCCAGTTGTAAATTGTTAATATCTGTTTTATGAAAATCTGTGTTTTTTTTTTTTATTATTCAGGATTCATATTTTTCAAAACTCGTGATATTTGCAGATTATCTACAGTGTTTTCCAATAAGAGGTGTTATTTTGATATTCAAAGAAAAATGCCATTTTTTAATATAAATGATCGAATGTTTATTTCATTATAAAGAGGAAGGTATGTCGTTAATAGCGAAAAATAACATCAGTCAAATGACCACCACGACCACGCCTACAGGACCATATCCTTTTCATGAAATTTTCCATAACCAAATCGCAAAGTGGCTGCCTTATGTCCTCGATAGCCTCACGAATTCCATCTTTGAGGTCTTGAATCGACGCTGGGCTGTTGGCGTAGACCTTCTCTTTCACGTGGCCCCAAAGGAAGAAGTCGCAAGGTGTTAAATCACAAGATCTCGGTGACCAATTGTGATCACCTCTTCGAGAGATAACACGGTCCGGAAACTTTTTCCGTAAAAGATCAATGGTTTCATTGCTTGTGTGTGTTGTGTGTACTTAGCGCCGTCTTATTGAAAGTAAACTTTGTCCAGATCAATACCATTCAATTGCGGCCATAAAAAATCATTTTATGGCCGCAATTAAATACACATAAAACCTCTTATTGGAAAACCCTATATATGCAATTTCTAGCTCAATAAAAGTGTTTTTAGCTCTTATTGTCATTTCCACCAGCTCTCAAGCTTGTTAATGTCCATTTAACCCCTAAGAGCCGAAGTCCTGCATTTGCAGTGTTGAAGAATTGTGCCTACGCACATCACAGAGCACTGCAATTGTAGTGTCGACTTTATTTATTTGTTTTGCCTTTGGATATTACTTCTACTGGATTCGTTGAACCACCACCATTTTGTATTAATACGGGCCGTGCTGTAGAAATTAAACTAACCGTTAAAGAGACTGGTTTTTGGACTTTTGCACTGGGTTAGTATATATGTGGTTATCGTGGTGTATAAATGAAAGATCTCCCCAACTCAGGTAAAGCGTTTATTGATAAGTTGAAATCTGATTTACAATCGCAATATTTCACGTTTGTTATGCACAATACTATGGAATGCTCGCGAAACTGGGTCGTAGTACGGTAGGTAGTAGAAGCCGACTATAGTAAATACTGAATACTAATAATGCTGCTCGCTGCGTCGGGCTTATTTATACTGTTCGGCCGGTGGCAACAGCAGGTAGTGAATTGCAACTAAATTCGAGGCACTCGCTCAGTCTGGGCCTTTCGCGAAATTTCGGCGGCGCGGCAATTATGCCTAGGAGGTAGACTCGAACCTTCTGGCGAGTTCTCGTAACATTCCAGACTGATTTGCGATAGTATTGTCGCCGATAGACAAGTAGGTCGAGCGGTTTATTATTAATTATTCAATGGATTCTTCTTGACGCTACATAATATATATATGTAGTAGCAGAGATTAGTACTAAACCCAGTGCGAAAGACCGAAAACCGGTCTCTTTAACGGTCAGTTCATTTTCTACGGCCTGTATTAATAAAAGATGGCTGTGGTTAAATACAAAAATCAAAATGTCACTTCATCAAGTATGGTATTGTGTACGTGTCGTCTTTAATAAAAATTTATTTATTGAATATTCTTGCCAGCTATACATCAGCACACTGTATTTTAAATTGTTAAAAAAGTAAATAATATTACTAATACTCCATTTGTAACGTTTTATCACAGCCACTCACAGTAAGAAGAACAAAAGACATGTCTGTGAAACTTGCGGTGAGGCCTTCTCGTGGCGTTCAAGCTTGGTACGCCATACCTCTTCCAAACATCTCCCTCCAACTCAATGTTCTCTCTGTCCTGCACTCTTTCCTGATGCGTCAAAGGTAGGTACCTAACCAAATACAGATTACAAATCTACATTTTTTATTTATCTATGGTGGCAGAAATTTTCTAAAAATATGACAACATATGTTAACATAGGTATTTCTAAAAATAAAATTACACAGGGTTTTCCAATAAGAGATCAATGGTTTCGTTGCTTGTGTGGCACGTAGCGCCGTCTTGTTGAAAGTAAACGTTGTCCAGATCAATACCATCCAATTCCGGCCATAAAAAATCATTAATCATCTTTCGATAGCGATCCATTCACCGTAACTGTTGCTCCAGCCTCATTTTCAAAAAAGTAAGGTCCAATGACTCCGCCGGACCATAAACCGCACCAAACAGTCACACGTTGAGGATAGAGAGGCTTTGATGCGACAATTTTGCTTGTTGACGAAGCCACCGAAGTGAAAATGGGCCTCATCACTCAAGATGATTTACATTTGATTCACTCAAGTGAATTTTAATAATTTCAATACGTTGTTGAAGCGTGTATCGTTCCATTTTTATTAATGGCGTAGTTTCTGCTTGTCAAATGTCAAAAAATGACAGCTTCAAAAGTAACATCTACAGAAATAGCGGGCTATTCAAAATAACACCTCTTATTGGAAAACCCTGTATTTAATTTAACATTATATTTAATCGATTCGCTTATGAAAAAGATAGCCATTCAAAAAATGTAAAATAAAGTATGTCCACTGGGCCTACTTCAGTGAAACGACGAACATTCTCTCAGTAACGTATCTTCACTCTATTAATTTATTTAAGGCGAAGCTTAATTCCAAATCACTATTTTGATTAATCTTTATAACAAATTGGTGTACATTATGAATGCCAAAAAATATGCTTTAGATCAGAGATGGGCAAACTTTTTAAGGAAAGGGCCAGATAAAATAAAAAATTATCTAGGCGGGCCGGAAAAAAAATTTAATAAAATAATTTTTTATAAGTGATATAAGTACTTTATTTGTACATCATGCATAATATTGAGTACATTATATGCTAAAATGGTAAAAAAGTAACAAAAATTGATTATTCTTTAGAAGAGTATGAAGGCGTATGTGACAGATGAAACTGTGGCTGAGCTTCTAAAAGTTTATCATAATCTGGTAAAAACTGGGATGAGCTGATTCGCAGTAGTGAAGCTAAATGGTGGTCAGTCAATCGGTTTCTAACACTGTTTTTGCGAAGCTTCATAGTAGAAAACACCTTTTCACAGATGTAGGAAGATGCAAACATCGCAATTATCTTCTGAGCGTGAAATTTCAGGTTTGGGAAACTTGATTTTGACAGGGCCTTGTAGAACTCCATTTTGGAAACGTTGAGAAACAGTTGCTTCAATTCAGTGTTACATTGCAACTCAATCAATTCGAGCTGCAATTCTGGTTTGACTGATTCACAATCCATATTAAATGGCATGCTAAAAATGTCCAGGTCCTGTTCTATAACTTTGAAGTCTTGGAATCTTCGTTCAAATTCTTCATAAAGATATTTCACGTTTTTCTCATAGTTCTTAAGTTGGTCCTCCCTAACTGCAATAGTTTTTAGTCTTGGAAAATGGGTAAAGTCTTTCTTGACTAGTTGTTTAGAAAATAGATTCAATTGCATTTTGAAACTTCTGATATGACCCCAAATATTATTGATTTCTTCCCTGGAGTTTAAGGTTCAGTTTATTGATGTGACTGAGAAGATCTGTAAAAAATGCAAAGTCTGAAAGCCATACAATATCTTTCATATGTTCACATTCGTCCATTCCTTTTTCTTCCATGAAAGACATTATTTCGTCTTTTAAATCCCAACTTTTGCTTTTTGCTTCCGTTCCTCTTCTTTCATAGTTTCATAAGTGGCGTTGTTATGTTTTGTCATGAAGTGAGTGGTTGAATTCCTTAAATACCGCTACAGCTTCATTGCATATGAGGCACACAGGTTTATCCTTAATATGTGTAAAAAAGAATTTCCAAGTCCACTCATCTTTAAAAATACGACATTCTGAATCAACTTTGCGTTTTTCACTTGCCATTGTAACGATCAAAAATGTCAAAAACACTACCAAAAAAGCACAACCATAGAAACACAAGCCAAGCATACAGCCGCAGAGGTGACTTGACACTGACTACGCACGCGACGTCGCGTCGTGACTGTCCGAACTACACTGATGAACATTGAACGATTGAACACTGACCTTGACAACAGAGGAAACGAAAATGGTAGCGCCCGATTCGTCCCGAACTTAGCCAAGCAACACACGCATTGCACTTCACATCGCCATACATTCGCCATGCTACCGATCTGCAAAGCGCGAGGTTGTGTGCAAACTAATATTAGATGCAATAATACCGTACTTAAAACACAATGAGAAGGAAACCTAGTATTCTATTATATCTACGTAGAAAATACATTTTTTTCAATTGGTAAATTGTGGTAGGGTTATTCAAAACAATGTCGCGGGCCGGATTGACTAGCCTGGCGGGCCGGACTTGGCCCGCGGGCCGTACTTTGCCCATCACTGCTTTAGATAAATTGAAGGTTTTTATATCGTTTCACTTGAGTAGAATACAAATAAAAAATAAATTACTCATTAAAAAATATAAATGCAAACTACTAAAAAAAATTTTTTTTCAATAGAAATGTATGAACACGTAAAGGAAACAACTTTTAAAAAATACAGTATTATAGCTAAGTGACAGTTTAACGTGATTAACTTTTTTGCTTTCTTATAAAATTATTTACAAAATAAATAAAAACCAGTTTTGTGCTTGAAATCGAACATTTCTACACTCCGTTTGTCAAGCGATTTTAATGCCTATTACCTACAATATAAGGTATACCAAGAATATACACATTTTAGGCTTGTAGCTTCCTCTTAAGACCTGAATACAATTTTTGTCGCAAAATTTATTTATTTGTTTAATTGTTTTTTCTAGGTGAAAGAGCACATGGCTAACAAACATTTAAAGGAAAAAACGCATGAATGCACATACCCAGACTGTGGAAGGAAATTCTTCAAGAAATATAACCACACTCTTCATATTAGGTAACCACTTTCAACATTAATAATATATTCAATGGTCTATAAAAAATAAACTTTTCACTATAAATTTATTAAAAAAAAAAAGAGTGACAAACATTCCTGACTTACGAATAACCTGACAGTTTTATGTATTTGAATTCCTTTTACTACTGCTATTATATATAACCAGATAGTATATCTTGGCAAAGATAGACTTACCTAGCAGAGGATTACTTGCCTACTTTCCTCTTCCCTATCTCCTTCCCCTCCCCATTACCTTTAGCCTCAAAACATACTCCAATTGGGGATTCCGTAGTCACACTGCATCGAAGCTGTTGGGAGCAATAGGGAGTATTTTTTTTTACATCAGTTCCACTCAGGAGGCCCTGAAGAAAATAAGGTAATTATTTACCTACATCCTCCGTTTTTTATACGCATTTAAAAAAAAAAACAATCATTTGATCAACTTAATGACAATAAACAACAAGTTTTTGCATTTATGATTTTGAAAAATATTGATATTTAATATTATTTACGTAAATAATAATTTACGAGAATTTTTCCATACGACACACCATTTTGACAAAACACCGATATGAACATTGCGCATAATTCGCGTTTGTTTGCGTAGTGGCAGTGTAGAAAACATGAAAGACATAATCGGCATAATAGACAATTATTCAAGATCGCTGGCCACGCACCCCTTAATTATTAGGCGAAATCCTTTGTTATCACAAAGAAACCTATAATAACCCAACCTAACCTAACATATAATAATCCAACCTAACCTAAAAATTCGTATTAAAAACGTAGGTAAATATTTACCGAAAATAATTCTACTCAGGCCTTTGTCATCTTTGGGAATGATCCAGGGGATGCTGTGTGGAGGTTTTTTTTTTAGGAAAGGAAGGAGAGGTGTTCTGGGAAGGAAAAAAGGTATAAGGGGTGGGTACGAATCTAGGGGTCATTATGTCCAAGAGTGACAGTCCCTCCCGATCTGACCCGTGATGTCCGCAACCGATCTGGCTATCCAGATGTCAAAGGTGTTGGTTATCCAATAAATGGTTTCCAGGGCGGCTGTACCCATACTCTCTCTCTCTGGTTTCAATCCTGGGATTGGTTTGCAGCAATTTCATCTAATCTCCTCTTCCATTCTTCCCTGTCTTGTGCGGCTCTTTTGACTTCTGCATATGATGAGCAGCGCACGTCCACCAGCAGGTCCTCCAGGTACTCTCGGCGTGGGCGTCCCCTAGAGTTGGTCCCCTCGGTCATACCCTCCATTATGACATGCAAGAGGCCTTCTTGTCGTATAACATGGCCGATCCATCTTGCACGCCTTTCGGACAAGGTCCTGAGCAGGTGCCTTCCTCCTTCGATTCTTTGGAGGACCTCCTCATTTGTAATATGGTCTCTCCAGGAAATTCCTAACAGTCTTCTATAGGACCACATCTCAAAAGCCTCTAGTCTCCGTTTATCTCTTTCGGATAGGCACCATGTTTTGCAGCCGTACATCAAGATACTCCATACATAGGTCTTGATGAGGAGTATTCTCAGTTTTAGGTCTTTATTATTCGATTCTATTATTTTCGACCTTTTATTGAATGCAAGCCTAGCCTGATGTATACGGCTGTCAACCTCGCTCTTAGACCGACCGTCCCATGTTATTTTGCTCCCGAGGCAGACAAACTCCTTGGTGTTCTTTAGTGGAACTCCTGCCATCTCTACTCTCATCTTGTGATGTTCTACCCTTCAGGGTAGTCAGCCGTGGACTTCTTGCCACAGACTTCCAACACTCCTTGGATGGAAGATACCTCTTTCAGTAATAAATAGGTTACTTGTTATTAACTGGTTTATTAGAATATCGCGTGTACAATATAACCGCGTTGGTCAACCTTTATCGGTACTAGCTAGATTCGGTCTGCCAGAGGGATTCCAAATGAAACCTAACCTGAAGCTGAGACGCCCTCTGTCGTCGGAGGCTAAAACTAAGAGCACTGCCATCTGTGTCTAAAAGCCCGAAGCTTTATACACAACATCTTCCCCCTGCTAACTAGAAACCTGTCTACGATATTTCATTGTTACAGTATTATTTTTAAAATCACGAATCTATACAATCGCAAACAGATGTCACTAAAATCAATATTATTAAAATCAAGAACTAAATATTTGAAAATATATCATTACACACAAAATTAAATAATTCATTAAGCACTGACTCTACTCCAAAAAGATGTTGACTCTATAAGTAGCTGATTCTTTCCCTGGAGGTCATTTCAAAGACGTCTGGGACGAAGTCGTCCCGCCCATGGTGCTGGTTCATTTTGTGGTGGGCTTCTGTTTCTCCCTGGAGACCTGAAATCAAGAGAACTCCGGTTAAAATCTCTCAAAAGGAGTGACGTGTCAACCTCATCTGCCCAGCATTTCGTCATATCAGACGCGAAAGGTTCACTCTCTGCCTCTTCCTCTCTATGCTGCGGACATCCTCTCAGTTGATCAATATGCCTTTTCCACGACATCTGTGTCCCCACAATTTTAATAATATACAGTTTTTTTCCCAGTCTTTTTTCAACAATTCCTTTTGCCCAAGAACATTTATTCACTTGTCTGAAGTCTCTCGCTAAACACTTCTGACCTATCTGAAAACTTCTACAAACAACCCCACCGAAATTCCTAAACTGATTTTCTTGACCTTTATTAATATTCGCATTCGCTAAATTCTCTGTCGAGATTGCTACGTTTCCTTCAAAACTTTTAGGTAAAAGGCTACTAAAGGTTGATTTTAATCTCCTACCAAACATTAGCACTGAGGGTTCAATTCCAGTTGTGGAATGTGGAATATTTCTATAATCACTTAAAAATTCATATAATCTATCTTTATAATTTGACTTAAATATGTTATTAACAAGAATTTTCTTTAAAAAATTCTTCACTGTTTTTACCGAGTTTTCAGCCTGCCCATTGCTTTGGGGATGACGCACTGGCGTTGTTAAAAACTCAATATTATTATACTCTAAGAAATCTTTGAACTCCTGACTAGTAAAAACGGTTCCATTATCAGTTACAATACAGTCCGGGTACCCAAAATTTGAAAAAATTCTCTTCAACTCATTAATCGTATGACTTGAGTCTGCTTTCGGTATTTCCACGCAATCTACCCATTTTGAGAAAGCGTCGCAAATAACTAAAAACATTTTCCCCGAAATTGGCCCACAATAATCCAGATGCAGCCTCTTCCATGCTGATCCTGAATTAGGCCAGACTGATAAATGACTCTTAGGTGGTAACGGCCTAACTGCTGCACAATCTTTGCAACTTTGAACGATTTTCTCTAAGTCCTTGTTCATTGACGGCCACCAAAAATAACCTTTGGCTAATCCCTTCATTTTTACAATGCCCAAATGCGATCTGTGTAACAAATCTAAAACTATATTCTGAAGCGAACTTGGAATTATAATTCTATGTTGCCAAAACAAACAATCATTTTCAATAGATAATTCATTCCTTTTCATCCAGAATTTCCATAAAAAACTGTCGCGATTTACCCCCTTGGGCCACCCTCTACGAAGATGTCCTAAAATTCCTTGAATTTCTGGGTCTGAGCCTGTCGCTGTGACTATACGCTTTACATCTAAGTGTTCACACTTTTCTATATAGCCTATGAAATCGGAACCTAGATCGTCTACCGATTTTTCCTCTGAGTTTTCCAACGGCAAACGCGATAAATAATCCGCATGATTATTAGCTGATTTGACGTACTCAATTTTGTATGAGAACCCTGCCAAGATGATCCCATAACGTTGCAACCGATTAGCTGCTAACACCGGTATATGTTTATTTTCTCCTAAAATCCTCATTAGTGGCATATTGTCTACACATAATGTAAATTCTCTTCCATATAAATAGCGAAAAAACTTGTTTAACCCAAAAACAATAGCCAAAGCTTCCAAATCAAGGATGCTGTATTTTTTTTCCGCACTTGTTAAACTTCTAGACGCAAATTCAATTGGTCTCAACGATCCATCCGCGAAACTATGGAACAAGGAAGCTCCGAGCCCCGAGCTACTTGCATCAGTATATAGCTTAATAGGTAAATTAGGAAATTAATTAGTTAGTATCCTATTACTACTCATTAGGCATTTAATCTTGTCCACAGCGTCTGAACACCTCTGATCGAACTCAAACCTCGTATTTTTCTTTAAGAGATTATGTAACGGTTCGCAGATTGAAGACATATTCGGAATGAAATTCCTATAAAAATTAAAAAATCCTGATAAACTTTTTAATTGTTGAACATCTGCTGGATACGGTGCTTTTTTAATAGCTTCTAATTTGTCACTTTGAGGTTGAATACCCTTTTCCGAAATTACGTATCCTAAAAAATCAATTGTTTTAACAAAAAATTCACATTTCTCCGTATTGACGCATAAACCACATTCTCTTAAGCGATTACACACCGCGCGAATATTATTCTCGAGATCCCGCTCATTGATCCCTGAAATTATAATGTCATCTAAATAAAATGCCACGCCTTTTAAATCTTGCAAACAACTTGCTATAGTTCTCGCAAAAATTGCCGGTGCCGATTTAAAACCGAAGACCAGCCTATTAAACTGGAATAATCCCAAATGCGTATTAATGCATGTAAATCTTTTACAATGTTCCTCCAATTCTAACTGACAGTATGCTTGTTTTAGATCCAGTTTCGCAAATAATTTACCTGAACTTATCTTATGAATAACCTCTTCTATCTTGGGTAATGGATATTTTTCCAAATTCCTAATCAGATTAAGACTTCTTTTGAAGTCAGCGCAAACCCTAATGTTACCGTTCTTCTTTACGACAGGTACTATCGGTGATGCAAAATTGCTACTCGTTACCGGTGATATTATCCCGTCTTTTACCATAGACTTTAATTCCGCCTCAATTTTTTCTTTAATTGAAAAGGGAACCGGCCTAGCATTAAAAAAAATTGGACTCGCATCTTTATTAACCTTAAAAGACACCTTAAATTTATTAAATTTACCCAGCTTTTCAGTAAAAACATCCGGAAATTCACGAATAAAATTATCCTTATATTCCTCTTCAGGGTCCACCGAATTAATTGTATTTTGTACTGAAGCGATTTCTAACCCAAAAATATCCATGAAATCTCTACCTACAATTAGATCTGAACCTCCCGCAACAATTATAAATGTAACATTATTGTTTTTATTTTTGAACTTCACGTCAAAAATAACTTTGCCAATAACTTTCAAAGGATTCCCTGCGTACCCAGTAATGATACGGTTATCCGCCAATAATTTTAATGAACCAAAATGACGCTTAAAGATTTCTTCCTGCATTACACTTAACGAAGATCCCGAATCGACCATCGCTCTAAAATGCTTGTCGTTAATTATAATGTCTGCTGTGAACGGTTTTATTGAAGCTATCACATGATTATTACAACAAAAATCCTCAACAATTGGATTTACACTATTTGAAAAGTTATTATTCACACAATATTTTTGCAGATGACCTACTTCATTGCATTTGTAGCATCTCGCATTGCGAAATTTGCATGAATTAGTACAATGACCCGTTTTCTTGCAAATTCGGCACTGGGTTTTCGCACCCGATGGTACTGTATACGTCGGTTTGTTTACAGATGAACTCGCGGCAAACTTTTGTTTATTGCCCTTAGAAAAATGCCTATTGCTAGTATTCTTACTGATGATGTTAACCTCTGATTTAACTGAATTATTTGGAACGTCTAAAACTGACATACTATTAGCTATTTCCTCTAGTTCGCTAAGTGACAATTTCAGCCCTTCCAAGTAAATCTTGTCTTTAATGCGACCCGGTAATAATCCAATGGCAAACATATCTACTAAATTTTCCTCCAACCTAGCTTCAAACTCACAATAAGTTGACAAAGACCGTAATCTAACCCCAAAATCTTTAATGGATTCGCCCGCCTCTTGTCTTGCTGAAAAAAATACTTCGCGTTCTTTGAATACTGAACGCTTTTTACTACAATGTTTTTCAAGAAGTGCCCATAATTTTTCAAACGAAACGTCCGTAACTCTAAGTGGAAAACACAAATTTATCAACAAAGAGAGTGTATCCGGCTCCAAAAGATTTAACAGAAACGCCCTTTTTTTATCCGCGTTAATCTCATCATTTATAACGAAAAACTGTTCTAGACGAAGCTTAAACACGAACCAATCTCCCTCGAGATGATTAAAACTCGGAATTCTTCCCGATTCCATATCTACACGAAGCACAGACCACAATAAAAACACACAAGAAAAAAAAACAAAACCCGGAACAATAACCTCCAACAAAAAAAACAACTACTTAACTCAGGAACTCTTCTCTGCGCCGCCAATCTTCCAGAAATTCCTTCAAAAGTTGTTATTATCCACCGCTCGCCTTGGCAATAGATAGATGCTGCAAACACCGCACGTCCTGGCAATGTTTTATTGTTCCAAATTAGCTCCACCGCTCGCCTTGGCAATGGATTATTTTCCTTTGTTAAAATGGTCCTCTGGTAAATTGCCTCTTAATTCCTAGAACAGAAAACGTCGATCCTAGGCCTCCACGGCCCTGGATAACCAATCTTGTCTCCCTTCTCCACGAAGGAAAACACAATTGGAAGTCACCCCGTGACTTAGCCCTCACGTTCCCGGTTGACAAAATTTAGCTGCCGTGTGACAACAAAAAAAAATTCTCCAGTTATCCTTCGACTGCGCCAGCTGTGATGTTCTACCCTTCAGGGTAGTCAGCCATGGACTTCTTGCCACAGACTTCCAACACTCCTTGGATGGAAGATACCTCTTTCAGTAATAAATAGGTTACTTGTTATTAACTGGTTTATTAGAATATCGCGTGTACAATATAACCGCGTTGGTCAACCTTTATCGGTACTAGCTAGATTCGGTCTGCCAGAGGGATTCCAAATGAAACCTAACCTGAAGCTGAGACGCCCTCTGTCGTCGGAGGCTAAAACTAAGAGCACTGCCATCTGTGTCTAAAAGCCCGAAGCTTTATACACAACACATCTGATGTTGCGTTCGGCCTACAGTCAGCAGCTTTGTTTTGTCTTTATTTATCTTCATGTTGTAGTTGTTTTGAAGAATGCTTTGCATGGTTGTTAAGGCTTCTTGCAGTTCTTCTTCACTTTCAGCAACCAAAACAATATCGTCAGCAAACCTTATCATATCCACCTTTTGCCCGTGTATCTCTACACCTTTTCTGTGACTCATTCTCTCTCTCAAGTCATCAATCGCACTCTGTATATAAGCATTAAAAAGAACAGGTGACAGAGAGTACCCATACCTGCCTCCCAAATTGTGCGGTATACACATAGATCCTAGAAAAAACGTTAGAATACAATGTCGAGACTCATCACCTCTTTGTAGACTTCAAGGCCGCGTATGACAGTATTAATAGGAACGCATTGTATAATGCAATGAGTGAGTTTGGAATACCGCGTAAGCTGATCAATCTGGTGAAACTGACAATGTCCCCAGTAACGTGTAGAGTCAGGGTTGGCAGTGATCTGTCCGAACCATTTGAAGCGCTCTACGGGGTGAGACAAGGAGATGGATTGGCCTGCCTCTTATTTAACATAGCCTTAGAAAAAGTTATTCGTGACTCAGGCATTGAGAAAAGAGGAACGATATTTGACAACTCTGTGCAACTATTGGCTTACGCTGATGATATCGACATAATTGCGAAAAATCCCGATGATTTACAAGACGCCTTCATAAATCTTGAAAGTTCTGCCAAAAATATGGGTCTTGTAGTAAACCAGCAGAAGACCAAATACATGGCCGTAGGATGTACCCAACAAACCCCATCTCTCGTATGTGGAAGTCAAAATTTTGAAACGGTACCAAGATTCACATACCTGGGCTCCCTGATAACAAACAATAACAACACTACAGAGGAGATCCAGAAGCGCATCGTGAATGCAAACCGCTGCTATTTCCGCCTACAAAAACAGATAAAATCCAGACTGCTTTCCAGAACCACCAAGGTATTAGTGTACAAAACACTAATTAGACCAGTGCTTACGTACGCAGCCGAGACGTGGGTTCTAACTAAGAAGAATGAGCGAGCACTGGACGTTTTTGAAAGGAAAATTTTGAGGCGCATCTTCGGACCGGTTCTAGAAAATGGATTTTGGCGCAGACGTTTTAACAATGAGCTCTTTACTCTGTTTAAGGAGCTAAACGTCACAAAATTCATAAAACTGGGAAGACTTCGGTGGCTAGGTCATGTGGAGAGAATGACCGAGCATCAAGAACCAAAGTCCCTGCTGAGCTCAAGACCGATAGGGAGAAGGAGCCTGGGAAGGCCAAGGTTAAGATGGAGCGACAACGTCCTCAAAGATTTGTCTGCCTTGGAGCTTCGAAACTGGAGAGAGCTGGCGCGGGACCGAGATGAGTGGAGGAAGACTCTTGAGGAGGCCAAGACCCACCAGGGGTTGTAGAGCCAAAAGTGATGATGATGACACATATATATTTTTTTTAATTAAAAAAAAGATTGAAGCCTCAATCCCAAAGCATTTGTCAACTCGGCTATTAACCGGTCTATTATTGTTCCTTACCCTACTTTTTTTTCTTATTTATCAGAGTAGCAGAGATAATATAAAAATAGTAAAAACAAGTATGTATTACAAAAGGTTGGAAATCATTGCTTTATCAGTTTTTCTCTTGTCGACTAATTGTTTCAAAGTAAAGTCAACATTTCGATACTCTAATCTCAAAAAACAGTAAACGAAAATTAATTAAATTTTACATTTGTTATTGAAAGATATTTTTGTGTTTGTTTATTGATAAGGAGAAGTTTTATAAAACTTCCATAATCACGTATGTACGTTATTGGTATGTACGTTATTATATATTTGATACAGAACATTATAAGTTATAGAATTAAGCCAAACAATGAAGTCATTGTTATTGGATTTACAATAATGTGATAAGTACAATGTGCGTAATGGATAAGCTGGAATACAGGTGTGAATACATTATGGACCAGTCAACATTAGTTTCTAAAGGCAGTGCCTTTTCTAAACAATGTAGACATTGATATTGGATTTACAATAATGTGATAAGTACAATGTGCGTAACAGATAAGCTGGAATACAGGTGTAAATACATTATGGACCAGTCAACATTAGTTTCTAAAGGCAGTGCCTTTTCTAAACAATGTAGACATTGATATTGGATTTACAATAATGTGATAAGTACAATGTGCGTAACAGATAAGCTGGAATACAGGTGTAAATACATTATGGACCAGTCAACATTAGTTTCTAAAGGCAGTGCCTTTTCTAAACAATGTGGACATTGATATTGGATTTACAATAATGTGATAAGTACAATGTGCGTAACAGATAAGCTGGAATACAGGTGTAAATACATTATGGACCAGTCAACATTAGTTTCTAAAGGCAGTGCCTTTTCTAAACAATGTAGACATTGATATTGGATTTACAATAATGTGATAAGTACAATGTGCGTAACAGATAAGCTGGAATACAGGTGTAAATACATTATGGACCAGTCAACATTAGTTTCTAAAGGCAGTGCCTTTTCTAAACAATGTGGACATTGATATTGGATTTACAATAATGTGATAAGTACAATGTGCGTAACAGATAAGCTGGAATACAGGTGTGAATACATTATGGCCCAGTCAACATTAGTTTCTAACTAGGCAGTGCCTTTTCTAAGAAACTAGTCACGACATGCAACATAATAGTTTACTTGTATGTTGTTATAAATTTTGTTGTTCTGTACATAATATCAAATTGTAAAGATTTTTTGAAACAGCAGCCTTTAGGTGATTTTTCACTAAAATGGTGCTATTCAAATGGGATTGTCTCGTAATTTCTTATTTTGATAAGTTAGTGGTGACAGTAAAATTAGTTTTTCGATATATGTGTGTTGCATTTCCCGAGGTGGCAGTGCCCTGTTAATTATTTTATTATTATTTTAGAACCCACACTAAAGAGCAGCTCTACGCCTGCAGCATTTGCGACACAACCTTTGGACATATTTCACACAAAACGCGACACGAGCGGACGCATTTTACCCCCATTCCAAGCCACAGTCAAAAGTAAGTCCACACTGAGCACAGAGCAGACCATTCCTAGAAGGGTGATCTATACCCATTTGAAATTAAATTAGTTTCGCCAATTTACTTAATACCTTTATACTTAATACGACTCTTTTGAAACAGAAAAAGATTTGTTCGCATGTAGGAATTAAACCCGGGACCTCAGCCTTGTCGGGGCTTTGCTATACCACTGAGCTAATTCAACCATATCCCCTTCGGTCATATTTAACTGCATCACACTTCGAATAAGAACTATCAACATTTTCTTAACGCATATTTTTACTGGCTGCTATCTTTATGTATGATTACAAGATTCTTCCCGAACTATATACAGGGTGTATCGGCACTAAACCGACAAACTTTAACCAGCTATTCCTTAGCACATTTGGAGTAAAAAATGTTATGGGCACTTTGCATTAGCAAAGTTTCGGTAGCATTTTTTTTTCAATTAAAAACAAAAAAAATAAAATTTTCCACACTACATCACTGTCATTGGCATTGATTTTCGTATTCAACAGCTGTTATAAGCAAGTATGTCGAAAAGCGTCTTCGCTCTTTCGCACACACTAAATAATAATAGTTAAAAATGAGACAAATGGTGCCGTGCCATTTCGTTGTGATTGTAAAAGTGCGCCAATATAGGTACACACGTACATTATTCAACGGAATTCGAATAAAATATTGCCAGATGGGTTCACAAGCATTACCAAAAATAGCTAAAAATAGAATGCTGAAAGTCGAAACCGGCGAGCGTCACTCGAAATTGGAACGCATTTAGCGCACAACCGTGAGTCGTTTAAAAGCATGAAGCGGTTAATGTCTTGATTTTATCCAGAAAACATGTTATTTTTTCCATCTAAATTTTTAACAAATGTATACTTTAAAGAATTTTTTTTACGTTTTTGAATACCTACAAATCATACGCAACTTTTGAGACCTCACCCGTTTTAAAATGAGTCACTTTTTTTTCTCTACTTGGAGAGCAACGCATGCTACTTACTGTTCACAGAACTACCAGTCTATAAATTTCAGACAGAAAAAGCCAATTTCGTGACATGGTTCACTCGGTTGAAGATTTTTTTGCTGAGTCAGACAGATATATATTTTTTTTCTGTTTTCAGGATAGTGCGGTACAAACCTCCAGCAGCTACAAACTGTGGTAATTAATCTCACCAGCCATTCATAAGTGCAAAGAATTGTAAATAGTTTTGTTACATAGTATGTTAAGCTCCTTCTAATAAATTATGTAATGTTTTTTTGATAATATATTACATCCCTGTACCTTAAAATAAAATACATATTAAAAAATTCTTTTTACACAAACAGTTTTACTTGTAAAGATTCCCTAATACTCCGCTGCAGTGCTGGTATGGCTATACGGTGAAGAGGGTGGTATACTGCTCGGGTGAAAGAATTTACTCATAGTAATATTCATGGAAGATTTTTTTAGACTGGCACCATTTGTTCCAATCCTCAAAAACACGGTCATTTTCACATTTCGCTTTTAGTTGCTAACTTCTCATTTCTTCAGATGACATTTGCGATGTCGTTGACCCGGTATGCTTTGAATTGCTTCGAAATTTGGCCAATTTGATAATGCGTTCCGTATTTGCTTTGGTAAATTGATATTTCGATTTAAAGTATTCCTCTGATAGTGCTCCCAATAAGTATTACTGCTTTTTTACATTTGGGTGATGATCTGGCGTGTAAATAACACAGACCATCAGGGAATATTTTATTTCCCTATGAAAAAAAAATTGATTGATCAATGAATTCACTCTGCAGGGAGAAAATAACTTAAGCCAGCCACCAAAATACATATGAACAGAAAAGACTCACCAGAGAATCCCACTTGCAATAAGTTTTGCTCCTTGATCTTCAATTCGGTGGCAGACGGCAGATAAGCACAAAATATATTTTAGTTCGCACTATGAGATTATAAGATCAACAGCTCTCAAGAGAGTAGAATTATTAATGATGAATCAGCACATTGCAATAATACGCACTGCCATGATTTGTGACATTTTATTGTCAAAAAATATTTCAAGCAGTTTAGTCTTCAATAGACCTCTTTTGACAAATGATACAAACTGGATGAATCCAACTGATCAATGCAAAAAGGTGTTGGTAATCAGTTATCACACCTGCAGAGCAAAATCCATCCAAAATTGACCAGAGATGTCTCTTTTGTCCATTATATATATTAAAAATTAATTAATTCATTTATGTTTATATTATAAAAATTAATTCCCACTAATTATAAATTAAATTTTAAATCGACTGCTTCTCCAACATTTTCATTGCGCGACCGATTGATATTTGTCAAATCAACCCGATTGTTAACAAAGTCTGCGATCTCCGTCTTAATACGACAGTAATTCGTCCCTAATCCCGCAGGTCAGGCGGTTTAAAAATCTGTTTGCCACTAATACTGCGGTATTACGGCCGGTATACGCATGCGAGTGATTATGAGTAACGTTTTCTATTAACCAGTTCTTATCCCTCCGTATTATCTATTATGAGTAAGACGGAGTGAGTTTGGAAAAATCAATTGGTGATCAAGGAGTAAGGCATCGACTAGCCATTCGCGGGTTCAAACCCCGTCGTGCACAAGGTAATTTTATATGACGAATTTGTGTTATTTCACAATTTATTAATTTAAAATAATATATAGTAAACTGGCCTTACATTCCAGAGTGGAAGATACTCTCAGTATCGCCCTGGTAGTCTTGACCACCATTAAGAGTTGAAACGTTGTTTGAATTGGCTTTAGCCATGTTTGTTGATCAGATCTAAATAGCCAGGTATTCCCCCACCTTCCTCTTTCCCCTACCTTCAGCCTCACAACACACCCCAATTTAGGATGCCATAGTCTCACTGGCTCCAGACGATTGGGAGCAGTTGGGACTCTTGTGCATTATTTTCTGTAAAAAAAGTGTCCTAGAATAGGGGTTGGCAGACTTTCAAATGAGGGGAGCCAAATTGTCAAGGAAACGGTAAAACTAAATGTGTAAAGGAGCCTCTGAACTATGCTTCCCGGAAAACACTGGTCTGAGGCAGTCAACGCTTAGATCAGCAACATCATCAGCTGTAGGCAGACTGATGGAACCTAAGCGCAAGACAAATACTAAGTTTGCTGATAGCGCTTTCGGAGTATCTGGGCCGAAGGCTTGGAATAAACTCCCTCCGGAACTAAGATCCATAACAAGTCCAACAGAATTCAGGTCTAAACTAAAAACTTAACTTTTTAAGCTGTCATTCCCTTAAATTAAATATACCATTCCTAAGAGAAAGTCCAGTTATATTCAATTTTTCAATTAAGTCCTAAATCCTGTATCTAAATTTCGCCAATAAACAATTAGATATGTAATGTTAATTAAGTGTTAATCTCAAGTGACTATTGTACTGCATATTATCTCATAAATAGTTAAGTAATAACATAGATCACTGTAGAAATGTATTATAAGTTTGTACAGCGCCCTTGAGGTGTTTTTACACAAAAACGGCGCTATACAAGTCATCCAAGTATTATTTATTATTATTATATAATCCAGGAGGGGGGGGTGACTAGGTGACTAGTCCTTCAAAACAAGAGAAAGTGACTATCTACATGAGCTTTAGAAAAACCACCCCATCCCCATTTTCCACCCCTTAAAGCAAAATTTTGATTCTTCCCGATGAAATTTGGCACACATTTTTTTTTTTTTTTTACATTAACCCCACACAGGAGGCCTTGAGGAAAATAATTACCTTCAGGGCCTGTGTCATCTTTGGGGATGCTGTGTGGAAGGTCTTTATGAGGAAAGGAAGGAGAGGAAATTCTGGAAAGGAAAAAGGTATCAGTGATCCAGGAGTGACGGACGAATGATCTATCTCTCCCGATGCAGTTGGAGAGGTCAAAGGGTCTCCCTAAATCAGCCTCTCCCAATCCGGCACGCCACTATGAAAACTACCTACTGTCTACAACTGATGTCGAAAAACTATCCTTTTATGTAAACGATTTCTGTATAAAATAAAGAGCCAGAATATCTGAGCTAAACCATTTTTTTGGAGATGATTCAGAGCTAAATCTAGCACTGAAAGAGTTGAGTTGGCAACAATGATGTTGTTCAAGTCAATGTTCATTCGGCGGCTGCACCTCATAAGACATGGTTAATTGGAATTGATGTCAGAAGAGCCGCAAACGCCTTTACAAAGAGCTGCGGTCTACCGATCACTGCCCTAGAATAATAATTGTACACCCAACTACAGTAAAATATTGGCAGTATTTACCCAACGCTGGCCGCTCGAGGCGCTGTTAATAAATACCATGTTGAAATTCCTTCTAGACGATGGTGGCAAAAAATTGAATTTATACAATACTTGTATAAATTCAATACAGCAGGTGTTTTGCGCTTTCTAATTAGTATTCTAATCAATAATGATTAAAAATATACATAAAAACAGTAAAGTGTGAAAATCAGAATGGGAAATATCAGAAGTTTGAGGTTTCGTCTCTATTTTAAGATATTTGCCTGAGTAGATGATTTACAACAGTGATTTTAAGTCACACAATTAGAGTTGAGGTGAACACAACACAAATGTAAGATTGTGTGTATTGGTGCATATGTTTACGATTCTTATGGTGATGTCCTTGCCAAGCATCACTAATAACAGGTTTTTGTCTTGCTTACGCCTATTTACTGTTTTCAGCAAAAAAGGGACAACGTCTGTGTAAATTGTTGAAATTAAAGTGGTAAGTATTCGGAAAGTTTTTACAATGTATTTTTTTTTTATTACGTATTAGTGTGGACCCGTGAAAAATAACGAAATAGTCATAAAGTTGATATTGCATACTAATACCTCGTCGAAATGTATTTCACTATTATCACGTGAGTAACAGTGTGCGGGAACCGAATTCGATAGTTTCTGGTCGTTCAATGTTAGAGCGTTGCAGATCAAATTGGAGGTAAAAAGTGGAACAAATTTTTTTGGGCTCGTGTCTAATC
Source organism: Hesperophylax consimilis (assembly GCF_061612785.1). Taxonomy (NCBI): domain Eukaryota; kingdom Metazoa; phylum Arthropoda; class Insecta; order Trichoptera; family Limnephilidae; genus Hesperophylax; species Hesperophylax consimilis. Next base: position 24,751,683 of record NC_142857.1, on the reverse strand, counting down.
TACAATGGGTTTCAAAAAGTTGTCGCCTTTTAAATAAATATCCTTATTTGTGTATAAATCTTTTAAAAGCTAAACATAGAAAGCTATAAATGGTTTTTTTTTTAATTCTTCATGAATCTGAAAAGGGATAAATAATAAATATTCAATAAAAGCTTGGGAAACTCCGGTCATAATTTAATCCCATTGAATCTGTGGTTTACCATAGATTACAGGTGTCATCATTTTATCTGATTGGTTTATTTATGATTTTATCTATGCTTGTCACTGTGGCAGCTGATGTCAAAGACCGATAAAGTTGTTTTTGTTGTTTTGTTTGAATCATTTAAATTCAACTGAGAAGATAAGAGGTGGCCTTGTGATAGCAACTATCTATTTCGGGCCCTCTTATTTAAATTCTTGTTTTCAATATCGTATTGTCAGTAAAGTTGTGGTCGTGGTCGGTTGCTAGCTATTATTTTTGGTACAGTTATTTTACGTTGAATGTTGAGAAATGTGTATTTTGTTCATACATACCGGCGGATCGGCTGTTGGAGGTTATCGGTTAATATTGGCTACCAATAGAGATGAATATTACGCAAGGCCTGCTTCTAAAGCAGCCCCGTGGAAGGAAGACCCCTCTGTTATTGGAGGTAAAGAAAATTATGCAAATTTTTATTTATCAAACCATAAACCGGTTGGTCACAAAATCCCAAATTCCGCTGCACGCACGCAATTATTTTAAAAGAACTTTTTATTCCAACTTAATTACTTCTGGAAATAGCTATTTATGTCGGGGGAGATGAAAATACATGCACAAAAAAGATGGGTTATTAGAAGTTTGGATTATTAATAATTTATGCGTATTTCTTTACCTTTTTACCATCTACCCCGACTGTTGTTTCTTGTAGTAATTGTCGAAATCAGTGTTTTTAATTTTAGTGCATAAGCTAGCAGGGGAATTCAGCAACTTTACCAAAACCTTACATCTGTATGATATTTTATCATAAGTTAAAAATCGTGCCATTAAAATAATAATTTTGAATTATTTAAATTTTTGTACTAAAATTAATGTCTGCAATGTTATAGGTGAAGTTTGAAAACAAGCAAATATTTTATTTACGAACTTTTAACACAAAAATCCAATGTATGTATTTCATATAGAATTTAAAGATTAAAGAATGTTATTAACTGGACATTTTATTAACTTCCCATGCAGAATTCACAAACAATTAATTTGTTATATTTCTTTTATTACACATATACAGAGTGTGCATTTTTGAGAGCTAACCACATTTAATTTTATTGTTTATAATAATTAGTCTGCGTCCATTTACTTTTTACATGAACAGTAACAAAATACAGTAATTTGTTATTCAACATAATAATTCAGAATGACATGAACAGTAACAAAATACAGTAATTTGTTATTCGACATAATAATTCAGAATGACATGAACAGTAACAAAATACAGTAATTTGTTATTCAACATAATAATTCAGAATGACATGAACAGTAACAAAATACAGTAATTTGTTATTCAACATAATAATTCAGAATGACATGAACAGTAACAAAATACAGTAATCTGTTATTTGAATAAATTTTCACAATGACATGAACAGTAACAAAATACAGTCATTTGTTATTCAACATTTGTTATTCAGAATGACACAAACAATAACAAAATACAGTAATTTGTTATTTGAACAAATTTTCACAATGACATGAACAGTAATTTGTTATTCAACATAATAATTCAGAATGACACGAAGAGTAACAAAATACAGTTATTTGTTATTTGAACAAATTTTCACAATGACATGAACAGTAAAAAATACAGTAATTTGTCTTTTGAACAAATGTTCATAAGGAAAAAATTCGGTTATGGGAGTCACTCGAATAACCGAAATTGAACTTGATTTAGACTAATTTAGGGCTGGGGAATCCGAATCTGTAAGAATTAGGTGGGGGTCGGCACTATTAACTGAGTTATAGGGTTTTGAAATTTCGTACGCGATACATAGAAACCATGTTTTATTTATCAATTATGACATAAGAAAATCAAATTAGTGACTATTTATTAGTCTCACATTTCAAAAGTGCCAACCCAAAAAATAAAAAGTGTTGCCATATAATAATAATATCAATGCATGGAAAATTCAGAAAATTAAATATCATTTGCCAGATTTGTAGTTTATTATTTAAAATCTTGTAAATATTAAATTTATATATATACATATAACCTAACATAACTGTGATTTTCTATAACAAAAAAATGACCCTTTAATAACGCCCACTCGCGTCCCCTTTAGAGTTATATCCCAGTTTTCAAGTAGTTTGTGGGCTACGCTAGGTTTGTATAGACTGGTTTGTGATTTAATTCTAATACCTTTTTTCCATGTTATTTCCTGTTACAAAAAATTGCCCATTTAATAACGCCTGCTCGCGTCCCCTTTAGAGTTACATCCCAGTTTTCAAATAGTTTGTGGGCTACGCTAGGTTTGTATAGACTGGTTTGTGATTTAATTCTAATACATTTTTCCCATGTTCTTCTGCCTACTCTAACCCAAACTAAAAACCTAATCTATTTTGTAAAAAAATATTATTATTATATGGCAACACTTTTTATTTTTTGGTTGGCACTTCTGAAATGTGAGACTAATAAATCGTCACTAATTTGATTTTCTTATGTCATAATTGATAAATAAAACATGGTTTCTATGTATCGCGTACGAAATTTCAAAACCCTATAACTCAGTTAATAGTGCCGACCCCCACCTAATTCTTACAGATTCGGATTCCCCAGCCCTAAATTAGTCTAAATCAGGTTCAATTTCGGTTATTCGAGTGACTCCCATAAACCGAATTTTACCCGTTCATAATGACATGAACATTAACAAAATACAGTAATTTGTTATTCAACATAATAATTCAGAATGACACAAACAGTAATTTGTTATTTGAACAAATTTTCACAATGACATGAACAGTAACAAAATACAGTAGTAATTTGTAGGTTTTTCAGTAATGCCCACGTCCATGTCAAATACCCGATTCAAATACCAACAACCATGTCAACTATTAGAAAATTCCAGATTCACATTGATTTGGGTATGTTGGAAATACCAACAACTGTGTCAAATATTAGAAAATTCCAGATTCACATTGATTTTGGTATTAGAAATACCAACAACTGTGTCAAATATTAGAAAATTCCAGATTCACATTGATTTTGGTATTAGAAATACCAACAACTGTGTCAAATATTAGAAAATTCCAGATTCACATTGATTTTGGTATTAGAAATACCAACAACTGTGTCAAATATTAGAAAATTCCAGATTCACATTGATTTGGGTATGTTAGAAATACCAACAACTGTGTCAAATATTAGAAAATTCCAGATTCACATTGATTTGGGTATGTTAGAAATACCAACAACTGTGTCAAATATTAGAAAATTCCAGATTCACATTGATTTGGGTATGTTAGAAATACCAACAACTGTGTCAAATATTAGAAAATTCCAGATTCACATTGATTTTGGTATTAGAAATACCAACAACTGTGTCAAATATTAGAAAATTCCAGATTCACATTGATTTTGGTATTAGAAATACCAACAACTGTGTCAAATATTAGAAAATTCCCGATTCACATTGATTTTGGTATTAGAAATACCAACAACTGTGTCAAATATTAGAAAATTCCAGATTCACATTGATTTGGGTATGTTAGAAATACCAACAACTGTGTCAAATATTAGAAAATTCCAGATTCACATTGATTTGGGTATGTTAGAAATACCAACAACTGTGTCAAATATTAGAAAATTCCAGATTCACATTGATTTGGGTATGTTAGAAATACCAACAACTGTGTCAAATATTAGAAAATTCCAGATTCACATTGATTTTGGTATTAGAAATACCAACAACTGTGTCAAATATTAGAAAATTCCAGATTCACATTGATTTTGGTATTAGAAATACCAACAACTGTGTCAAATATTAGAAAATTCCAGATTCACATTGATTTGGGTATGTTAGAAATACCAACAACTGTGTCAAATATTAGAAAATTCCAGATTCACATTGATTTGGGTATGTTAGAAATACCAACAACTGTGTCAAATATTAGAAAATTCCAGATTCACATTGATTTTGGTATTAGAAATACCAACAACTGTGTCAAATATTAGAAAATTCCAGATTCACATTGATTTTGGTATTAGAAATACCAACAACTGTGTCAAATATTAGAAAATTCCAGATTCACATTGATTTGGGTATGTTAGAAATACCAACAACTGTGTCAAATATTAGAAAATTCCAGATTCACATTGATTTTGGTATGTTAGAAATACCAACAACTGTGTCAAATATTAGAAAATTCCAGATTCACATTGATTTTGGTATGTTAGAAATACCAACAACTGTGTCAAATATTAGAAAATTCCAGATTCACATTGATTTGGGTATGTTAGAAATACCAACAACTGTGTCAAATATTAGAAAATTCCAGATTCACATTGATTTTGGTATTAGAAATACCAACAACTGTGTCAAATATTAGAAAATTCCAGATTCACATTGATTTTGGTATGTTAGAAATACCAACAACTGTGTCAAATATTAGAAAATTCCAGATTCACATTGATTTGGGTATGTTAGAAATACCAACAACTGTGTCAAATATTAGAAAATTCCAGATTCACATTGATTTTGGTATTAGAAATACCAACAACTGTGTCAAATATTAGAAAATTCCAGATTCACATTGATTTTGGTATTAGAAATACCAACAACTGTGTCAAATATTAGAAAATTCCAGATTCACATTGATTTTGGTATGTTAGAAATACCAACAACTGTGTCAAATATTAGAAAATTCCAGATTCACATTGATTTTGGTATTAGAAATACCAACAACTGTGTCAAATATTAGAAAATTCCAGATTCACATTGATTTTGGTATGTTAGAAATACCAACAACTGTGTCAAATATTAGAAAATTCCAGATTCACATTGATTTTGGTATGTTAGAAATACCAACAACTGTGTCAAATATTAGAAAATTCCAGATTCACATTGATTTTGGTATTAGAAATACCAACAACTGTGTCAAATATTAGAAAATTCCAGATTCACATTGATTTGGGTATGTTAGAAATACCAACAACTGTGTCAAATATTAGAAAATTCCAGATTCACATTGATTTGGGTATGTTAGAAATACCAACAACTGTGTCAAATATTAGAAAATTCCAGATTCACATTGATTTTGGTATTAGAAATACCAACAACTGTGTCAAATATTAGAAAATTCCAGATTCACATTGATTTTGGTATTAGAAATACCAACAACTGTGTCAAATATTAGAAAATTCCCGATTCACATTGATTTTGGTATGTTAGAAATACCAACAACTGTGTCAAATATTAGAAAATTCCAGATTCACATTGATTTGGGTATGTTAGAAATACCAACAACTGTGTCAAATATTAGAAAATTCCAGATTCACATTGATTTGGGTATGTTAGAAATACCAACAACTGTGTCAAATATTAGAAAATTCCAGATTCACATTGATTTTGGTATTAGAAATACCAACAACTGTGTCAAATATTAGAAAATTCCAGATTCACATTGATTTTGGTATTAGAAATACCAACAACTGTGTCAAATATTAGAAAATTCCAGATTCACATTGATTTGGGTATGTTAGAAATACCAACAACTGTGTCAAATATTAGAAAATTCCAGATTCACATTGATTTGGGTATGTTAGAAATACCAACAACTGTGTCAAATATTAGAAAATTCCAGATTCACATTGATTTTGGTATTAGAAATACCAACAACTGTGTCAAATATTAGAAAATTCCAGATTCACATTGATTTTGGTATTAGAAATACCAACAACTGTGTTCAAATATTAGAAAATTCCAGATTCACATTGATTTGGGTATGTTAGAAATACCAACAACTGTGTCAAATATTAGAAAATTCCAGATTCACATTGATTTTGGTATGTTAGAAATACCAACAACTGTGTCAAATATTAGAAAATTCCAGATTCACATTGATTTTGGTATTAGAAATACCAACAACTGTGTCAAATATTAGAAAATTCCAGATTCACATTGATTTGGGTATGTTAGAAATACCAACAACTGTGTCAAATATTAGAAAATTCCAGATTCACATTGATTTTGGTATTAGAAATACCAACAACTGTGTCAAATATTAGAAAATTCCAGATTCACATTGATTTGGGTATGTTAGAAATACCAACAACTGTGTCAAATATTAGAAAATTCCAGATTCACATTGATTTGGGTATGTTAGAAATACCAACAACTGTGTCAAATATTAGAAAATTCCAGATTCACATTGATTTTGGTATTAGAAATACCAACAACTGTGTCAAATATTAGAAAATTCCAGATTCACATTGATTTTGGTATTAGAAATACCAACAACTGTGTCAAATATTAGAAAATTCCAGATTCACATTGATTTTGGTATGTTAGAAATACCAACAACTGTGTCAAATATTAGAAAATTCCAGATTCACATTGATTTTGGTATTAGAAATACCAACAACTGTGTCAAATATTAGAAAATTCCAGATTCACATTGATTTTGGTATGTTAGAAATACCAACAACTGTGTCAAATATTAGAAAATTCCAGATTCACATTGATTTTGGTATGTTAGAAATACCAACAACTGTGTCAAATATTAGAAAATTCCAGATTCACATTGATTTTGGTATTAGAAATACCAACAACTGTGTCAAATATTAGAAAATTCCAGATTCACATTGATTTGGGTATGTTAGAAATACCAACAACTGTGTCAAATATTAGAAAATTCCAGATTCACATTGATTTTGGTATTAGAAATACCAACAACTGTGTCAAATATTAGAAAATTCCAGATTCACATTGATTTGGGTATGTTAGAAATACCAACAACTGTGTCAAATATTAGAAAATTCCAGATTCACATTGATTTGGGTATGTTAGAAATACCAACAACTCTGTCAAATATTAGAAAATTCCAGATTCACATTGATTTTGGTATTAGAAATACCAACAACTGTGTCAAATATTAGAAAATTCCAGATTCACATTGATTTTGGTATTAGAAATACCAACAACTGTGTCAAATATTAGAAAATTCCAGATTCACATTGATTTGGGTATGTTAGAAATACCAACAACTGTGTCAAATATTAGAAAATTCCAGATTCACATTGATTTGGGTATGTTAGAAATACCAACAACTGTGTCAAATATTAGAAAATTCCAGATTCACATTGATTTTGGTATTAGAAATACCAACAACTGTGTCAAATATTAGAAAATTCCAGATTCACATTGATTTTGGTATTAGAAATACCAACAACTGTGTCAAATATTAGAAAATTCCCGATTCACATTGATTTTGGTATGTTAGAAATACCAACAACTGTGTCAAATATTAGAAAATTCCAGATTCACATTGATTTGGGTATGTTAGAAATACCAACAACTGTGTCAAATATTAGAAAATTCCAGATTCACATTGATTTTGGTATTAGAAATACCAACAACTGTGTCAAATATTAGAAAATTCCAGATTCACATTGATTTGGGTATGTTAGAAATACCAACAACTGTGTCAAATATTAGAAAATTCCAGATTCACATTGATTTGGGTATGTTAGAAATACCAACAACTGTGTCAAATATTAGAAAATTCCAGATTCACATTGATTTTGGTATTAGAAATACCAACAACTGTGTCAAATATTAGAAAATTCCAGATTCACATTGATTTGGGTATGTTAGAAATACCAACAACTGTGTCAAATATTAGAAAATTCCAGATTCACATTGATTTGGGTATGTTAGAAATACCAACAACTGTGTCAAATATTAGAAAATTCCAGATTCACATTGATTTTGGTATTAGAAATACCAACAACTGTGTCAAATATTAGAAAATTCCAGATTCACATTGATTTTGGTATTAGAAATACCAACAACTGTGTCAAATATTAGAAAATTCCCGATTCACATTGATTTTGGTATGTTAGAAATACCAACAACTGTGTCAAATATTAGAAAATTCCAGATTCACATTGATTTGGGTATGTTAGAAATACCAACAACTGTGTCAAATATTAGAAAATTCCAGATTCACATTGATTTGGGTATGTTAGAAATACCAACAACTGTGTCAAATATTAGAAAATTCCAGATTCACATTGATTTTGGTATTAGAAATACCAACAACTGTGTCAAATATTAGAAAATTCCAGATTCACATTGATTTGGGTATGTTAGAAATACCAACAACTGTGTCAAATATTAGAAAATTCCAGATTCACATTGATTTGGGTATGTTAGAAATACCAACAACTGTGTCAAATATTAGAAAATTCCAGATTCACATTGATTTGGGTATGTTAGAAATACCAACAACTGTGTCAAATATTAGAAAATTCCAGATTCACATTGATTTTGGTATTAGAAATACCAACAACTGTGTCAAATATTAGAAAATTCCAGATTCACATTGATTTTGGTATTAGAAATACCAACAACTGTGTCAAATATTAGAAAATTCCAGATTCACATTGATTTTGGTATTAGAAATACCAACAACTGTGTCAAATATTAGAAAATTCCAGATTCACATTGATTTTGGTATTAGAAATACCAACAACTGTGTCAAATATTAGAAAATTCCCGATTCACATTGATTTTGGTATGTTAGAAATACCAACAACTGTGTCAAATATTAGAAAATTCCAGATTCACATTGATTTGGGTATGTTAGAAATACCAACAACTGTGTCAAATATTAGAAAATTCCAGATTCACATTGATTTGGGTATGTTAGAAATACCAACAACTGTGTCAAATATTAGAAAATTCCAGATTCACATTGATTTTGGTATTAGAAATACCAACAACTGTGTCAAATATTAGAAAATTCCAGATTCACATTGATTTTGGTATTAGAAATACCAACAACTGTGTCAAATATTAGAAAATTCCAGATTCACATTGATTTGGGTATGTTAGAAATACCAACAACTGTGTCAAATATTAGAAAATTCCAGATTCACATTGATTTGGGTATGTTAGAAATACCAACAACTGTGTCAAATATTAGAAAATTCCAGATTCACATTGATTTTGGTATTAGAAATACCAACAACTGTGTCAAATATTAGAAAATTCCAGATTCACATTGATTTTGGTATGTCAAAATTATGAACAGCCATGTCAAATATTAGGAACACATTGATTTAGGTATGTCAGAAATGGTGCTTTTGGGTTAGCATGATACAGATTAAATGGTGCTTTTGGGTTAGCATGATACAGATTAAATGGTGCTTTTGGGTTAGCATGATACAGATTAAATGGTGCTTTTGGGTTAGCATGATACAGATTAAATGGTGCTTTTGGGTTAGCATGATACAGATTAAATGATAATAAATATTTTACCAAAATAAATTTATCACAAAGTGAGATTTTATTATTTGAAATTAAACAATGTTTTCAAAATAAAGAAATTTCGTGTAATTAATACAAAGCAATTTTACATTAACTCCACACAGGAGGCCCTGAGGGAAATTATTTTCCTTTGTTTGTCGTTGATCACACATTCCATCTTTTTTTTTTTTTTTTAAAGTCTGAGGCGGTTTACTTACGTTCCCATTGTACTATCTCCCATTTTACCTCATTCCCTTGCCAGTAACCCGGTCCCTTTTATGAAGTTCACCAGGGCTGTCATTGGATATGTGGCGATGTCTTCTGGTTCCACACTGTGTCTTCCCAGGTATCTGACCCTTATTCCCAGCAGAGCGGGACATTGGCACCATAGGTGAATTGGAGTCTCTTCCTCCTCTTCACATTTCCTACAGATGTTGGTGTTTTCCACTCCCAACAGTTGCATGTGTCTCCTGAGATGGCAGTGTCCCGTTAATAGTCCTACCAGTTCCCTCAGTGAGTTTCTGTCCATATCGAGTAGTTGCCTGGTTCGGTTAGGGTCCGGTCCGTTTATGAGTACTTTAGATTGCCTCATTCCGGGTGCCTTCTTCCATTCCTTCCAGTGTTGGGATTTGACCCACCTCTTGATATGTAGTTTGGTGTGGCAAGCTGCTACTCCTACGGCCGGCTCGGATCCCACAAGTGGTGCTTTCGCCCCTTTCCTTGCTAGTTCGTCAGCCCGCTCGTTGCCCTCAATACCTTTATGTCCTGGTACCCAGAGCAGGGTTACTTTATTGATGGTCGCCAGTTCTATAAGGATAGTCCTGCATTCCATCACCAGTCTGGAGTCGCATCGGTTACTTTCCAGTGCCATTAAAGCCGCCTGGCTATCTGAACATATATTTATGTTCTTATTTCTGTAATTAATACAAAGCAATTTTACATTAACTAGGAGGCCCTGAGGGAAATTATTTTCCTTTGTTTGTCGTTGATCACACATTCCATCACTTTGGGTAGAATATATGTGATCGCTATGGGGCTGTAGTTGGCCGGGTTAGAGCGGTCACCCTTTGGAATAGGGCGAATAACTGCTTTTTCCCAAGCAGAAGGTACAGAACCAGACTTCAGGGACATTTTAAATAGCTTCGTCAAAATTGGAGCTATTTCTGTAGCGCACCTCTTCAATACCAGTGCAGGTATTCCGTCGGGCCCGCTAGTTTTACTTACATCAAGCCCTGGAGATCTAAGACCTAAGATCTAAGACCTGGAGATGCCGTATCCTCAACTTTTTCATATAGAAACTGCAGTGACGTAATGACGGCAGGATAGTACCCCGATCATCGAGGGTTGAGTTTTCCCCAAACATTTTACCTAATAAGTTGGCCTTTTCAGAAGCAGTGTTTTGAACCTGGATCTGCAGAAATTGCAGCCTATTGAGACCGCAAGCGACCAGAACGCTCTGCTGCCATGCGGGCAGGCAGCCAGCTTTTTGCTGATCTGCAGGTGAATCTTACTGAACGTTCTCTTCTGTATTCTAACATAAAAACTTAACAATTCATTCCAGGTCGTGACTTGGAGCCCGGCAGAGAAGGAGGCACGTGGTTAGCTGCATGTCCAGCCCGTCGCCGCGTGGCCGCACTCCTCAACCTGCCCGGTGAGACGTCCCACGCCCGCGGTCAGTCAACTTTCCCTGTGTCCATCAAACAAACAGTCAAGCTCTACGGGGTAGGGTTCATAATCGCAAACCATTATCATCTAACTCATACCGCTGGCATGTAATCGCTTTATATCGTCACTCGTACTGCAAAACTTCAGGGCAAACTTAAGGCTTTGATAAACTAGCAACTTTTTACTACAATATCTTGTCAGCAAGGTGTTTCCGTCAAGATTTTGTCAGTCAAGATTGTCGTGCAATGCCTATTCTTGTCGACGTATTGCCCTGACTTGATGGTGAGTTCGTTCATCTAGCGAAATTAAGACAATATTACCGGGAGAAAGTTATTTCCTTCTCGCTCTGTTACATATATGCGTCTTTATTCGCCGCCTACCCGCTACCAAATTTATCATAACTTCAGACGTGATTAATATTAATAAATAAGTATATGCAAGTTATTGCAGGAGATCTTTTTTAAATACAATTGTATTTCACTTTTGTTTTCGTTAACGAATGAATGTAAATTTTGGAAACAGAAATTAACCTGCTTCCCAACCACCGATCGAGCTGAAACTCGACAAATAGACTTGTTGTCGATGACAAGGCATTCTATCATTTTGTTGGCAATCTCGTACACACGCGGACCTATATACATTTCTCTGAAATCGGATGAGATTACAGCAGTTAACTAACTAACTAACTAACTAACCATCACGCCGTTTCCCCGCAGGGGTAGGCAGAGAGGACGGACCGCCAAACAACTCGGTCTTGGCACACACTCCTTGCCTCATTCACATTCATGCATCGTCTCATACATACTCTTCTATTGTTCTGACTCTTGACATGGCCCGACTCAAGTATCTGATTCACTTGGTCGTGCCATGTCTTCCTCGGGCGCCCCCGACTTCTGCTACCATTCACAATTGCATCGTATATTCTCCTTACACTCCTTTCTTCGCTCATTCGCTCTACATGCCCAAACCATCTAAGCGTCCCTTTCTTGATCTTACTCATTACGCTTACATCAGCCTTGCACTCTTTGCGGATATCCACATTCCCCACACGATCATACATGGTTTTACCACACATACGCCTCAGGGATCTCATTTCAACAGCATTCAATCTACTTTCATCCTTTCTTTGCCAGTTCCATGCCTCACTTCCATACATCAGGGTAGGTACCAGCACTCCATTGTGGACTGCTAACTTCGCTTCTTTGGACAATTTTTTGTTAGCGCCAACTGCGTTCAGTCCTCCATTAATGGAGTTACCTGCATTTACTCTTCTTTCAATATCTCTGTCAGCCTTCCCATCACTCGTAAACATGCTTCCTAAATACACAAATTCATCCACCTGCTCCAAGTATTCCTCATTTACAGCTATATTACACACTGTTTTCGTACTTTCTCTTTCAAACACCATTACTTTAGACTTACTTACATTCATCATTAACTCATTCTTCACGCATATTTCGTTCATCCTAGACACGAGAGACTGCAGATCATTCATACTATTAGCAATCAGCACCGCATCATCAGCATACAACAGGCAACATACTTTCAGATTACTCAAATTCGCGCCCAATCCCACATCTTTCAATTCTTGCATACAATTATCCATGTATAGATTGAATAACCACGGTGACATTACGCAGCCTTGTTTAACACCTTTTGTGATATCAAACCACCCCGTAAAACCACCGTTCACCCTAACACATGCAACGCTTCCCTCATATAGAGACGCAATTGCCTGAGTCAGATTCGCATTCACTCCATACTTGGACAACACCTTCCATAGCTTTTTCCTGTCGACTCGGTCGTATGCTTTTTGTAGATCTACAAAGGCACAGAAAAGTTTCTGGTTTTTTGCCAGAAACTTCTCGGTGAGCATACGCAATGAGAAGATCTGGTCCATGCACCCCCTTCCACTCATAAAAGCACCTTGCACATCCCATATTTTATCCTTTGTTTCCTTTCTTACCCTTTCAATCAAAATTCTACCATACAGCTTGCCAACTGAACTTAGCAGGCTAATAGCCCTATGATTCCCACATTCCATACGTGACCCTTTACCTTTGTATAATGGCATGATCACTGCTCTTCTCCAATCTAAAGGCGTGTAACCTTCCTTTAAACATTGGTTAAAAAGATTGCACAACCATGTGAGAATTATACGGCTACCTCCTTTAAAATATTCAGCAGCAATATTGTCGAAACCGACAGCCTTACCATTCTTCATACACTTAATTGATCTTTCTACCTCATCCATGCTAATTTCGGTAACATTCAGTCCATCATCGTTCATATCTGATTCGCCGCTAGAATCACTGTCACTCACTTCGCTTTCAAAGACTTCCTCGAAATACTTCATCCATCTCTCTTTTATTTTTTCCTCATTCGTCAACATTTTTCCATCTTTCGATTTTATTACTTTCATGCTTCCGGTTTCAGGGCCACACCGGGACCTTTTGACTTCCTTCCAAAACAACTTAATGTTTTCTTGGAAATGGTTTGTCATTTTCATTCCTTCTTCCTCTTCCAGGCGTTTCTTTCGTTCTTTCACTCCAACTCTTACTTTTTTCTTACATTCCTTATATACTTCTTTCGCTCGATCCTTCTCTTCGCTGGAAGCACTGCCAGCCGCAATCAGACATAACCATGCTTTCTTCTTCTCTGAGACCAGTGCTTTAATATCATCATCCCACCATGCATCACCTTTCTTTCTACCTTGCGTACTTATTCCACACACCTCTCTAGCAGATTCACAAAGACTCACTTTTATGTGGTTCCATGTTTCGTCTATGCTTAGACCATCCATTTTTTTCTCATTCAATCTCATCTCTGCACAATTCACATACTTACTCCTCTCATTATCGTTTTGTAGTTTTTCTATTTTGATTCTTGTTGGAGTTAGTACCGTTTTCACTTTAGAGCGCCAACCGCGAAAGAGGTTTACTCTCGACACCACCAGAAAGTGGTCAGTTTCAACCTCTGCCCCTCTGAAAACTCTCGTGTCCTCGGTAACGGCTCTCAACCTAGAGTCAATTACTACAAAATCGATAATTGACCTCTCATTTCCTCTTTCCCACGTATATTGGTGGATACCTTTATGATCGAAAAAAGTATTGGACACAAAAAGGTTCCACTCTAAACATACTTCAAGTATTCTGTTCCCGTTGTCATTCGTTCTTTTATCCCCAAACATACCTAAGGCCGATTCAAATCCGTCACGTCTAATTCCTACCCACCCATTCAAATCGCCTGCCATTATAATCCTTTCATTAATATTTTTCAGTCTCATCACATCATTCACACCAGTCCAAAAATCATCTTTCTCTTCGTCACTCTCAGAATTGACAGGGGCATAACAAACAACAAGAAACACCCTTGTCAAACCGATTTTGAACCTAATCCACATTATTCTCGGACTTACACATTCATACTGCAACATACATTCAATCATTCTGGGAGACAGTAGTGCTGCAACACCCTGACACGCCCTCTCTGTATCTGGTCTCCCAGACCAAATGACGAGCCTATCGTTATGCTGCATTGTACCGCTCCCTTTTTTCATACTCTCTGTTACACAAAGTATGTCCAAACATTTGCTAACCATCGTGTCACACAATTCATTCATCTTTCTTTCCATACCTCCTCTAATATTCCACGTACCAATTCGACATTGTTCGAGTTCCTTCCTCCTCTTTGCGCCACCGAAGGGTTGGCGATGTGATGGATAGCGAGCCTCATCGACACCTGTGTCGGCCATTCCCTTCTACAAACTGCTTATCTAGTCTAACATAATGATACTTAGGTATAAATCACTAACAAACAAATTAGTATAATATTTAACTTAATCCTAACGCCATCAAAACTATTCCAGATGTCCAAATGAAAAAACTTAATTCTAAAACAAAAAGTATTATAATCACTATAACAATACACTAATCACTGCATAATTGTTTGTACTAGTTCATATTGGCAGAAGACAAAAGACGCGGCTTCATTTCGATTTCGTCCTTCCTAGGGCGTAGGGGCACGGGGGCGGTGCAGCGGGGGTGTAGAAATTGCCAGATGATTGTTTTTTATGGGTCATCTTGTAGGGGCGATGGTCGTGAGCGAATCAGTGACCGACCCACGGACAGGTCGTATAGCCGACAGACTCTGACGTCTATAACGGAGCCGGTGAAGGTAACGGCGAGCATGGTGGCGGCAGCGGGGGTGGAAATATCGGTATGTGACGGTCGATGAGGTCTCCACATCTGGTAGAAATTATCAAATGCCAAACTCGGGCTCACTGACACTGCATTTTTTTGCGGCACCGGGGGTTGACGTATCGGTACGGGGTGACGAGAGACACGGGTAGGTTGCTGCGACCGCCGATGAGATGTCCACATCTGGTAAAAATTCCGGACTCGGGCTCACAAACACTGAATTACACTATCCCTTGGGATAAACAATCTTGCTAATTATTCTTAAACTCGTAATTCTTCCACACCTGTCACCGTAAAATTATTATATCTGCACTAACGTAACTGACAGACAATAAGGCACATTTACGTGTATTTTTAACGGCGGAATATATTAAATATCCCTATAAATTAGAGAAGGATAGTGAGACCGACGAAGAACACGTCAGGCTGTCCCGAGAGCCCGACCTGCAATTTCAGTTAATATACAAAATAAATGTCAGTCTGTTAAAATAATATATAAATGTTAAATAAACGCCGATGTTAGCTGCGTTTCAGCTTTTGAACAAATTGTGATCAGCAGAAACGCACAGCTGTCATAATGCTATAATTGTCAGCTGATCACAATTTAATAGAAAGTTGAAACGAACCTTCAGTCAGCGTTTAACGGAATCCTTTCAAATGTCAAAAAAACAAAACGGCATTGATTTTGATTGACCATTGATGACAAAGTTACATTAGAATGTTTGTGAAAAGCCCCAGCCTTAATGTTTCTATTTCCTCAGTGGACCAAACAAACAGACAAACTCTATAACGTTAGGAGTCATAATTGCAAAATTGCAAAACTGCCGTGAAAGAAAATAATATTGATATTTCACATTGCCATAAGTCAAAACATGTTCCATTAGGATAATGTACTTTGAAGTTATTTTTTTCTTTTTGTCTTTAAAAGAAAGACAAACATTTCCGTTTGTGAAAACCTGACAATTTATGAATTCCTTCTACTACCATCATTACGGTAAAAAAAAAATTCTTGTGCATTGATGGAGGCTAGCAGAGGCATGATCCCATGATGCCTGTGTGGAAATCCGATGCAATTATCCACTCAGCTACTAACAAACTAACTAACTAACTAACCATCACGCCGTTTTTACCGAAGGGGTAGGCAGAGAGGATGTACCGTCAAACAATGCAGTTTTTTCACACTCCTTGCTTTATTGACAGTCATACTTACCTTTATCTTATTTTGACTCTTTACATGGCCTGACTCAAGTAATTGGTTCACTTAATCGTGCCATGACTTCCTCGGGCGTCCCCGACTCCTTCTACCATTCATATTCGCGCGATAATATATTCTCTTTACACTCCTTTCTTCATTCATTTGCCCTAAATACCCAAACCATCTAAGCGTCCCTTTCTTAATAATACTTATTGTGCTTACATCAGCCTTGCACTCTTTGTGAATCTCCAAATTTTAGCATTCTAACTGGACATATTTCGACTAATGGCAGTGTGGTTTCAGCTGTACGAAATGTAGACAAATTTTTTTTCATTTGTATTAAATAAATGAATATTGAATCTACGCGATTAACAGTTTTAAATTTGACTTACAGATATTACGCAAACACCTGCGAATATGATTGACGCGGGTAACCTTAGTAAGTAAAAATTCAAATTGCTCTAATTGAACAATTCAGTCATGAGTTTTTTCTTAGATAATAATGAATCGATTACCCCCTGAAGTTTGCAGTACGAGTTTAAAAAACAAATATTATATTATTTTATCATATCATTTTTTAAATAATAAATAATATTTTTTACCTAGATACTGGTGTTACAAACTCTGTCATATTTGATTTGCGATCAAATTTTTCCACCCGTTAAGTGCAGATTCTCGGCCCTGTTTTAGTTTTTAATCAAATTAATTAACAGTTATGTTTTACGCTTGAAAAATCGATCACAATTTAATTAAAAGCTAAAACGGGCTAAGCGTCAGGGTGTAACGGGAACTGTTAAGGCGAAGCTTAATGCTAAATCACTATTTTGATCAATCTTTATAACAAATCGGTGTACATTATGAATACCAATAAATATGCTTTATATAAATTGAAGGTTTTCCTATTGTTTCGCTTAAGTAGAATACAAATAAAAAAATAAATAACTCAATAAAAAATATAAATGTAAACTAATAAAAAAAACATTTTTTCAATAGAAATATATGAACGCGTAAAGGAAAAAACTAAAAAAAAATATAGTATCAAAGCTAAGATTATCTGTGACAGTTTCACTTGATTTACTTTTTTGCTTTCTTATAAAATTATTTACAAAATAAATAAAAACCAGTTTTGTGCTTGAAATCGAACATTTCTAGACTCCGTTTGTCAAGCGATTTTAATGCCTATTACCTACAATATAAGGTATACCAAGAATATACACATTTTTGACTTGTAGCTTCCTCTTAACATGTCAAAAAGATACTGATCGTTAATCAAATAATGTGACAGTGTTAGATACACTCTAACTTTTGTTATTGTCATAACATTCTACACCCTATAAATTATAAATGCATACCTGCATTATTACAAATGAAAATAATTTTAATGTATTTATTTATAACAATTAGTGCATTATTTATGGCTTGGAGATGATATTGTGATTTTATATGTAAGTGAATAACTTCAACAAAATATTTAAGTGGTGATTGCAAAACCGCAGTTACTTATTTTTAATAACATTCTACCACAAAGTTTCTTTGTAATTATTTTCCATGATACCTAGTTGGAAACTATGTAATTAAGTTCAGTAATAAAAAAACGTCACAAAACTAATACCAACTTTTGCATAGTTTTTTTTATTATTAATTTTTTGCAATGATGGCTTCATTTGACGACCCCTGTAGTCGAAGGGTAAGGCTCTCGACTAGCAATCTGAAGGTCGCGGGTTCAAATCCCGGCGTGCGCAAGTAAATTTTATTTAATTAATTTGTCTTTTTTCACACCGTATCGCCCTGGTGCAAGACCACCATTCAGAATTGAAAAGTTGCTTGAAATGGCTTTAGCCGTGTATAGTGACAAGATCTGAATGCCAGGTAATTCCCCACCTTCCTCTTCCCCATCTCCTTCTTACTACCTTCAGCCTCACGACATACCCCAATTGGGGATGCCATAGTCTCACTGGCTCTAGACGGTTGGGAACAGTTAAGACTCTTACGTGGTTTCACATTAAAAAACAAAAAAAAATAATATCCTTCTCTTTAGACTTCACTGAAATACATTTGTCTATGACCCAACAAAATTTTATCTATTTTTGTCTCTGGCCAAGTTTGGTAACTGAATATATACACGGTGTCCGGAAACTCGTAGTACAAGCGGGAAACTGGAGAATCTACACCACATGGGGAACCCAAATAAACATAAAGTTTTTTGATTTGAGCATTTTCACAAAAAAAAATTTTTACGCTATTTTAGGGTTAAAGTTTTTTCTGGTGTTTAGGGTTGAACAACAGATGTTTTAACCCTGCAGAGCAGAAATATTTTATGATTACACCGGATTAAATGAAGGGTGATTTCAAAATAATGCTTCAAATCCGAGTTTCTTCATTTGTTTTACTTTCAAATAGTTTTAATTAGTTGGGTACTTAAATCTTCAGTAATAATTTATAAGAATTTGATTAAAAAAAAAAATCAACTTCTAACTCGATTTACTCGATAACGAAAGCTCAAATAAAAAAAAAAAATACTACAAAATCGACTCCAAATGTGATGTAGATTCACCAGTTTCCCGCTTGTACTACGAGTTTCCGGACACCCTGTATATATGCTCGATTAAAAAAGCAACTTTTTACAGCAAATTATTATACTTCCGTCTTCTTGTTTCTCCGGTGAAAGAAAATGGCAATACATTGATGGAAAGAAATTGACACAAAAGGTTGCTTGCTTCCCCAGAGCCTTATAAACAAAATTTGATTAATACTTTTTTGCTTATGTACGTCTTTAAAAGATTATGTTTTTAGGTAGAGGTTCTATAGTGTCAAACTTTGTCCTGGGAAATGATTCAACGGAGAAATATCTTGAAGAATTCCATAAAAATGGGCACGAATATACATCATTCAATGTTATAACAATTGACATAAAGTAAGTTCTCTTTAAAAATATGATTAGTTTCTGTGCTCCCCATGAAACTTTTATAAAATACATATTATGTGTAAAGATCTAGATGTTTACTTAGATAGAAAATTAATTTTTGACAAAATCACACATTGTTTCAAAATCCTACAGAATGCTAGGTTTCTTATTAAGAATATGCAAAGTTTTCAAAAGTGCTAAGACTCTGAAAATGTTGTTTTGTTCATTGGTCAGAAGTCCACTGGAGTATGCTTCCACAATATGGAATCCTCAATATAAGGTATACATAGATTTACTAGAAAGTATACAGAATAAATTTTCGAAAAATTTACTCAAGAAAGACAACAAAACTACCAGAGATGTGCTTTATTTCAAATAAATCCATTTCAAATGGAAATGCAAAATGCAAAATGGGTATTTTCCATTTTGCATTTTAAATGCTTTTTTAAAAACCATTTTGCATTTTGCATTTTAAATGCTTTTCTCAATGCATTTTCCATTTTAAATGCTTTTTTGCAAAATTCTTCCTATTATCTCCACTCATCTTTTTTTCATAAGCCCCAAATATCAGTTGGTCCTCAACCTCGCTATGAGAGATAATTTACATTTGTCAAGTTGCTCCCTGGTAGGAGCCCTGGCAATTAAGTGATACCATTACAAAAAATACTGATTCAAATACTGAACATGGGGCCATGACGCTGTAATATTAAATGTTAGATAGCAGTTTCTATGTTTTTACGTTGGCAACATTAGTCCCGCGCAAATTTTTTGTGGTTTCATAATCTGTAGTCGTGGTGTTTTTGTATTTACCATCATGTAATATGTTTGTTCTACATTGATGTCCATTATTAAATGACAAAATTGTTTAAAAATTCTATAATTATTTTAATTGTTTAACCTGAGAAACCATTTTGCATTTTCAATGCATTTTGAAAATAGGTATTTTGCATTTCAAATGGTTTTGGGTACCCATTTTGCACATCTCTGAAAACTACAAATAATATGTTAACTTTACAAAAAAGACGCACATTGTCAGACCTGTTGTTTCTACATAATCTGCTAAATAATAAAATAGATAGTCCCGAATTGCTATCCGTCATTGGTTTAAATGTTCCAACGAGGCGTACCAGGCACACTACACTTTTTCATATTGAAGCCAACAATACCAATGCAGCAAACAACTCAGTAATTACTCGCGCAATCACAACATACACCCATTACGAAAAATTACTACATTTAGACATCTTTCGTGATTCCTTTCTAACATACAAAACTTACTTATTAAATTTCTTAGCATGATATATTTCAAAAATATTTTCACATCATTTTTTCAAAACTTCTATGTATTGACAGTCAATTACAATTCGCGAGCTTATTATAATTCTTGTTTTTAATTCATTTATTATTATCTATCCACACACTTCCTTCATTTTATAACAATCTCAGGCGAAATTACGTAATGATATTTTATGGACATACTTAATAGGTACTACAACTATGTAATAACTAAAAATATCTAACTTTATCTTATTGTACTGTGTATGTCTTAACAAATAAATATTATGTGTGTCATTGTTAAGTCTATAAAAACATATTTACCCTACCACCTTGAAGGAGATTGGTTACTTATAACAGGTCAGAAAAGCCGTAGGTCCTCTCAACTGGCACCTTCTAGCAGTTGGGACTTTTATAATATTGTGGTATTCTGATTTCAGGGATACATCGAGTACAGTTTACCAATATTCCAATTTTGATGATCGCACTAGAAGTTATGAGAATTCTGGAGTTCTGGGATTTAGCAACAGTTCCCCGGAAGTCCCGTTGAAGAAAGTGGTGGCCGGGAAACTGAAGTTCGAGGAGATTGTCAATCGCTGCACCTCCAAGGATGGCTCCAAAGAACTGCTGGTCAATGAATTAAAAACTCTGCTACAGTGTAAAGAGCAGTAAGTATACATTAATCAAACAAATATTAATAATAATGATTGGATTATTTGTATAGCACCGTTTTCGTGAGAATATCACCTCAAGGATGCTTAACAACTTAGTTTATACATTTAATGTATTCAAAATTCAAAAATTCAAAAAAATATTTATTGCACAAAAATACAGAGTACAAAGGGTATAGCTTATAGGTTACATCCTATTTCTTCCAGCTAACCCAACAAATACACATTATATTACATAACCCAACAATTACATGTTAACAAATGTATGTAAATAATAAATAAAAAACAGAGGTATTTAATTTATGTAAGGTATTCTTGGTGTAGTGACATTTGTTTAAAAGAAATCTTTTTAGTGATGATTTAAATTTAAGTATGTCGGTTATTTGTTTGATGCTACGTGGAAGGTTGTTATATACTTTAATGGCCATGTAGCGTGGTCCTTTTTGAAATATTGTTTTGTTTGCTTTTGGGATTAATAAGTTTTCGGTGAACCTTGTAGCTTGTTTATGTGTTGAGTTTTTTTGTGGGAACTTTTCTGGAGATGATCGTACTAACAGGCATAACTCCATTATATATATGTCCATCACTGTCAGAAGTTTAAGATTTTGAAAAATTGGTCTACATGAATCCCTGTCATCAGAGTTTGTAATTTTTAGTAGTCACCTCTTTTGGATGATAAAAACATCTTTGGCGTTTACTGAGTTTCCCCAAAAAACTATTCCGTATTTTATCATTGAGTATACGTATCCATTGTATGCGGTGATTACTGACTCGATGTTTAAGATATTTTTAAGGGTGCCTAGAACAAAAGAAAAGCTACTGATTTTTGCTACAACTTTGAATACATGTTCTTTCCAGTTTATAATTGTATCTAGTTGTATTCCCAGCAGTGAACAAGTTTGGGAAGGTTCTATATGATTTAGATATATTATTTATTATTATATATTATTTATATATTTATTCCTATGACTTAGACTTATTAATTATTACTTATGGCTTATAACTAAATTAAGTAAAATAGCTAGTTACTTATTAACTAACTAATTAACCATCATACCGTTTCCCGCACGGGTAGGCAGGGATGATAGACTGTTACACAACTCTCAGCACACATTCATACATATCCTTCTTTGGTTCTACCACTTACTAATTATTTTTATTTATAAACTAGCTGTACCCCACTACGCATTGCTATGGCTTAGTCTGTCTGTGCATTTAGAGAAACAATAGCGCGTGTTGCTTTTACGTCCAACAGATGGCGCTGTTACAGGTGACATCTATAAAATTTAGGTATATAAAACTACACGCGTATTCAAATGCAACGTTGCGACAAAATTTCAAAGCAATCGCAAAGAACTTTCGGAAATTTAAGATTTTTAACGAAACTAACATTTTCTTTTTTATTTATATAGATTAGTATTGTATTCGGTGTTGACACAACCGCATTGTAGTTTATTGCTGTGCAATTTCATCCATTGTCTTTTTATTTACTTAAACACAAGATATATGATGGTTTGCTCATCAGTAAATATTATTTTATTGAGGTGTAGATTTCATTATTATCATATTTGTGTATTTATCTAATTATGACAAGCCACAAAGCAAGTGCTTTTCACAAACACGTGTTTAATGTTAGATCTTACATGCTTAAAAAAGATAAATTCAGTTGCTAGTTTACATCACAAGGTTCATTTGATAAAAATAATCATTCTACAAACTAGATTTTCTTCCATTTCGTATATACAGGTGCGTTTTATGTTCCAAATCGATGTTTTTTTTTTAAATGAAATAAAATTTTATAATTTATTGATTGATAATGAAATATGGATTACCTAGCTACCTTTGGCCATGTGGAAAAGGGCCGTGGCGCTCTTTTAAGCACTTTCGCAGACTTCTGGCGCTATTTCAGCTACTTTGTTTAGAATGTTATCCTTAAGTATCGAGGTTGTGGTTGGTTTATTGGTGTACATCTTTTCCTTCAAGTACCACCACAGGAAGAAATTGGGAGGGATCAAATCAGGATAGTTTTTTGGGGAAACTCAGTAAACGCCAAAGATGTTTTTATTATCCAAAAGAGGTGCCTAGGAAAAATTACAAACTCGAATCACCAGGATTCATGTAGACCAATTTTTAAAAATCTCAAACTTCTGACAGTGACGGACATATATATAATGGAGTTATGCCTGTTAGTACGATCATCTCCAGTAAAGTTCCCACAAAAGAACTCAACACATAAACACGCTACAAGGTTCACAGAAAACCTATTAATCTCAAAAGCAAACAAAACTATATTTAAAAAAGGACCACACTACATGGCCATTAAAGTATATAACAACCTTCCACGTAGCATCAAACAAATAACTGGCATACTTAAATTTAAATCATCACCTTAAATGAATACCTTACATAAATTAAATCCTCTGTTTTTTATTTTTTATTTACATACATTTGTTAACATGTAATTGTTGGGTTATGTAATATAATGTGTATTTGTTGGGTTAGCTGGAAGAAATAGGATGTAACCTATAATCCAGGGCTTCCCAAACTTTTTTCAACTGTGACGCCCTTGGGAAGTTGCCATATTTTTGCGACGCCCCCCCCCCCCCCCCCCCCCCCCCCCCGGTGACTAAAAATCTAAGCCCCCGCCGCTCATTTGTACCAAACGTAGTATTTTGAAGCCCCCCCCCCCCCTTGAACGGGTCACGTAGTGGGGGTACGTTACCTAATAACAATTTGTCAGAAAAACTCCAAATCGTATCTAAATTTTTTATTAGAAAATAAAGAACACAACATAAAAACAAAAATGGAAGCAAACAAAAAAGATAAAAAAAGCAATTTTTTTCTTTGGTATTAATGAGAAGGATGTGCTTGCTTTTCTGAGAATAGTTTCTCAAAACGAGGTTGAAGTTTCGAAATCGCCACTCTCGTCTCTGCCTAATTTATTTTTGATCTGTACTTAATCTTAACTACTGCAACTGCAGAGAAACCTGTCTCACACAAGTATGATGTCGCAAACGGTAATAAAACCCTTAACGCTGCAGTGCTGATGGAACGATATTCTCGCTATAAAGATTGCCTCACGACGCCCCTGGGATGATCCCGCGGCGCCCCGGGGCGTCTCGACTCACAGTTAGGGAAGCCCTGCTATAAGCTATACCCTTTGTACCCTTTTTACTCTTTTTGTGTAATAAATATAAATAAAAATGTTCAAAATCAACCTGTTGAATGTGGGACGAAATTTCGGAAACGGCGCGAAAATTACCTCGATGTGTTCTGCTCAAATATCTTAATGAAAACTAAGTATTTGCTTTTTTTTCGATTGTTTTCTGTTTACCAGATAATGTAGCTAATTATTCATATATAGTTCATGATTATATCGTAAGACGTTTTCCCAGAATAGCTAACTTTATCTGAAAAATTAATAAAAAATTCCCCCGTTCGGGAAACAATTGTCAAAAAAATTATGTATATGAATATAAACGGATTTTATTATTTCTACACAAACCTGAATAAATAGCCTATATGAAAAAAAAAAACAAACCAAAAGTGTTTTCAAAGAAATAATGGCATTTACGTTGTTTTGAAAATGTAAAATATTTTAGGCTTTTCAAAAAAAAATGTCAAGCCAAGCGTGCACTTTAGAATTTTTTTGTGTCGTATTGTATAAAGTTATGAAAGCAATTCTTTGAGTTTTTGGTAGTTCATACTATTGTTGTTACTAATAATATTTTTTTATACTAGAAACCTGTAAATAAATAATGCTAAAAATATATTTATGCACTATGATGTAAATTTTCGCTGTCACTTTACTAACTTGGTTTTTGACACAATTATATTGCGAAATATTATAAAAATTACATCAAAATAAACTAGATAGAATTACCTTTCTAATGGAATCTCACACCTATTATTTCGATAATGAATTTATATCCAAAACAATGCTAATATATACAATATTTACCTCAGACAGTTGACCAACTTCAATACATCGATATCCAAAATGGCCGCCATTTTTGTATACAGATATTTATCGAAATACAGAGTGGTGCAAAGAATCATGATTCAATGAGAATAAAAATAAATTTTAGTGATATTTTTTTTCATAATATTTATTTCAATTTTATATAACATAAAATGCATTTTTTTCAATTTCAAGTAACTGGGTGGTTCAATAAAAATAAAAGTCGGAGATTTATGTTTCATCATATTTATTTCAATTTTATATTACATGAAATACATTTTTTTATTCAAGTGCTGTGGGGTTCAATAAAAAAATGTTTAGTAAAAAAAGTTTTTTTTCATCGTATTTATTTCAGTTCCTCTTATGTTATGTTCTCTTATGTTCCTCTTATGTGGCCGATTTGAAACCTGAAACAGTAAACATTTATTGTTACACTAATGTCTTTCAATTCTGGAAAAGATGAAGCGTACAATCAACCTAATATAACTACTACTAATACAAAACATACCGTCATGGCGATCGATGCGGTGTCTGTGGTGGTTCTGCCCCCTGCATCATGTTGTATTGTGGTCTCCATTCTGCAAAGCGATAGAAGCAATCAGACATATACTTGTATTTATATAATTTTAAAAAAGATATTTATAATTGCATACTGTTTTTTTTTATCATATATAAAAAAAAATCTTATAATTTTTTTTAGCACATCCTGTACACCTGATCTAATTTTGTGATATTTATTACGATTTTTCATAAAACAATAAATAACAAAAAAAATATTTCCGTAAATAAAACAATAGTTTTACATTTTCTAGTACACCCTGCAGTGGTTGTTTCTTTTGTATGGAGATTGCAATATTCACATATCACTACAGATGGCGACACTAGTCATTTTTCAAAGCTTTCGTAAAATTCCGTAAACACATACATTCAAACAAATTGGAAATCTTGATTGTATTGGTGTCAATTGCTGAGATGCAAAACTTATTTTTTTATAATATTTTAACTAAATATTGACTAAACAATGATTTTGAAACACAATGCCAATAGTTTTCCCTACATAATGACATATGAATCTCTACAAATAATATAATATTACGATGTCAATAATGATAAACAAAAATGAACTTTTTATAAGCAAGTTTTTTTTGACATTTTCGGCCAGTAATTCATTTTTCATAAAATAAACACTAAATATTGACAAAACAAAAGCTTTTATTTATTCTCTCAAATGGTTTTTCTACACAATAACATGTAAATCATTCCAAATAATGTAATATATGACATAAATAACTTGATTCAAACACAATAAATTTTCAGAGCGAAAACACTTCCAGTTTTTGACAGGAATTTTACGTATTTGTCTTTTGCAAAAATGAATTATATTTATGAAAAACACATGACTTGTTCAATGAACTATGCATAAAATCATGTTTACTTACGTTTCTTTGGGAAATTCGTCGTATAATACAGTCTTTACTGTAGCAGTCCGTGCACCAGCGAACGTTGAAAAAGATGCACAAAAAATATGACAACGGCTTTTCATAGAGAAGTCAATTTGAAAGCTACCAAAGAGGCTACACTAATAAAATAAAAGGTATCTTCTAGACTGATATTAGCGCAAGCGATTTTGACCTTGTTCTTCATACAGTTTCTCTATAGATAAGGGTTAAAATAGCACTTTAAAAAAAAAAACCAAGCAAAAATATTTCTCGGATGCCGGCGTCCGACTCACAGTCGAGAGGAATCTCTGAAAGTTCTTTACTAATTGCCTTGAAATTTTGACACAACGTTGCATTTGAATGTGCGTGTGTTTTATATAACTATATTATACACGGTGTCCGGAAACTCGTAGTACAAGCGGGAAACTGGAGAATCTACACCACATGGGGAACCCAAAAAAACATAAAGTTTTTTGATTTGAGCATTAGCAAAAAAAAAAAAAAACCAAAAAAAAAAAAGTTTTCGGCTATTTTAGGGTTAAAGTTTTTTCTGGTGTTTAGGGTTGAATAACAGATGTTTTAACCCTGCAGAGCAGAAATATTTTATGATTACACCGGGTTAAATGAAGGGTGATTTCAAAATAATGCTTCAAATCCGAGTTTCTTCATTTGTTTTACTTTCAAATAGTTTTAATTAGTTGGGTACTTAAATCTTCAGTAATAATTTATAAGAATATAATTAAAAAAAAAAAAAAAAAAAAAAAAAAAATCAACTTCAAACTCGATTTACTCGATAACGAAAGCTCAAATAAAAAAAAATATACTACAAAATCGACTCCAAATGTGATGTAGATTCACCAGTTTCCCGCTTGTACTACGAGTTTCCGGACACCCTGTATAGATGTCACCGGTAAAAACATTTTTTTTTTAAATATATAAAAAAACACGCGCTATTTTTTCTCTACAAACTGAGCCCAAACGACGCGTGGCTGGGTACAGTTAGTTATTTAAATAAAATGTTTTAATAATTTCAACACGTCGTTGCGGTATTACTCCATAATAAATTGTTATTGACCACTCTCTACGAATGTCAAATGCCAACTAACAAATGTCAACCGAAGCAAAATGGCGGCAAAACGCACCCTGTGTATGCATGTATTATGGTTTATCCCTATTTATTTTTACAACACTGTACATACTCACACAACATGGTTTTCTTCCCGTTGACTGCTGCCACTGGAGTGCCCAATATTATTTTTCGAAGGAACTGGCTATTTTTGGAATCGGTTCTTTTTGACTTTTATAAAATTTCTCAATTTGATCTCATACCGATTTGGTTAAAAATTATAGCGGAGCTGTCAGGTTAGGGGGGAGGAATTCGAATTTTACGTCAAAATACACAATTTCGGCGGCGTTCTTTAGTTTCTTCAGATCTGGGGGCCTGCTCTGTATCTTTCAAAACTTTCCTGCCGCTGGTTTAGCCACGTTACAAACCCGAATTAACCCTTCCCTTACAGTGTTCAAAAATTCCTTATCCTCCGATGCTGTACAAATATTCATATATTATAATAAATTATTTAATGCAATACATAAATTCACTGCGAAAGAATACCTAAAATTTTAACTCTGTGATTAGTATATTTAGAGAGATATTTTATTAATTAGAGATGTTCAGTCAGTTGACAGTGCCGGCAAGGAAAGGTTAAACCACAAACTTACTGGTTTGTTAACCCGAAAGATACAGAGTAGCCCCCTGATTGGCAGTACATTTCTTAGGTAATGGATGTTTGCTACTTAGTTGAAATTAGTTTTCATTTGTCCAGTTTATTTTAACGAACAAAGTTATACAACACACATGTATTGCGCAGGAATTCACAAATGATTTTTATTTGGATAGATAAATGAATGGTAATATGTTATTATTATTATTATGTAATGAGCAGGCAGCATTCTGCTGATGCGCTCATATCTGATTTCACAACAAGTTTGCCAGTAATTGAGTTGTTTTAAGTTTGAACTAAGTCCTTTCTTCTCTCCAAATGTGAATCCAATAGAGCTTTGAATTGATTTATATTTGTTGCATCGATGACATGTTGTGGGAGTTTGTTCCAAGCATCCACTACTCTATTTGCAATGAAGTGTTTTCTAGGATTAGATGCAAAAGGCGTTTTGGTAATTTTTTTTGAGTGTCCACGGAGATTTATATTTTTATTAGTAGTGAAGATTTCTCGGATGCTAGGGCAACTGTAATGTCCAGATAAAATTTTGAAAGTCTCGATCAAGTCACCCCTTTCTCTTCTTTCTTGTAAGGTTGGTAATCTTAGTTCCTTGAGTCTATCTACGTATCGTAGATCTTTCAGAGTTCTTGGTATTTTAGTGAAACGTCTCTAATAAATAATTGCTGTTTTACATAGAAGAGGGCAAAATTCTACCATCAAAGAACTCTATCTTCTAGTTACTTATTATTATAAATATGTCGACGGTCCCAAAGAACAATGTCGGATGTGCAAATTTGTAGTTTTGCAGTAGATCTGTTTAAAGTTTCGTTTCAGCATTTTTACTATTTTCGAGATCAAGAAATATAGTGTTGTTTGATATTTATTGTAACCTCAATCACACCCGTGATGGAGAATGTAGTTATTGACGCAACTTTTAAGTACATAAACGCTGCCCAATCCTAAATCTATTTCATTCATGCACACATATTCTTTGAATGTCTGTCTTTGTCATTGTGGATAAACATTTGAAATTGGAATTTACTGGAAACGTCAGCTTGTCTGTTACTTGCAACATTTTGTGTTAATTTTGTGAAACAATAACGTGTCTGTATGTTTGTATTGTCATTGTTGATAATCAGTTTAATTTGTTGCAGGCATCTTCCCGATGCAGAATTGGAAAGGCGAATCCATGGTGTACCAAATGCTGTGGCCGCCATCTTTGTGGATGTTCCACAGAAAGCTTACGGAACAAGGTATTTCACAGATCAAAATTTTACTGTCATGAGAATTGGTCGTTTCTTCGACTCGTTTTTGTGTAAGTCAGCTCGCATGTGGAAAGAACTACCGTCATCAGTATTTCACGGCCCCTACCTTAACCCGCATTACAAATCTTTCCAACCGGGTAGCAAAACAGTTCCCCCGTCTTTTCACTGTACAGAGAGGGGCTCAACATAATATTTATATTTTTTTTTTATATATTAACACATTGTAGTCGGGCGCTTCAAACAATAGACTCTAGCCAATAGCGGGTGTTTTTCGCGATTAGTGCATAAATATATCGCTTTTCTAAAATTGACACAATTTCTAAACCAAATAATATTTTCAATTGAAATTTTCAAAGAAATCATATATGACATTTGATCATCAAAAATAAATTATAATTGCTTTGATTACTTCATAATTTCACCACATTTCAAAGCTGAATATAAAATTCTGATATTAATTCAGTAAATAGCATTCAATATTCAATATTTGAAAATTCCAAGTAAAAGATAACATGTTTATTCATATCATATAGTTATAATATAACAAATAATAATATATATTTGCCA
This sequence comes from Hesperophylax consimilis, assembly GCF_061612785.1. Classification (NCBI taxonomy): domain Eukaryota; kingdom Metazoa; phylum Arthropoda; class Insecta; order Trichoptera; family Limnephilidae; genus Hesperophylax; species Hesperophylax consimilis. The sequence goes on along the minus strand of NC_142857.1, from coordinate 24,721,346 downwards.
TGCCCGCAATTTTACAATCGCTGGATGTGTGAAATCTGATCGCGTAAATTGAACAGTGTCGCCTAAGGTCGAAGGCGCACACTCAATAACTCATATGTTTGCTTCTTGTCAAAAAAGAGTCTTTTGCGGTTATCTCGCCTAATTGAAGAGCCCATTCCACTTATGAATCATAGTATTTCACGCTGATAACAAACCCGTATAATGCCGTTTCCCGCCAAAAACCGACAGTCAACAAAAACGGCATTTGCCGTGTCCCGCAGTTGACCGACAGTCCGCGAAAAACGGCAAAGCCCGTGTCCCGACGACAATGTGTTAATAAATGAAAGACACAGATTCTATAAATGGGACATGTATTTTTCTTTCAGAACTCACAGCATCATCTTAGTAGACGCAGAGGGTAACTTTGATTTCTACGAATGGACCATGGTGCTGGGAGAAGAGAATTGGGCGGCAACCCACATTCACAGAACTTTATAAGAATCAGTATTTTAATCATACACAAATTCGATACGGGTCTAGAGTTTTATTACTTAACAAATATATACATATAAATGAGTACATAATTATTTATTGCCCTTGATTTATCGCATTCCCGACTTTACCTTGTATCTGTTATCTCCAGCTAATTTTGGAGCAATTAACTGGAAGTCTTCAATTTAGAATTGTACTTTATAGTAGATATAAAATTGTCTGTTTTTACTGTTGGGTTCATTTTACTAGGTCAGTATAGAGACCTGCTTTGTCTTCTATTATTGTTCAGACTTTAGCCAAGAATCAAACCAACATGCCACATGTATCTGTATTGAGTAATTGAAATATCCGACAGATGTCTCCCCTAAATAATTGGGCAATAATTGTGATTATATATACACCAATACATTCAAATGAATTAGTTTATAAATAGGTTTGCAAGCCCATTCTCTTCCTCTTCTCTCTCTAAATAACGGATCAATAACAACCATGAAATAATTAAGGAATTCGAGGGTCGTCATTTTTTGTTACCAGTGATGTGTGTTCTGAAGAATAAAACTTATCAATTATTTTCTTGGTATCATTAATTTAACGAGGCCATTTACTGTAACATATGGTCCAATCGAGCCGCATCGTGCACCAGAACGAGCCGAAATATGAACCAGCAAAAAATCAAGAAGATGCAGATCATCATCAGATAAGTATCCCAACGCCATCCTAGACAAAACTGTGACCGAATCCCGAATCCTTCCTATTTCAAATTATCCCAAATGAAATATTTAAATATGCAACAAAGATTATTGTTGTTTTTGATTTTTCAGTTGCATAAAATTTTAATAGCTACCTACATTGCAAATTGATACGATTATTGTTAAATGAGCATCTCAATTGTAAGAGTTTTGTCATTGGATTTATTTAATTAAAAATAATTCACGCGAATATTCAAAATTACCGGGTAAAATCTCGCTACAAAATAATTTCAGCGAATTTCTGATTTAAAAAGTTGTCAGTGGTGAGTGGTTCAGTGGTTGTTCTGATTTAAAAGGTTGTCAGCCCTGGCACTAACAAGCATTTTTGCTAACAACGCCGTGTTTTCATTCGTAAACTGTCAGTTGTTTGAGGTTAAAAGTTAAATTGTTTATTATTTGCCATTAAAGATGGAAAAGTTAAAGCAGTTAATCAACAAGCGTGGAGTTTTGAAAGCGAAATTGACAAGGTTTAATGACATTTTAAAGACACTCGATAAAACGGAACTAGAATTACGTTATCAAAAGGTCGAAAAATTGTTAGATGACTTTGAAAAAATTCAATCTCAAATCGAAGAACTTTCGGATGACGAGGCAGAACACGTAAGTCAACGTGAATCCTTTGAAAATCAATATTTCTCTGTACTTGCATTAGCAAAAGGTTTATTGAATTCAGTAAATCATGAAAAATGTGAAATTAAATTACCAACTTTGAAACTTATTGAATTTCATGGTGAAATTACTGAGTATGCTAAATTCGCTGAGACTTTTAAAGCATTGGTTCATCAAAATAATATGTTAAACAATTCTCAAAAATTCTTTTATTTACAATCGTGCCTTAAAAAAGACGCAGCTAAATTGATTGCCTCCCTGACCATATCGCACGACAATTACGAATCTGCGTGGCAGATACTGCAGGAACGTTACGCGAATAAAAAAATAATAGTTCATAGGCATGTTGCATCTTTATTTCAGTTAAAAGATATGAAACAAGAATGTCCAGTCGCGTTAAGGCATATTATTGATCAGGCTAATATAAATTTAGAAGCGTTAAAAAATCTAGGATTACATGTTGATTCCTGGGACGCGATTATGATTTATTTAATATCTAATAAATTAGATGGATCAACTCGTAGATTTTGGGAAGAGCAGCCAATAGATGGTGCACTCCCAACTTTGAAAGAATTTATTACATGTCTAACCAAACGTGTTGAGGTACTGGAGTTCACAAATTTGCAAGAAAAAAGGCCTACCCACAAGAATGTTACAACACGTGATGATCGCAAGAAAGATTTGTCTGTCTCATTGATAGCAACCAAACACGGATGCATCCTATGTAAAGAAAATCATCCAGTGTATTATTGTAAAAAATTTCTCAAATTAAATATCCAAGGAAGATTAGAATTTTTAAAAAAGGCCCGAGCCTGTTTCAAATGTTTGAGGGTAGGACATTTTACACAAGATTGCAAAAATAAATTCAAATGTAAAATCTGTGCAAGTGATCAACATAATACTTTGATACATGTTAATGAATTAAATAGTGAAAACACAAATGAAGAGGCACACAGCTCGACATCAGTGGCAAATCATACGGTGTTAAATAAAAATGAAAAGATAATTTTATTATCTACAGCGATCGTGAATATCGTAGGTAGCGACAACCGTTTACACAAAGCGAGGGTATTATTGGATTCAGGCGCCCAATCGAATTTCATAAGAGAGAGTTTTGCAAAAAAATTAAAATTAAAAACAGAAAAAATAAATATGCCGGTGTCTGGAATACAAAATCGCATCACACATATCAATCGAAGAGTTACAATTGACATGTTAGCAGTGAATAGTGATTATAATAAGAAAATTTCTTGTTTAGTATTGCAGGCTATAACAACCGACCTACCCCAAATGACCTTCAGGAAACAAGAGTTGAAGATCCCATCTGGCTTGCAACTAGCGGATAAGGATTTCAATGTCACGTCTCCAATTGACATCCTGTTGGGTGCGGAAGTTTTTTGGGAAATAATGAATAATGATCGAATACGCTTAACGGAGGGCGGGCCAACTATTCAAAGGACTGAACTCGGTTGGATTGTTTCCGGAGCGATCGACATCATCACTAAAACAAGGCCAGTATCAATTAATTGTAATCTAGCCATTAATAAAATAGGTAACCAGATGGAAAGATTCTGGAAACTAGAAGAGGTGGATGTCATGAAACCTCAGAATTTTGAAGAAAAGGCTTGCGAAGTCAACTTTACAGAGTGTCATAGTAGAGACACGGAGGGCAGATTTACGGTAGCCTTACCAACCCGCCCTTGTATAGACCAACTAGGGAGTTCTTTGTCAATGGCTGAAAAAAGGTTTCATACATTGGAAAGAAAATTTTCCACCAATAAAGAATTGAAATGTCAATATAGCATGTTTATGAGAGAATATTTACAATTGGGTCATATGGAAGAGTGCCAAAAATCCGAATGCGATGCGAGATCATATTTTTTACCACATCATGCGGTGATGAAGGAGTCAAGCACCACTACTAAAGTTCGCGTGGTGTTCGATGGATCGGCAAAAACATCTTCTGGTATTTCCCTTAATGATGCTCTGATGGTCGGACCTAACATACAAAAGGATTTAAATATGCAAATTTTACATTTCAGAAAACATCCTGTAGTCATAACTGCGGACATAGAGAAAATGTACCGTCAGATAAACGTGCAGGAAAGCGACCGCAATCTACAGAAAATTGTTTGGCGCTTTTCACAGGATGAGGATTTGAAGCATTACAAGCTAAGGACAGTGACTTATGGATTAGGACCGTCATCTTTCCTGGCGACAAGATGCCTGAAGCAAATAGGTATTGAAAATAGACTTTCATTTCCTATAGCAAGCAATGTCATTGAAAATGACTTTTACATGGACGACCTATTAACGGGAGGAAATGACGTTGAATCGTGCCACCTTCTAAAACAACAGGTAATCAGTTTACTAAAATCTGCAGGGATGAATCTAAGAAAATGGAGATCGAACGTGGCAGAATTATTTTCCGAACCAGGTCAGGATATGCAAGGATTGATATCTAAAGAACCCCAAGAAGAAAAAATACTAGGATTAATCTGGAACAGTGAGTTTGATTACTTTTCATATGTAGTGAAAAAACCAGTATGTACCGTACAAAGCAAACGGCGGATATTGTCAAGTATCGCCTCAACGTTCGATCCTTTAGGACTGCTAGGACCAGTAACGGTTGTAGCAAAACTAATTATGCAGAGATTATGGATATCTAAGACTTCCTGGGACGAAGAAATACCCGAGGGAATATTAAAAGATTGGGAAAATTACATGAAAAATTTATCTCAAATAAACCTGTTGAAAATAAAGAGAAGAATCTTGTGGGGTCAAAACAGCCTACAAATCCATGGTTTTTGCGACGCATCAGAAAAGGCCTACGGAGCCTGTGCGTATCTAGTATCCAGGGACGCCGAGGGTAAGATGCACTCTCAGTTAATATCTTCCAGGTCCAGGATAGCGCCATTAAAAAACATATCCCTGCCAAAATTGGAACTTTGTGGTGCGGTGCTGTTAACGAAATTATTAAAAAACATCAAAGAAGCGCTCAACATGGTTGAGGTGGATACATACTACTGGTGTGACTCTACCATCGTACTATGCTGGATAAGAGGACAGCCAGCTAGATGGAATACCTTTGTGGCCAACAGGGTTGCCGAGATACAAGAGGCCGGCGATCCCGCCCATTGGCGACATGTTTCATCGCAGGAAAACGCCGCTGATATTTTATCAAGAGGAGTTACAGCAAACAAACTATTACAAGCAGATATTTGGTGGAAGGGTCCGGATTGGCTAATAAGAGAGGCCGATCACTGGCCGAAGCCAGAAAATTCCTGTATAAATCCTCCAGAGATAAAAACCAAGGCGGTATGCGTGTCTACTAATGTCATGGAGTGGGACATCTTTTCAAAATTTTCCTCTCTCAACAAGCTAAAGAGAGTAACTGCATATATATTGCGTTTCTTTAATAATTGTAACACAAAAAACTGTAAATTAACCGGGAGGTTAAGCGTGCCGGAGCTGGACAATACATTGCATCGTCTAATAGCAATAATTCAACGCTACCATTTTAAGGATGAGTTCAGGGCTTTGAGTAATAAATGTTCACTGGATAAACGTAGCGTTATTTTGTCGCTTAATCCATTTATAAATAATGGATTAATTTGTGTCGGGGGCAGGCTAACAAAGGCGAAACATTTATCATACCAGCAACGACACCCAATAATTTTACCAAAAAATAATAAGTTAACAGAATTAATTATTCGACATCTTCATTATGTACATTTACATGCAGGGACACAAACTTTGTTATCTCTAGTGAGATTACAGTTCTGGCCGATTGCCGGAAAAACCACTGTTAAGCAAATATTACATAAATGTATAGTATGTTTCAGAAAAAATCCAGTAACCAGTCAAGTTATCATGGGTGACTTGCCGGAAAACAGAATAACACCTAGCAGGCCGTTCGAGGTTACCGGGATTGATTACGCAGGTCCTATCATGATGAAAAGCGGTATCACCAGGAAGGCTCCATTGGTGAAATCTTATTTATGCATTTTTGTTTGTTTCTCAACGAAAGCTGTGCATTTGGAACTGGTAACAGACCTCACCACTGACAACTTTTTAAATTGTTTAAAACGTTTCATTGCGCGGAGGGGCAAACCCTTTAAAATATATTCAGATAATGCGACCAATTTTAAGGGAGCATATAATCAACTGAGAGAATTGTATGATAAGTTAAAGAAATCTGATGACAAGATTCAAAAATATTTAGCTGATTTGTCAATAATGTGGGGATTTATTCCACCACGGTCACCGAATTTCGCTGGACTCTGGGAAGCAGCAGTGAAATCCGCCAAATATCATTTAAAAAGAATAACCGATAATTCAAGTTTAACCTTTGAACAATTATATACTTTATTGTGTCAGGTAGAATGCTGTTTAAATTCACGTCCGCTCACTCCTCTGTCCAACGATCCGACTGACCTGAATCCTTTGACTCCAAATCATTTCCTGATTGGCGGAGGGATAGCTTCTATCTCTGAGAAGGATGTTCGGGAGATACAATATAATCGATTGAATCAATATCAAAAATTAAATGCACTGATTCAAACATTTTGGTGCAGGTGGAAACTGGAATATCTTGCAGAATTACAAAGACGTACCAAATGGAAGGAAGACAAGGGCCTCAGGACTGTTGAAAGGGACGACATGGTCATACTAAAGGAGGACAACCTGCCGCCTAATATGTGGAAACTAGCCAGGATCCTAGCTACTCACCCTGGAGCTGACGGGAAAGTGCGGGTGGTTACCCTCAAAACCGCACAAGGAACATTTAAGAGACCTATCAGCAAAATATGTTTATTACCCATGGAAAGGGATTCAAGCATTGCTACAGGGACGCCCGATGTACCCCCCGATGTACCCCCCGGACTGAATAAATAAGCTCCTGCAGTCATAAACAAGAGAAAAATCAACAACCTACCTGAAGGATGACCTTGGACCATCAAATTTTTGCTAGCAGTCATAAAAAGGAGAAGAATTAACAACCTACCTGAAGGATGACCTAGGAACATCGAATTAACTTGTTCATATTATGATTCTCTTATTTTAGAACTTTTTGTTCATATTCATCTCATGATTGTTTTTCAAATTAATTTGTCCATATTTATATTATGTTTATTTTTCAAATTATTTTTGTTTATATTATGGTATTTTTAAAAAAATTATTTTTTGTTTATGTGTAAAAAAAATAAATTCTTCCGTCCCCTGGCAGCATGTTCAGACTTTAGCCAAGAATCAAACCAACATGCCACATGTATCTGTATTGAGTAATTGAAATATCCGACAGATGTCTCCCCTAAATAATTGGGCAATAATTGTGATTATATATACACCAATACATTCAAATGAATTAGTTTATAAATAGGTTTGCAAGCCCATTCTCTTCCTCTTCTCTCTCTAAATAACGGATCAATAACAACCATGAAATAATTAAGGAATTCGAGGGTCGTCATTTTTTGTTACCAGTGATGTGTGTTCTGAAGAATAAAACTTATCAATTATTTTCTTGGTATCATTAATTTAACGAGGCCATTTACTGTAACAATTATATTATCTATTAGTTGTTTCAAAACGAACAAATAAACGCCAAACATAACCTTAAACATCAAATCAACTCGGTGTAAGGCCTTTCATCACCGCCATCCTTCTTTCACATGTCCCACACCATTCTGGAGAGCACAGATCAGCGTTGAATGGAGAGAGTATGATTGAATTGAATGTGACAAGTGTGTTTCTAAAGCTTTTATTTTCACAGAAAATGTATAGATTTGTGAGTTGTCCAGGGGGACTACTCTGTATCTTTCGGGTTTTTATTTTTATTTTATTTATTTGGGAAAATCAACAGATTATTTACATATATAAGAATAAACTAAATAATAAAGATAAAATCCAATAACAGATTTTCACTTAAAATTATAATAATAATAAAAAATATTAAAACAAGAAACTAAGGGTTCTGTACCCGTGGCCTGAGAAATTTACAAAAAATACAAAATTGTAAATAATAAATAATAACAGATCTAGGAACACAAATAAATTAAAATTTAAAGTTAACTGATATACTAATATACTAATAACCAGCTAAATTTCAAAAATTTAAATTTAACTGATATACTAATAACCAACTAAAATTCAAAACAAAATGTGTATTGTAAAATTTCAACACAGCAGCAATCAATAAAAGCACTACACAATAGCAATAATCACAATATAATAGTGTGGGTTAACAAACCAATAAGTTTGTGGTTTAACCTTTTCTTGCTGTCAACTGATTGAACGTCGTCTCTAATTAATAAAATATCGCTGTAAATTTACTTAACACTGAGTTAAAATTTGTTGGTATTCCTCCACAATACATGTGCCAGACGTAATGTGCGACACACAAGACTGTAAACAGGGCGGTGATCCCAATCCGTGGAGGCGTATGATGCCTTCCTTCAGTGGCGTGGAGGGGTAGAACGGGGCGTCTCTGTAGCCGTTGTAGCTGGTCCGATGCTAGTACTCGTCCTTGCTGTAGAGTCCGGGTCTTTCGTAGGGGCAGAGAGGTCCGGGGTGAGGCGAGGGTCAGAAGAAGAAGAGAAGGCGAGTAGAGTCAGAAGTCGGAGCGAGGTAGAAGGCAGAGCAGAGAGAAGTGTAGAGCTGGTGGAGGTTGCTGGATATCTAATTTTTCAAGGGACTGTTGCCCGTTTTATAGGACCCCGGCGGCCTTCGCTGGCTGAGCGACGCTCACACGGGCCCGCTTTCTCTTTGATTCCTGGAATCGAAGCCCGTGTTTGTGGCGCGCCCGCGGCTCGCCGCCGGGTTGGCTACCGCCTCTCGGCCGGTAATTTTGGGCTCGTGGTCGAACGCGACCACGGCCTCTCTTTGTTCAGACACGATCTTCAGAATCGCGCTTGGGGAACGTTCTGACGGCGAAGCACCTCGCACGCCACGACGGCGCACGGCCCCTTGCTTCGGGCCGGGGCCGAACGTTCCCTCTCGTATAAGCACGACTCTAATAATCGTGCCCGAATTAAATGATCTCATGATTGTACCAGCTCTAACAATACTTCTCTGCCCGTATACCTCTATCCAAGCTCCGACGTTTCATTTATTGATAACATTTTCATTTTACATTGCTTCATACATTTACATCTTTACATTATTACATACATTTTATACAATTTTATTTCTTTAGGACAGTTAGGATTCATTCAATTTTATTCCACAATTCTATATTTATCTTATTATCCTAATCGTGGGTGACCGCGGCCGAGCCCGGAGCAGTACGTCCGTCACACTCCCCCCGTGGAGCTCGGCTACACCCATTTTAGCGGGAGGCGTGCTGCGACTTGGTGCGGCGTGGTCCCCGGCGTCCAGTCCCCCTGAGGTGGCGAGTTCGTCGGGGCGGCGTCTGGACAGGTCCTTTGTATGTGTCCTTGGAGGCGGGATCACAGGCCGGCAGGAGGACCGCGATCTTAACTGCCGGTCTGACATAGGTCCCCGTGCTGGTTTTGACCTTCACGGTCCTGACCTGTCCGTCCGGGGCTGGAGTGGCCTCGAGGATCCGTCCCCGTGGCCAGCTGTTGCGGGGCAGCGCCGGGTCCGCAATCAGCACCAGGTCGTCCTTTTGTAGGGGCTGCACTGGCTGCTGCCACTGCTTCCTGGCGGCGAGAGTAGGCAGATACTCGCGGACCCAACGCCTCCAAAACATGTCCGCGAGCTGTTGGCCGATCCTCCACTGCTTCCTGAGGCAGACCTCTTCCTCGGCCGCCCCGTACATGGCCAGGTGGGGCCGCCTCCCCGTTGAGCCCATGAGGAAGTGATTGGGCGTCAGCGGTTCCTCGTCTCTGGGGTCGACCGATAGGTGGGTGAGCGGTCGGGAGTTAACGGTGTACTCCGCTTCAGCCAGCGCCGTTAGGAGGGTCTCCTCTCTTGGCGCTCTCGCTTTGAGCGTAGCTGAGAGCGCCCGCTTAACAGAGCGTACGAGCCGCTCCCAAGCTCCCCCCATGTGGGGACTGCGGGGCGGGATGAAGCTCCACTCCATCCCTTGGGTGGTCGCATAGTTTTGGACCCTTGGGTCCCGACAGATGTCTTCCACGGCGTCCCTCAGTTCCTTGTCCGCGCCGTGGAAGTTGGTTCCGTTGTCGGACATCAGGGTCGCCGGCTGGCCTCGCCTTGCCGACATTCTTTGAATTGCCATTATGGCAGAGTCGGCACTTAGTGCGGTGGCCAACTCCAGATGCACCGCCCTCGTCGACAGGCACGTGAAGAGGGCGACGTATCGCTTTTCCTTCCGGCGCCCGATGGTTACCTCTAGGGGCCCAAAGTAGTCCATCCCACAGTTGGTGAAGGGCCGCACATGCCGTGCAAGCCGGGATGCTGGTAGGGGTGCCATCATGGGGGGAGACGGCTTGCCCCGCCGCATTTTACAAGCGGGGCACATGTGTTTTATGCGGCGGAGAACTGAGCGCAGCTTTAAGATGTGGAAGCTGGTGCGCAGTTCGGCCATCGTCGTCTCCACACTCGCATGATCGGCTCGGGTGTGGTATTGTTGCACAAGCAGCCGGGTGTAGCTGTCACCACCGTCCAGGATTATGGGTGACTCGGGTACTCCCTTCACTCCCTTGACTCTCGAGCCCATTCTGAGCACCCCGTTGTGGATGTGGGGTGCGAGGGAGACGAGGCGACTGCTGCTGGGCACGGCCTGCCCCGAGTGGAGCTGGCGTAGCTCTGCTCCAAAGGTTGCTCCCTGGGAGTGCCTTATCCACCGCCATTCTGCGGCCCGGAGCTCCTGCAGGACTAGGGGGCCCTCGGCTGGCCTAGCGGGTCCCTGGCGGCATCGCCGAATGAACCGCAGCATCCATGCTGTGGCCCGGATCAATCGGTTCCAGGACGAGAACCGCAGGATGGAGGGCAGCCCATCCTCCACGGCGAGAGTAAGGCCCACGAAATTTGGCCGCCTTTCCAAATTCTCGTCACCCGGCTGTTGGCTCTGCCGTTCCTGGGGCCATTGGTTACTCGGCGCTGTCAGGAAGGAAGGGCCGGTGAACCACCTTCCACTCTGGGTGAGGTCCGGTTCCTCCAGGTCCCGGGTTCCGATGTCGGCTGGGTTCAGCTTGGTAGGGACCCAGCGCCAGCTGGCGATGTCGCACAGCTCGTCAATCTCCCCCAACCTGTTTGCCACAAAGGTGGAGTAGCTGCGGGGGTCCGTACGGAGCCAGCACAGCACCGTGGTGGAGTCAGTCCAGTACGAGGTGGAGGTGATAGGAGCCTGGCATTCCCTTCGAAGAGTGTCAGCCAGGCGGGCAGCCATGAGCGCAGCCTGCAGCTCGAGGCGGGGAATGGAGAGCGGTTTCAGCGGTGCCACCTTGCACTTGCTGGACAAAAATGTGGCGGTGCTGCTTCCCTCTCCCGTAGTCTCCACTAGATAGGCCACGGTACAGCAGGCTGCCTCAGACGCATCGCAGAAGAGGTGTAGAGCGAAGGAGTGGGCCTTGCTCAGCAGGCAACGCCGCGGTATGCGGATGCTCAGGCCTTGGAGCATTTTGATCCACTCGGCCCACCTTGCTGCGTGCGCCTCGTGGATGCGCTCATCCCAGCCGACGCTGGACCTCCAGACATCCTGCAGGAGAATTTTTGACCGCACCGTGAGGCAGGCCACGAAGCCCACGGGGTCAAACACCCTCATGACCGTGCTCAGCAGCTGCCTCTTGGTTGGGTGCCGGATGAGCTCGGCCTTCTCCGTCTCCTTGAACTCATACATGAATGTATCGTTGACGGGATCCCACGACAGGCCGAGCACCTTCTCGGTTTCACAGGCGCCGCTGCTGATGGCTATGGCCGCCTTGGCCCTCTTCTCTGCCGGCACGCTTTGGATTGCAGCGGGTGCGTTGGAGGCCCAGCTTGCCAGGTGGAAGCCTCCCCGGGATAGGAGGGTGCTGACGCCTTGTACCAGCGCCGCAGCCTCGCTCACGGAATCGGCGGCGTCCAGGTAGTCGTCCATGTAGAATTTAGAACGCACTGCTGCGGCGGCGGCGGGGAATTCTGCGGCGCCTTGGTCGGCCACCCTGTTGCGGACATATTGCGCGCTGCTGGGAGAGCAAGTGGCCCCAAACATCATTGAGGACAGCTTGTATGTGGTCGCTGCCTCTAGTGGACCGGCTCACCATAAGAAGTATTGCGCTATTTGGTCCTCCGCTTTTATTTTGATGCGGAGGAACATCTCCTCTATGTCGGCGGCTATGGCGATCTTGCCCTCCCGGAACCTCAACAGGTTGCCCAACAGGGATGACAGCAGGTCGGGCCCGGTTAACAGCCGGTCGTTCAAAGAGGTTCCCCGGCAGCGGCTGGCGGCGTCAAAAACAACTCGCAATTTCCCGGGGCTGTTCGGGTTGGTGACCGCGAAGTGGGGCAGGTACCACCTCCGCCGTGACGGTACGCTAGCCTCGGCGTCGGGTACCTTTACTGCGTACCCGCGCTCTATCAGGTGCGAAATTTTGGCCGCGTACGCTGCCGCCAGTGCGGGGTCGCTTTTCAAGCGCTTCTCGAGGGCGTTGAGGCGGTTTACGGCGCACTGCCGGTTGTCGGGCAGCCACACGTCGTCCTCTCTCCACAGCAGCCCGGTCTCCCACCGACCCGAGTCCAGCGGGCGCGTTGTTTGTTCCATTATGCGCTCGGCGCGGCGTATGTCGGCGGACACCCGGCTCACTGCGGTCACGCCCAGCGAGTCAACGGAAAAGTGCCTTCGTATGAGCTCGCTGATTTCGCCCATTTCAGCCGTCTCGCCGATCACGTTTAGCGTGGTACCGCTATCCACGTCCCGCCGGGTGCCCCCATGTTGAATCCAGCCGAGCGCCGTCCGTGACGTCATGCGGCCGCCATCCTCTTCTTGGACCTCCCGTGACACGATCAAATGAACATTGTCCTGGCCGATTAATAGCCGTGGTTTCACTTGCCGGCGGCCGGCCACTGTTTGTCGCGGGAGGTCTAGGTCGGACACTGTGTGAGCCACCATCGCGTATTCACAGCCGTCACCGCGCACTGACAACTTGACCCGCTGCGACTTGGCATCCGACGAACACATGCCGTTGGCGCCGTGAATGCGCAGGCCGCGGATCGGCCCCGCGGCCCCAACAATGTCTGCCACTTCGGCGTCAACGAGGGTCACCGTCGAGCCCTCGTCGAGCAGCGCGTGCACGGTCACTTGGCCCCCGGGGCCGCACAATGTCACAGGTAACACTTTAAGCAGCACCTTTCCCGATTGGTCCCAGGTGTTTGTCACTGTCTGCGCCTCGGGGCCGCGAGCGTAAGCGGCGTCGTGCAGTAGGCGATGGTGGGGAACCCGGCACGTTCCCACCCCGCAGTTGACACGGTATTTACACGTTTTAGTTTGGTGCACACCGTCCAAGCACTTAAAACATATCCGGGCCCCTTTCACCAACTCCCATCGCGCACCCACTGTTTCACTCGCGAACTTGGGGCACCGGAATAACTTGTGCGTAGCGTCTTTGCACAGTGTGCACTTCACTTCACTGCGGGGTTCCGGCCGCTCGTCGGTAACGAAAACGTTGTCGCGGTGCGGGCGGGCGGCCCGCGGATGCTCGGCCATGCTCGGACGCGCTGCTCGGCCGCTATCGGTGAGGCCCGACCGCGGCACCGCGTTGGTCAGCCGCTTCAGGAACCCGGCGAGCTGCACCACGGTGGCGGCCTGGGCCTGGTCGGCCACCCTGTCCAACCATGAGAGGCGGAGGGCGAGAGGCATCTTCGACGCGATCTCGCTGAGTAGGGCGGGGTTGGAGAGGTAGTCGCTCCTCAGATTTCCCAGTGAGGCGACCACGTTCTGTACCGCTCCGGAAAACTCTACCAGAGCTTCGGTAGATGCATCCTCCGGCAGCCGAGTGAGCCGCCTTATTTTGTCAAACATGACAGTGGCGATGGAGTGCGCGCCCCCAAATCGGTGCTCCAGGACGTCCATGATTTCCGGCACCTGCGCCGGGTCCAGGAGGAGAGGGCTGACGGCTTCGCGCGCCTTTCCCTTCAAGGCACGCTGCAGCCGCATCAAATTCTCGGCCGCCGTCATCCCGCAGGTAGCCGTCGACTGCAGGAACTGTGCCTTCCAGGCCTGCCACTCTATGGCGTCGCCCGCGTAAGGCGGCAGGTCCTTGGCGCTGGACTGCCGGGCGATGAGCGACGCCATCCGCTCATCCTCGGGGTGGGAGCGGGGTGTACCGCCGGCCTGGGACTGCCGGAGGGCGTCGGCAAACATGGCCGTCACCTGGGCGAGAGGGACACTCCCCTGGTTCACCCAGTCCCGCGTCTGCCTTGCTGCCTCGTCTGCGCGGTTGAACGCCCCGTATCCGTCCATGTGGGGCTGCGGTGGCGAGTCCGTCACACCGGGATAGCCATACTGCGGCTCCGGTCCACCTCGCAGCGTCGCGACGCCTGGGGAAGCGCCGTCCGTGAGTGGATGCGTCGCCTGGTTGTCCGTCCCGGTTTGAGCCCTCACTGCATGGCCAGTGGTTTGCGCCTCCGCTGCGTAGGTCCGAGGCGCGCCCGGGGGCGTCGGTCCGTAACCCAGCTGCGGCGCAGTGGTGTGCGTCTCCGCTGAGTAGCCAGGACGCGGCGCAGTGGTGTGCGTCTCCGCTGAGTAGCCAGGACGCGGCGCAGTGGTGTGCGTCTCCGCTGAGTAGCCAGGACGCGGCGCAGTGGTGTGTGTCTCCGCTGAGTAGCCAGGACGCGGCGCGGCGGTGTGTGTCTCCGCTGAGTAGCCAGGGCGCGGCGCAGCGGTGTGTGTCTCCGCTGAGTAGCCAGGGCGCGGCGCAGTGGTGTGCGCCTCCGCTGAGTAGCCAGGACGCGGCGCAGTGGTGTGCGCCTCCGCTGAGTAGCCAGGACGCGGCGCAGCGGTGTGCGTCTCCGCTGAGTAGCCAGGGCGCGGCGCAGTGGTGTGCGCCTCCGCTGAGTAGCCAGGACGCGGCGCAGCGGTGTGTGTCTCCGCTGAGTAGCCCAGGTTCCGCCCGAGGCCGCTAGATGGCGCCGCCGTCGGTGGGTACTCTGCCCGTGGAGCTGTGGCGCGCGTCTCCGCTGCGTGGTCCGGGTCTCGCCCGAAGCCGCTAGATGGCGCCGCCGTCGTCCGGTACTCCGCCCGTGGAGCTGGGGCGCGCGTCTCCGCTGCGTAGTCCGGATCTCGCCCGAAGCCGCTAGATGGCGCCGCCGTCATCGGGTACTCCGCCCGTGGAGCTGGGGCGTGCGTCTCCGGTTGCCAGGCTGCAGGGGAAGCGGTCCGCGGGAGGCCCTTCAGCGTGGCGATCAATTCGGCAATCTGTCGGGCGCTGTCCTCCTGCAGCTTCTGGTTGCGCCGCCTCTCAGCTCGTAGCTCGAGCTGCACCTGCCGGAGCGTGTCCTCGCTCGAAGCTTCGCTTCTCGACGAGGCGTCGGCCATGGCAGGGGGCGTCTGTGGTGGTGACGCGTCGGAGGGGCCAGCCAGAAGTTCCGCTTGGGGGTCAGAGGGGGCCAGGGGGGCGGTAGGCCGGAGTCCGGGGGGCGCGGCTGCGGCCGCCCCGGTTGGTGTGGGATCATCGCTTCCTTGCGATGAGTCCCCGTCAGCGCTGTTCTTCCCAGAGCGCAGTGAAGGTGACATCTTCCACGGAGAGATCCGGCGGCGAAGGACCACTTATGTGCCAGACGTAATGTGCGACACACAAGACTGTAAACAGGGCGGTGATCCCAATCCGTGGAGGCGTATGATGCCTTCCTTCAGTGGCGTGGAGGGGTAGAACGGGGCGTCTCTGTAGCCGTTGTAGCTGGTCCGATGCTAGTACTCGTCCTTGCTGTAGAGTCCGGGTCTTTCGTAGGGGCAGAGAGGTCCGGGGTGAGGCGAGGGTCAGAAGAAGAAGAGAAGGCGAGTAGAGTCAGAAGTCGGAGCGAGGTAGAAGGCAGAGCAGAGAGAAGTGTAGAGCTGGTGGAGGTTGCTGGATATCTAATTTTTCAAGGGACTGTTGCCCGTTTTATAGGACCCCGGCGGCCTTCGCTGGCTGAGCGACGCTCACACGGGCCCGCTTTCTCTTTGATTCCTGGAATCGAAGCCCGTGTTTGTGGCGCGCCCGCGGCTCGCCGCCGGGTTGGCTACCGCCTCTCGGCCGGTAATTTTGGGCTCGTGGTCGAACGCGACCACGGCCTCTCTTTGTTCAGACACTATCTTCAGAATCGCGCTTGGGGAACGTTCTGACGGCGAAGCACCTCGCACGCCACGACGGCGCACGGCCCCTTGCTTCGGGCCGGGGCCGAACGTTCCCTCTCGTATAAGCACGACTCTAATAATCGTGCCCGAATTAAATGATCTCATGATTGTACCAGCTCTAACAATACTTCTCTGCCCGTATACCTCTATCCAAGCTCCGACGTTTCATTTATTGATAACATTTTCATTTTACATTGCTTCATACATTTACATCTTTACATTATTACATACATTTTATACAATTTTATTTCTTTAGGACAGTTAGGATTCATTCAATTTTATTCCACAATTCTATATTTATCTTATTATCCTAATCGTGGGTGACCGCGGCCGAGCCCGGAGCAGTACGTCCGTCACAATACATTTATTTAGGTAATTACAATATTTACACGGAATTTTTTAACACCGTAAGGGAAGGGTTAATACGGGTTTCTGACGTGGCTAAACCGGCGGCAGGAAAGTTTCGAAAGATACAGAGTAGGCCCCCAGATGTCTCAATGCGTTACCTATGTTTTGTATGTCCTTACCGTAACAGAACTGCATTTGTTTACTTATATTTACGTATTTATATTTATTTGTTTACTTATATTTACTTTAAGTTCTTGAAGTTGGACTGACAAATAGGTAAGTTCTGTATCCTACACACACGGTTAACTTGCTTGTTTCTTTATGAAATAGTAGGGGGTTTTAAATGCAAGGCAAATAGTTTAGAGTCTAAACATTAGACCAGAGGTACCCAAAGTGGTCTATATGGACCCCCAGGGGTCCATATCGGCTTACTGGGGGTCTATGTCAGCGAGAAAAAAATTTGGGGGTCCACGAGATTCAAATGGGGCTACATACAAGCGGACCCTCACTTAACTCAACTCAATATTTAGAAGTTCCGTAAATGACACAATACACCTAATACAAATAACACAGTTTACGTAATACTAATAATAGACTGAGAAATTACTTATTTGATATTTGTATGTTTATATATCGTAAAGTTGTTTATTGTTTATTGCGGTATTTTAAGTAGGTACATAGTTATCTATGTCCTAATACAATCCTTATATACATATAATTATATGTACATTTAAAATGAATCAATCACATATTTTCGTAGTTTAATTTTAAATGTTTTTATGTTTTCTTCTGATTTTATTTCTGCTATTTTATGAAATGAGGTATATAAATAGAGTCTACATTCCTTTTCTCGTCAGAATTAATATATTGAACCAAAACATTGCACATGCCACCCGGTTTTACGAAAAAAATAAATGATTATCACATGGGACGTTAATAGTTTTAGGAAAATTCAATATTCGGCAGGCAGGGATCCAACGGAAAAAAAAAATTTGGCAAGTGGTCTACGGGGCAAAAAAGTTTGGGAACCTCTGCTTTAGACCCTTGATACCATTGTGAAATATGTAAAAAAATGCAGGAAAATCAATATTTTTATCTGCATCTTTATTCTATTCAATTATATCTAAATATGCTAATTCAATCATTTGGTGACCGGGTATGTCATCAAAATGACAATTCAACACTCCTCCAAAAAGTGATATAAAGTCATGAAAAGTAATGAAACAAAAACTAGGTTAAATACGTTACTAAACCTAGTTTTTGTTTCATCACTTTTAATGACTATATCACTTTTCAAAGGTGTGTTGAATTTTCATTTTTATGAAATATCATGGAACCAAAAGTTAACCACAGAAAAATTAAAATGTGCACCTTTATAAAATCAAAGGTTCAGAATACAATTTGAAAAATAATTATGAAACTCTGTGATTTTAGTTACAAAAAATGTAAGGTGAGCCATTTTAAATTTTTTGTGTTCGCCTTCTGTTGTGTTCCCACAAACAGTTCTCCAACTCGTCGTGGAAGGAGATTTTAAAGAATAAGTTCTTTGTGTTAAATCAGGGATTTATTCAATACTTGGCGTATTACTATAGTGACTTCGATGGTCGACCTAACTAGGAGCTGGCTAAATGAGATCTGCAAACACCATGTTTGTCTGGAAGCAGCCTAACTGGCCCTGGCGACTACCGGCTACTAGCTGCCATCTTGCAAACTTCCAAGCAAGCTCTTTGCACTGCCCTCTATGAGTACATCTGTGAAGCTCTTAGCTAACTCAATTCCAACACCTTAAAAATTTTAATGTAGATAAAAAATGATTTTCTTATATATAATAATAAATTTTGAAAATACTCCAACCTTCTAACAAAATACACCAGAGACCGGCGAGTTCAAGAAAACAGAATTTTTCTTCAGCGTAACTGATTACACATGGAGACTGAATCATTATTAGAAAATAACCATTCTAGTCCAATAATTGAAATTACCAGAGATGTGCAAAATGGGTACCCAAAACCATTTGAAATGCAAAATGGAAATGGGTCAAAACTTTTCCATTTGAAAATGCAAAATGGTTTTTAGAAAAGCATTTCAAATGCAAAATACTTATTTTCAAAATGCATTGAAAATGCAAAATAGTTTCTCAGGTCAAACAATCAAAAGAATTATAAAATTTTTAAACAATTTTGTCATTTAATAATGGACATCAATGTAGAACAAACATATTACATGATGGTAAATCCAAAAACACCACAACTACAGATTATGAAACCACAAAAAAATTGCGCGGGACTAATGTTGCCAACGTAAAAACATAGAAACTGCTATCTAACATTTAATATTACAGCGTCATGGCCCCGTTCAGTATTTGAATCAGTATTTTTTGTAATGGTATCACTCAATTGCCAGGGCTCCTACCAGGGAGTAACTTAACAAATGTAAATTATCTCTCATAGCGAGGTTGAGGACCGACTGATATTTGGGGCTTATGAAAAAAAGATGAGTGGAGATAGTAGGAGGAATGTTGCAAAAAAGCATTTAAAATGGAAAATACCCATTTTGCATTTCCATTTGAAATAAAGCACATCTCTGGAAATTACCTAATACTAGCAAAACTCACCAATATTCTCTTAACTAGATTATAACAACATAGTTAAGAGTGGAAGATACTACCAGTATCGCCCTGGTGTAAGACCACCATTCAGAATTGAAAAGTTGCTCCAAATGGCTTTAGCCGTGTTTAGTGACTAGATCTGAATAGCCAGGTACTTCCCCACCTTCCTCTTTCCCTTCCCCACTTACCTTCAGCCTCACAACATCCCCCAATTGGGGATGCCATAGTCTCACTGGCTCCAGACGGGAGCAGTTGGGACTCTTGTGAGGTATTCACTATAAAAAAAAAAAAAGTTAGATTCTAAGTCAGGCTGTTTTTTAATATGCATATAAAAATAATAATTTGGAAAAATAAGTGTGTTCTTGTTGCAAAAAGCTAAACTTAAATATTTTTAAAACTTATACATACATATCTAATATTTGTGAATGGTTTTACTAAGCCTTTGTATCCAATACAGTTTATAAAATATTCTAAATAAAAAATATCAAAATATAATAATAAAACTGTCACTGAAAAAAATACTTTCATTGCTTTTAAATTCGCCCATTTTATTAAAAAAAAAAATTTGTGATTGAGCAAAGTTCAAGCATTCTCCATCGCATAGCGCATGCAACTATATAAAGCCACAAACACATCTGCGGGCTGTAGACGTAACACGTTGCGGTTAAAATTCGTGGCGAGCCGACTCTTGTATAACAATCCCAGTGTACACACTAGAGCCTCTTCACTGTGTCTGCAACGGTAATGTTTACAGCTCGCAGATCAGTATACGACTTTATATAGCTTAAATAATCAATATATATATATTATAAAAGTACTCGGAAACGAGTCCCGGTATGATTAAGGGAGTTATATGGTGTGGTAGCCCTCTATCCCCCATCCATGAAGAAGGTTCCCGTTTTTACTCGAAGGGCGTGCTTTTAAAGATATAAGGGCTGGAAGTTTCGCCCTCTAGAAAATTTTGGAACATTCGAGTATTTCACAACATTTCAGTACATCCCGGAACATTCTGGAAGGTTCGGGAACATCCCAGATCATAATGAACTAAAAATGGGATTATAGGCCGTTTCCTAATAAACTTTTAGTAAATTTGTAATTGTGACAATACATGAATATTATATTTATTGAAAGAGAAAAGTCAAGCAACAAAGGGTACACGTCAGCTAGTAATAAAATAAAAACATTGTTTTGGACACCAATTTTATATATATAAAGAACAATTTATTATTATAAATAATTACAGCTCACAGTATGTTTTAAATGCATGAAAAATTACATTTTAATTTAAGCAAAATGTGTAAATAATAAACTCTCTCTTTTATTCTTGGTCTCAAAGAGTTTTCTTCATGATTGGTGGAATTTGGAATGGTTCCTCTGGATCCTGTTCCAAAACACAACCGAGAAATTTGGGAATGCTGAGAACAGTTCCGGAAATTATTTTAGGGAACTTCTTGACTTTGTTCTCCTTGTAGTTGAAATGCAGACGCTTACTAATATAATCATCGCTGACGCTGATGTTCCCTACTTCTATATAAGTGTTAAGCGATGGAGAAAACATCCGGAAACTAACATGCAGACTTTCCCAGGATTTGAGGAGTGCAGCAGGAAGGTAACATACTTTGAAATGAAACCCAATATTCTTGTAAATGTCTGTTATTAAAGTTATCGCATTGTCCAGTTCTGTATCCATATCTTCTACGGAGTCTTTGACGGCTATGAAAAGTTGTACAACGGAGGATTGACTCACTTGGAATAGTCCAAGTTTCGATGTTTCGGGGACAGGGACGTACTGACGCCCGAGAGCAAAGTATTTCAAGGGAAAAGCTGTAGGGAAAATAATGTGCTTTGCATGATATGCGGCGAATGCTAGTAAAGATCCGCCCCCAGTTAGATGAAGACGATTATCTTCGCTTAATTTTGTTGTCTCATTATGATGGAGGATGAAGACTTTATCAGAATCCGTGTGGTCTAATCCGCAACCTTCGACGATCGCACTTTTCGTAAAATCGGGATTAGAAAACTGCGTAAAGCCGGCAGCACGAAGATTCTCACTGAAGTAAAATTTACCACACAGCTCGAAGACCGCCGCATCTTTTTTTAAATAGTAACTTTGAGGACTTGTGAATTTTAAAAGGTCGGCTTTGGTTGCAATTTCTAGATGGCTTTTTACTTTTAAAGGACAAGGTTTGTCTTTGAAGGAAGCTATTTGGGTAGGTTCAAATAACGGCGTTCTGGAATGGAGGGTATTGGGAAATGCAAGCGCGTGCACCATTGCCTTTTCTTCAACAGACCACAAACCTGTTTTTAAATTCTTCATATCTAGAGATATGACTTTTAAATGCATTCTTAACTTTTCTATCGTTTTTTTGGAAGAATCATCATCCAAAGAATTCAATTGGCGCACCTCATCAGATATCCTCTGCCGCTGTTCATCAAGATCCCCGTAGTTCTGTCTCAGCGTTGAAAGAAAATCCCAAACATCTTTAATTTTATCTACATCCACATCAATACTCCGTCTTTTAACATTGTCTTTCAGAGAATCAATATCAGTGAGTTTTTCTTCGAAATCAATGAAAGGCGAGACCGGGGGACAAACTTCAATACCTTTATCCCCAATTACAAAAAGAGCTGACCCATAATTGAACCTCGATTGGAATAAGTTTTTGATATGAACAAGATTCCTAATACGACTTAACAGAAGAGCCATTTTAAACACAACAGAACTTATAAGTTTTAAAAAAATATATAGAAATTGTTGTTTCACTTATTCTGAAACTTTCTTCTTTTTGCTGTCACTCATCTTCACATCACCATCTTCGTCTTCTTCTTCTTTCTTATCGGCACTAGATTTGAGAGGTTGAGTTTCAATTTTCCTTTTGAGCGGGGCCACGAAGCTGCCTCGTCCTGCTGCGCGGTCTGCTTCTTCAACGGTGTAGGGCTCTAGCTCTAAAGCTTTCAAACGCCTCTTGTGCACTTTGGTTCTGAAATGTTCTGTCAATGCCTGGTTGTTGATGAAATAGCGGGCGCAGTGGAGACAGTAGAATTGGGCGGATCCGGCTTTGTCCAAGTCAACGTCCTGGTTCAGTAGTACATCAGCATTTTCTAAAAAAATCAATACAATGAATAAAAACTATATTCATACATAAAGATAAACACCGGTTCATACAAACAACCAAAAAATAATGACTGCGTATCTTAACGACATTCACACGAAACCAAGTTTGTGAAATATATATTATAGGCAAATTGAAAACAACATGGACCGGAAAATTGAAAGGTAAACTTGTCGAATTCCGCTCCATGCAAGGGCTCTTTATAAAAACAACACTTGATTTCAACTTAATGAAGACAAATATTTAAGTCTAAGGTTTAAGTAAACATGCACAAAATAGGTTTAGTTTAAGTTATTTTAATAATTTGTGCATATTTCCTAACCTTCAAACTAATTTTGAGAAAAAAAATGAAACTTGCATCTTTAACCATCTCCAACATAACTTAACCACATAGATAGTTATTTTGTGTAGTAATTACGTTGTAACCAAGTGCTGTTTTTGTTTTTTTTGCGTATTGCGTGCAGCGAAATTCGGAAAGACTAATGATTGCGATTGTTATGCCGGGAAAATAGAGAGACATTATCATTATTTAGATTATAAACTTTTTCGTACTGAAAACCGTCAAGAGACAACATTGAAAATTACATAATATTATTATAAAGAAGGATAAGAGCAATGTTATCATACAAACTTTTAGGTTATGTTCAAGCATGCTTTCAAAATAACGCTAACCCATGTTGTCAGTGAGTAAAAAAGAAATTATTTACCTGGTTTTATGTCCTTATCAATCTCGTCTAAATCTTTTCTTCTATTGCTTAACCTCCATCGTTTCTTTAAATGGGTGTCACCGCAGTGGTATTTTTTCCTTTTATATGTCATTTCACCTTATTTTCAATTTTTCTATGAACTCACAAATAAACCACTCTCTATGAACCATAAATAAACCACTATGAACTGTTTTCGAAAATCAAAGACATCGTACACTGAAACATGACATCTGTCATAGACAAAAAAGTTATCTCGCGGCTGCAAATCTTGGTTATTATCTAGCCATGAGAAACCGCGAAAATTTGAGTACTTACCAGTGTTGTCTCTTCGATATCAATAATAAATGATGCATCACGAACTACAAAATTCTTCCCGTTCCACTAAAGCTTGATGGGTTGTTTTACCGAATTTGAACAATTCTTAACATTTCGCAGTTAATTTTCAAGTACGCATCAACGCATCCATTATCTTTGGGCATTTTGGGGTAAGAAGGGACTGCGGACGAGTGTTAAAAATAGTTAGAAAAACTTTTTTGAAACTTTCGATTCAATCGTGTGCACAAATGTATTCAAAGTGTCCTCTAATTATTTGACCGTACAAGTTTTGCGGACAGTAGTATAGTATTTTAAGTTATTAAATCAGTATTTGTGCGAACAACGAACCTCGCGTCCAAAAAAGGATGTTTCTTATTTTCTCTTATAATAATTCAAAAACTAAAATAATACGATTTGTAAGTAGGTACCTAAATTTAATCATAATCCATATTTCATGTAACATTTTTCTGTTTTAAATAACGAATTGAAATTCATCGAATACAATTTGTCCAAAGAAAAATCACTAATCCAAACTTATCTTAAAAAGTAGTAGCCGAATATTTATTTTTAAATGCAGCCAGAGCATAAATATACCACTCTCAGCCAGAGTATAGTTGGTCTCTCAGAAGCTGGGCGTACTGTACAAGGCCCGCAGATACTTTAATAGTACACAACTGCTGACCCTGTACAAATCGCAAGTGCGCCCTACTGTCGAATTTGGCAGCCATCTCTGGTCCGGAGCCCTAAAATACCTGAAAAAAACCCTTGACTCTGTGCAGAAACGGGCGGTCCGTTTGATAGATTCCCCAATCTTAACAAACGGACTGCAATCTTTAGAGCACAGGCGTCAGGTAGGTATGCTGTCCTTGTTCTATCGGTATTACAATGGAAGATGCTCTGAGGAACTAGCGTCATTGATCCCTTCGTCACCGGTGCGTAGTCGGGATACACGCCAAACGCGCGCCCAACATTTGTACACGGTTGACATTTGTTACATGAGAACGGGTTGCTTCTACGATTCGTTCTTAAGTTCAACAGCTCGGCTGTGGAACGAACTGCCGGCCTCTGTGTTTCCTCCCTCCAACAACATGGGACTCTTCAAGACCCATGTTCACTCCTTCCTCTCCACAAAAAGACCCTCCACACAGCATCCCCAAAGATGACATAGGCCCTGAGGGAAATTATTTTCTTCAGGGCCTCCTGTGTGGAGTTAATATAAAAAAAAATAAAAAAGTCGATTACCCAATAGTTTTCCAATATATTTTATGTAACAAATTTTGTTTTAAATAACGAATTATACAATTTGTCCAAAGAAAAATCACTAATCCAAATTTATCTTAAAAAATAGTAACAGAATATTTATTTAAAAATGCAGTCGATTACCCAATAGTTTTACAAGGACTATCTAAATTATAGAATAGGTATGAGATGCAAGAAAAAAAAACTTAGCCTGTCATCCAATTGGCTGAAAACCCTGCGCAGAAAAGTCCCATAATGGTTGCGCTGTAAATCATAGTGAACTTCAATTACTGCGCTCGGTTATTGGTTTTTGTCGATTCCTTAGCCTTACCGAGCCGATGAGGCGACGGACTTAGATACTGCACAAAACTCTTGCAAAGTCGCTCTGAAGGGGAAATGTACTACTCCCCTTCAGAGTGCGAGTGTAAACAATTTTATATTTTTACCCATAATTTACCATCATGACTTTATTCAAATCAAAATAAATAGTGATATTGAACTAAAACTAAGCATTTATCAATATGCTAACCCAGACGTTGTGAGATTAATTCATCGGCTTGCTAAGTCCTCCATCACGACCCAAGGAACATTTTCTGCTTAATGTGGTGGCAGGAGATTTTAAAATATTGTCAGGTTATTCGTAACCCAGGAATGTTTGTATTTCTTCAAAAAAATAAAATAAGAGAAACTAATAAAATTTGATTAATATATATTAAAAAAGATGCATTGTTACCGGCAAAATCCATCAAGGACCCAGGGGTAGTCTTTGATCCCAAACATAGGTTTTCAGAAAATATGTTGCAGTTGAAATCACCATGGTATAAGCTTCTAGGGTTTGTAATAAGATCTTTCAAACAGTTTTCTAATCCCAAAGCAATGATGGCTATGTATAATTGCATTATAAGGTCTAAAATTGAATACGCTTCAGCTGTATGAGCCCCTTACCAGCAAAAATATATTGATAAATTAAGACAGATAAAATTTTTTTTTAGATACCTGTATAAGAGAATGCATCACGAGGACTTGCTCGCTGAAATGTACGACCAAAGTCTCCAGTCGAGGAGGAGCAGGACCATTTCATTAATAATTTTGATTATTGATACCAAACAACTACAACCAGGGACGGCACTATGATCTGCTATGTAACTAGGGTTGCCAGACGTCCTTTATTTTAAAGGACGTCCTCTATTTCAGACCCAAAAATTGATCTTGTCCTCTAATTTAAAATCTTCAATAGAGGACAATACTTTGTTGTTTAATTTGGAAAAAATAAATGAATCAGCGTGATTTTGCACGAAGTGATTTCACAGAAAATATTAATTTCCATTGTTTGCAGCCGCTGACACTGACGAAAGAAATTAAGTTCCACAATTTGTGCATCATGGTATCAAAACTACAGATACCTAATATTAACCTTGATGCATTGTATGAAGAGTTCTGTATATTAAAACCTCTCCTGACGAAAATTATAGACGATAAGAAGTGTGAAAATGTTCTTGAAATTTGGATTCAGATTCTCAAATCTACGGATGAAAACAAGAATCTGCTAAAAATAATACAATACGTATTTTCCATCCCCGTTTCTAATACCCAAGCCGTAAGGATTTTTTCCTTGTGTACGAATACGTGGACCAAAAACCGAAATAAGTTAAATATTGATACTGTAAAAGCAGAACTACAAATAAAGTCGAACTTCAACATGAAATGCAAACAATTTTATAATTTCATTATAGAAAACGAAGAAGCTCTTAGAGCAGCCAAAAGTAATACCAAGTATTAAATTTATTTATTACTTTAAATGCAAAATGACTAATTAAGGTCGTACTACTTGGCTTCGATTAACATTGTTTTTTTATTAATAAATGTAACTACTGATACCATAACAGCATTTCATCAAAAAAATATTGATGTCCTTTATTTTCATCATATGTCCTTTATTCAATCGTATCAAATCCTCTAATTCATAAAACGGGAGCTGGCAACCCTATATGTAACCCACGTAGTACGACAGATGCACCGGGTGGTATATTTATGTGCACCGGATTGGCATAGCATGATACTTGAGGCATGTAAATGCCAAACATTACCCTTTATAATGTTACGTTTCCTTTCTTCTTTTTTTAAAGAGTGTAACTAAAAAAAGTGATTCACATACTTTTAGGCATTGTAACAAGGCACTGATCCATGATTAAGCAACAGGAAGAAATGAAATCAAAATGGTTAAATTAGGTTTTTATTTTCTATAAATAAATTTAAACAAACATTTTCTTGGGATATCTTTTCAATTTAAAGTTGCTCAGGAAACGTAGTTCCCCGTTCCATGTTTTCAGAAGAGTCACCTGGGGTCCGCTTGATAGATCTGGCATCTCCAGACCACAAGTCTCAAACTCTTCCGTCTCTCGCTGTCTGGTCATCTTGATTACATCTTCTCTGCTAGCATGCTGCCTGTTTTTTCTGCCACCGATGGAATGTTTCAGAGAAATTTGAGCCAGTTCTTCATCAAACCTTGAGAGATAACTTTGAATGAGAGTGTAGATCATTTCTTTACTGAATATAGACTCGTCGCATTCGGGGAGATTTTCTTTGAACCATTGCACCTTTTCTCCGATGATGTTTTGTTTGATAAGTTGGCCTAGTTTAGCTTCATCTTTGTTTGCGAGCCTTTTTGTTTTTCTACCGAGGGCGATGGTTTTTCTACTGTTTGGATGCTTGCATTTAAGCATTTCTGAATTAAGGTTAGGCATGTTTTCTACACAATAAGGTAAATTTAATAACTATGAAAGAATTAAATTAAACGAAGATAACCTGCACAGAACTTCACAGAAGTGTCAACTTTAATTATTTTATCAACACGTGTAATTGACAGTTGTTTATTTTGATATTATTTCTATGGTTATTGGCTTAGATAGTGATGGGCAGCATCGAAACATTTACATAATCGAAATATTTTAATCGAAACTCTAAAAGAATGGAATGATTAATCAATTTAATCGCTCGGAGGTCAGCGGGGGCAGTAGCAGCGGACAGTGGCAGCGTTTTTTTATTGGAGAAAGAGGGGCGGAGGGGGGGGCTCGAGGTGAGGTATTATTAATAAATTGATTATTCTTTTAAACTTTTTATAAGTCGGAATACTATTTTTACACACACAATGTATTGGCATCGTAACCGAAAAAATGACTGAATATATTTTCAACTACACACTCGTGGCTTCTTTGACTGGTAGATAATATCATCATTAAACCGCTAATATCTAATGCCTTACATTACAACATTTGACAATTACTAAAGGATAATTGCGTATTCCCAAATGCATATCAACTTATTAGGTAGTATGTAACACAATACACCCATGGGAACATCTCCTTTGTCAAGCAATCCGAAATATTTTTGAGGTAGTTTCTTGGATTTTGGAATCGATGAATTCTGACCCATGACGTGACGGCTGTGGTTTCGAATGACTTTTGACAGAATCGATTCCTTATTCGATGACGTTTCAAAACGATTGCCTTGGACAGTGTGATGATTTGTGACAGAATTGATTTTTCCATGATAATGAATCGAAATATTTTATTGATCGAAAAGATCGAGTAAATAATCGATGATTCATCGATTGTGCCCATCGCCATAATATACCACCCTTGACGTGATCGAAAATTTCAATGATATATAACAGTGCTCCGCAACCTTTGCTCACCCACGACACACCAAATTTTTTCCTAGAATTCCGCGGCACACCGAAAGCTAAAATATATAGGTATTAAATTGATTTCTTGTTTTTTATTTGAAAAGTATACATACATACATATAATTATAACATATTTATTTTTACGCAATCTTAATAATTATTATAAAATAGTAATAAATTAATGAGCGATTGATTGTTAAATTAACCTGTGCTTGTTTCAAGAACACAAAAGTTTTATATTCGGCTCGTTTTTTGAAAGCGCAAACGGTCAAGACCTTTTAAGCATGACCGATTATCATTTTTAATTAATATAAAAAAAGCGTTGAAAAACTTTGCTCACATAAATATGTCGTTGAAAATGGAATGCTTTGACGGAAATGCGAGGATATTATTTTTTAACGTAAATCCAGAAAACATCTAATGGATCTTCGGAGAAGTGAAGTTTTAATGTCATGTCATTATTTAAATCTGTAAATTCATCTATAATTTGCATAGGCAGTGCTTATGTAGAATTTATTGCATTGGTTGCAAAAGGATTTCGAATCCAATCGTATTGTTCCGTATTAATGGAATAAAAATACCGACCAAATTTCTGCTGAAGCATATTTAAATGTTGTTGGGCCAGATTCACAGTTAATTGTTTGTTTTCAATTGTACTATGGTAGGTTCTTTGGTACATTTCCAAACATCCTTTTTGCAACTCTTTCTGCCATAGTTCATTATTAAGTTCATTCAAATGCTCGAATATATCAGCCATGTATGCAAGTTTGGTTATCCAGTAATTATCATCGAGGTGCTGATATAGTTCGGGCGTATTTTGATTTAAAAGAAACTCACGCACCTCGTGAAGAAGCTCAAACAATCTAGCCAAAACTTTGCCTCGAGATAGCCAACGAATTTCAGTATAAAACAATAAGGATTCATATTTGACTCCCATTCGTGCACAGAGTATTCCAAAGATTCGCTAGTTTAGGGCTCTTGATTTAATTATGTTTACGATTTTAATACATTCATTCATCGTGTTCAAAAGTTCCTCCGGTAAATTTTTGACCATCAATGCTTCGCGATGTATACAGCAGTGTGTAAATTGTAACGTTGGATTTTTTTGTTTTACACAAGAGACAAAACCCTTTTTACTATCCGTCATTGCTGCAGCGCCATCCGCGCAAACAGCAATGCAATTGCTCCATTTAATATTATACATTTTGAAGAAATCATCGGTTACTTGAAAAATTTCTTCACCGGTAGTTCGTTTTGAACCTCCTTACAAAATAAATAATGTTCTTTAATAAAGTCCTCGTTAACGAAACGTACAATAGCTATCAACTGTGCTTTATTTTTAATATCGGTTGTTTCGTCGATCTGAAGCGCAAATTTTTCAGCCAATAACAGTTTTCTAATCAGTGTTCCTAATATATTGTGAATACGTCTTTTAACAGTATCGGCAGACAATCAAAAATAGACAATATTATGAAAAATATGTTGTCATTGTGTATTAAATACGTAATGATATATTGTAAAATGTCAAATACATTGAATTTGACCGCGGCACACCTGTGTCTGGCTCACGGCACACCAGTGTGCCACGGCACACCGGTTGCGGAGCACTGATATATAACACCCACTATGGGTGTTATATATCTATGGAAAATTTATATTACCATGGAAATGGCATAGACGAGAGTGGTATATTTATGGCATAGACAATTTCACAAATTTGCATCGCTGAACTGTCAGTACATGCAAGTCAGTGCATGTCAGTGTCATTATTATGTAAAAGTAAATAATCAAAACTAAAATGTTTTCCCTAATTGCTGAAATTCATAATTTGCCTAAAATATTTTCAATCATTAGGGCTTCAAAAAGGTCTTTCAGATTACTACCTGGACTACATCAAGAGTTTGCAATACAAGAAGAAGGTACGCTTTTAAAATAATATACATAACTTTAGGCATGTTATTTTTTTAAGACGAATAATAATAATATCTTCTTTCTTTTTATTATTTTTAGATTCATTGAGTTTTCAACGACAAGTTCCTGAACACGTTGATCTCGCCGTTTGTAGCCTTTGGGAGACAGACGATCAAGAAATAAAGACAATTAGGAATGCTCTCCTCAAGGATATGCAGATTATACCCGACTTCATCACAGAAGTGGAGGAGCAAGCGCTATTGTCTGAAGTAGAACCCTTCATGAAGAAGCTAAGATATGAATTTGACCATTGGGATGACGTAAGAACAACTCTAATTTATCTGAAATGCATTTTAGTTTTAAATGTTACCTATTATCTCTATTTGGGCTTGGGGTTCTTTTACGCTTCCTATCTATCACTGTAGATGGGAACATGTACTAATTCTCAGGGCTTATATCTGTCTTGTGCTAAAAGCTTCATAGTGCCCGTCTGTCATAATGTAAAAGAATGATTTAAGAAATCCCATGAAGCTAGGAACTTTTTGTTTTTTATTTTATGTTTATGAAACTAGGAACCATGGAAATTTTATAATAACTACTATTTACTTTTACTTACTCTTTTTATACGCTGATGGGGCTTTTACATCGGGTACATTGAAATGTTCACAATTTTGTACATAAGGGTTATAAAAAATGTTTTCCAAATATAATTTCTCGCATTATAGTGGTTTACAATTATTAGATAAAATTTTAAAAAAATAATATGTATAAATAAAAATTTTGTTCAAAATCTTAAATCTCCAAAAGTTATCTATATAAGATAGATATATAAAAACACATGCGCATTTGAATGAATTTTGTGTCAAAATTTCAAAGTAATCGGTGAAGAATTTTCGGAAATTTAAGATTTTGAACAAACGAACATTCACATTTTATTTTTATAGATAATAAATCCCGAGAATATTTTCGCATATCTTTATTATACTTTTTTTTTATAACATTAGACAAAAAAATATTTGTCTTAGTTTAAGTGTCTGGGTAAAACACATATAACAGATATATAGGTTTTTAAAAATAAATATGTAAAAAGTTATCTAGTAAAACGGTATAATTTACGAAAACAACATGAAAAAATTTGCGATAATTTTGCAAAAAACAAATTATTAAGTAAAAATAGTTTGAGCTAAGGTGCGGCGGGCGATTGGTATTTGACTCCTGGCTCACTAAGGAGTACGAAGTCGCGGGAGGTCGGTATTCCAAGGTTTAATGGGGATGTTTAAAAAAATATTTAACCCTAGATAACTAAACTGTTTTTATTGATTTTTTTTTTTTTTATTGATTTATTGTGAAAAACCATAGACATATGAATATTAGTAGACCTGCCCTAAGTGATTAAAAGCGTATTATTCCCCACTCCCCATACCGGTTCCATTGGAGCCGGCTGGGCTCGCGTATGGCTTCCCGTGAATCTTGAGAATGTGACGTCATCATTCTTGTGCGAACTATGGTCGAGGCATCATCGGTTCATTTTACGAAATAACACGTCAAAATGTTGACTTGTTGTATGAAAACTTGTAAAAATAGATGTGAAAAAGAGAATAAACCCAATTGTCGTATTACATTCCATAAGTAAGCATTATTTTACTTTATTTTAAGCTTATTCACACCGTATTATATGGATCAGTTTTAGAAACATATACTATCACATCACAATGTAGCGATTCTCAAGTGTGCTCATCGTTGTTTACTGGGGTAAGTAAATTATGAAACATTTGTAAAAGTGTCTTAACTAAATACTCTGAAACTAACTACGACTCTGCAAACAGAAGAAATTTACTTTGCCGAATTTGGACTTCGCAAATTAGTTCATAACGTGACGAGTAATTTGCGCTCCCATGTAAAAATGTCTATTCATTCAAAAGCAGATTTTACTTTTAAGAACTAAATGGTGATATTATAATGCGAGATGCCTATTTACTGTCAGATTGATTTATTGACGAATCACAGTCAGCTTAACCCCCTTCGTTCTTCAACAGTTGATTTTACCCCTCGCCATTATCTTCTCGTCTATTAATTCCTATGTCTGTGTGAAAAACAGTATATTCCATTTACATTTCACAAATAACAGTTTATAAATTACAGTTTATAAGAAGTCAGTACATACATTTATTTGCATGGGTAAATACATCAATACTATCTGATTAACCAGATTTGTTATAGTATGCTTATTGCCGTCTTAAATTCTCTTTGGTTCAAATTGAAAATGTCAATCACAGAAAAAATTTTCATTGTTTCATTGTAACTACACTTTCGTCGAGTGGACTACGAAATAAAACACTAGAAATAAATCATTTAATTAAGATAGGAACTTGTTATATGGCACTAAAGTAAGGTTTATAATGAACAAATTAATATCAGTCTACACAGTGACCACACATGTCAACATTATGTGGACCACAAATAGCCTTTCTACATCTGGTGCAACGGTGTTTGGTCATCCTTGGATGGACACAGGTAGCTAATTTTACGCACATTTGTCGTAGATGGAACCGGATCTTCTATTGTAGTAGATTCGCCAACATTAACAATAAATATAAGAATATATGAATGTACGTACCTTCAAAATAAAAATTGTCATAGGGCACGTCCTAGTATGCGTGTGGCCGCAATCGCGTCATGTGCTGCACTGTTTACTCAAATTGAGAAGGTAATCAAAGAGCGAAGGTGAAGGTGAGCGGGGGGAAGTAGGTGATTTCGAATTTCGCCGAGTAGCGCGTCGTCGCCTCGACGAGTAATTAGTTATCTAGGGTTAAAAAATTAAATGGTGCTTATTGGCGATTTGATAACAATGTTATATTTGAATTTCTATGAATCCCTTTCCTTACTGTATCTAATGAATTATCAAATAATCAATAAGTGTGCCTACAGGCCATCCACGGCTTCAAAGAGACGGAGCGGACGGTATGGAAGGGAGTGGGGGGGGACGCCATCGTGAGGGCGCGCCAGCTCTCCATCCCGCCCCCGGACGTGCCCCTGCCCCACACGCACGTGCTGGACCTGGATGCCAAGGGATACATCAAGCCGCACGTGGATTCTATTAGGGTAATTTATTAATCATCTTTCACTGCCATCTTCTTCCCCTTGTCTATTGCCTCTAGGTCATCCCTGTCCCGTGCTACTTCTGCCGCCTCTGTCCGTAGCAGGCCCAGCTTCTCCTCTTGTGTTGCTTTCCTCAATTTGATTTTACATCTTCAACATATCAACCATCTTACAAAATTCACATTAACAACATTGAGCGAATACAAAAAAAATTTCTACGTTTTATAAATTTTAAATTAAATATCCCTGTCGAAGACTTAAAATACAATTTCTTATTGAATACTCTAAAAATACATACATTAGAAGATCGACGTAAAATAAACGATTTAACGTTCTTATTCAAAATACTTAACTCTAAATTCGACCGTTGTGAACTCCTGCAACTTATAAACATACATAACACCCACAGTAACAACACGACAAAATACAATATTCCACAGCAGCACACATAAGCATAATAACTACATTGCCCACTCTCCGATACAACGACTTCACACCATGGGAAATCATTACTTGGCTGATGTTGACATATTCAATACCAACTTGGCAAGTTTTGCGGATCATTTAAAACATTTATTTCAACAATACTCCTAAACACATCATGTAAACCTACAAATAGCAGTAATTTTCTCTTTTTGTTTCTTGTGTTTGTATGACTTGTTGCATAGCTTTTATCAAATGTAATTGTATTCTTATATTTTATGTTTCAAAGTATCTGTCAAATTAAAATTATACTACCAACCATGTAAAAGCCCTCTGGGCGTTAAATAAATAAATAAAATAAATAAATAAATAAATAAAATAAAATATATCCTTAAGGATACCTTTCTCTGAATATGTAGCTATTCTGGGGAAACTACATATGGTAGATTATTTACTATTTTTTTATAAATAAATAAACAAATTATCTGGTTAGACGGTACACTTTACAAAAACGTATATTTGCAAAAAACAAGTTGTTATTACGAAAATAGCATAAACTGGCGCGCGAAGAAAATTTTGCATCGGCCATCAAGAAGTTAATCAAATTGTAATATTTTAAAATTGAATTCTAATTTTTTATAAGCCCCAAGAAAAAGAATTTCGGGGATGCTGTGTGGAGGGTCTTTTTGAGGAAAGAAAAAGTGAACTTGAGTCTTGAAGAGACCCAAAGTTGTAGGAGTGAGGAAACAGAGAGGCCGGCAAATCATTCTAGCATATACAGATTTTTTAAAAATATTTCACGAAAAACAATTATAAAACAAAATATTGTCAGTCAGCATATGACGTGCGATTGGCATTTTACCCCTGGCACACTAAAGACCGGATTACACCTGCCGAGTGCCCGGCAAAGACAGTGCATTCTCCGAGTGCTCGGCTAATGTGATCAGTACAGTCTGTACTCAGTCTAGTAGCGAGCAAGCGATTCAGACGAGACAGTTGATAGAAGCAAGGCCCAATGACTCGGCCGAGTAACAAAGCGAGTGTCTCGGCAGGTGTAATACGGCCTTAAGGAGTACAAGGTCGCGGGAGAATCATCGGCATTCCAAGGATTAAGGGACTACTACGTCGGTCAAAGAAATATGTTGAAACAACCGAGATAACACAATGGGCTTTGACCTTAATGCTTACAGGATCCATGAGAATCACCCCAATATAAAATTTTTCAATATTTAGCTCTTTGGTTCATAACCTAGAGCAAGGCTGCCCAACCTTTTTAGCAGTTGGGCGAAATTGACGATTTTGAATCACTGGCGGGCCACTGAATACCTGACGGTTCCTATTTCCATGGGGGGGGGGGTTGTTAGAGAATTTCTATAAAACATAATTCCCCACAAAAAGAAAGTCTAAATAAGTGCTCCCCACAAAATATTTGAAATCCATGGGATGGGGGGGGGGTTGTTACGGAACTTCGCTGAGAAAAAATTCCGCACACCCGAACATCATATGTGATACCCCACAGCAATTTTTCGAATTCCATGGGGGGGGGGGGTGGCTATAGGATTCCATTTCGACGCAAAAAATATTATGGCGAAAACCGGTGTATTTTTGTTTCAAAAGTAAGCCTAAATAGCGATAAATCGCCGTCGTTGGCAACACTGGTGACCGCGCGCAAGCTGCATTGTTTGTTTTACCGCGGGCCCGCGACACTTTTTCAAATTGGCGGATTGGCGGGATTTTTGAAAATGTTTCACGCGGGCCACTTGCAATTCGGGCCTGGGGTTGGGCAGCCTTGACCTAGAGGATCCTTCACAACATTCCCCAAATGTGCGGTAAAATTTTCAAATTCAGTCATTTTTTTTTAAGAAAGAAATTCCCGGGTTACGAATAACCTGACAATATTTCAAAATCTCCTACTACCACCACAGTAAGGGGAAAATTTTGCTTGTGTTTTTTGATGGAGTCAGCTGCGGAATTGAACACACTACGCCTGGGGACCCAAACGCGATGTCAACTCAGCTGAGGAATTGAACACACTACGCCTGGGGACCCAAACGCGATGTCAACTCAGCCACCGACTGTTTATTGTGTTTTGATGGAGTCAGCTGAGGAATTGAACACACTACGCCTGGGGACCCAAACGCGATGTCAACTCAGCCACCGACTGTTTATTTATGTAATATTTTGCTTGTGTTTTGATGGAGTCAGCTGCGGAATTGAACACACTACGCCTGGGGACCCAAACGCGATGTCAACTCAGCCACCGACTGTTTATTTATGTAATATTTTGGTATGATTAGAGATTTTCACGGCCAAAAGTATTATAGTGATTTGTTTTTGGGGTATTATGCCATGTGGACTCTCTCGCTGCAGCAGCTGGTCCAGTTTCTTCACCACCTAGGATTCTTGCTGCAGAGTCTCCATCTTCTATCTTCATGTCAGCTGTTCCTGTTCTTCATTCTACTTTACTTAACTTTTTTTATTTTGGTAATATTTATATTTTTTGTAATACTGCATCAACTGTAAAGCGCCCCTGAGGTGATTACTCACAAAAGCGGCGCTATAAAAATTGTCCAATTATTATTACTCTGCAATGCTGTCCGAAATATTGGCTAAAGAAGAAGGTAGCGCGACATGGCATAATACCCCAAAAACAAATCACTATAATGTGTAATATTTTGTTTGCAGTTTTGTGGCAACGTGGTGGCGGGGGTGTGCCTCCTTTCTCCGGCCGTAATGCGGCTCCGTCATTCCGAGAAAGCTGACCTCTTTGCAGACTTCCTGCTATCCCGGCGATGTCTTTACATAATGAAGTAACAACTCTTTTTATATTTAAATTATGTAGTTTTTTAAAGATTAACTACACACAGGAGGCTCTGGAGAAAATAATTTCCTTCAGGGCCTGTCATATTTGGGGATTCTGTGTGGATGGTTTTTTAAAGAAAGGAAGGAGTAATCCTTTGTCTTGGAGGGACTCATGTTGTAGGAGGGAAGAAGCACAGGGGCCAGCAAATCATTCCACAATCGTTCTATTGAACTGATGAATGAGTTGTAGAAACGATCCGTTCTCATGTCACAAATGATCGGCGTTTGTTTGGTGTTTCTCGATTGTGCACCGATGCCAAAGAGATCAAGACGCTGTTTCTCGGGGAATCTTCCATTCAAATACCGGTAATATAAGGACAGCATTCCCACCTGACATCTGTGTTCCAAAGATTGCAATCTGTTTGTTAAGATAAGTGAATATATCAAAAGGACCACCTGTTTCTGCACCGAGTTAAGTTAAATATGTTTTACTTGCTGACGTGTACCCGGCGTTCCTGGGGGTTATCCTCAAGAGATAGACATATACCTCCGCAAACTTTGTAGAACATTATTTTGATGTATCTCATAAGGTTTAGCCAACGTTAGTACATATTTAAAGCTCCTGAAAATATATTTTTGCGACTTGATTATAAAACATCGACGTTTCTCTACTTTCTATAAGTATAATATGCATGTATTATATATATATATAAACCTTCTGGAAGAAATTCTCTAAATGATTGTAAAAACCCGTTGCGTAGTTTAGAAGAACTAAGCGCACAAACAGACCGACGCTAATAGCGACTTTATTTTATACTATTTAGAGATTCGCTTGGCAAAGAAATAACCTTAATATTATTCTAGCATATCGTTTCGCCACTTGCACACATTGTTTTTTATCTGTGAAAAAGCATATCTCAAATTTCTTATCAATTGTCATAATTCCGATTTTTAAAAGTCATAGTTCTGTGTTTATTTACAGGAAACCCTCATATATTTATGACTTACTTTTATTGTGAAAAAAGCTTATTTAGCTGGAAAATATTTGCAAATAGCTGACTGCTCCTAGCCCCCATGCCTAAGCCACTTAGACTCAAGGCTTTATGGGAAAACTGCTTCCGTTGAAGGAGACTAGATTGTCATTTCAATCCCTTTTAGTCGTAATCGGACATGATTGGGTCTTTGAAACATTAAAATTGACGAGGTGACGAATGTGACATCAAACACAGTGCAGTATTTATTTGTAACACTTTTCTTTTATTACTTCCAGGGGCACATCAAGGTATGACTTTTCGCACGAGGTTCTTAAAGCAGACCTGTCCTATTTCAAAGAACAACGCATCATCAGAACAAGAAGAATATCCATCATCTCCAGATCTCAACCCGATCCTACCAAAGTTTAATAATTTATGTTAGTTGCGCTGGTTCGATACTTTCCGTTCATTTTGCTGGTGCGTTAAAAACAATAACGCTAACATTGATTTGCCTAATAATGCAGGGATTAGGAAGGAAAGGGGTTGGAAATGCCATAGACTTACCTTTATCCGCATCTTGCTTCTCAATGCACCTTCTTTGGTCACCGCATGCAAATTGTCTTTCAAATTTGTCTTTTAAACACGTCTGATAATGATACACAGATTAGCTGCCGCGGGTTTTCCAAAGACATCGCGTTCACCGGCGGGGCGGGAGTGATATTCAACCAATATTTGCGATGCATTCACCAACAAGAACACATTTGCGTACACTGAGGTTTGTCCGTGGTTTTGGGAATTTTATTTAGAAATAGGAATGCATATTTTTTAGGCAACTGAACTGTATACAATTACCAACCAATTAATTTATATGTAGGTACCAAACCGGCGCAACCATTAATATTATATGTAAACATAAAAATTTCAATATTAGCGATTCCTAAACAAAAAAATCAGAAAAAGATACAATCACATCTAGGACTCGAACCCAGGACCCTAAATACACTTTTTTTTAAAGACAAATGTATTATAAACATTATGTCACCTCATTTTGTCATTTCGTATAAAAAAAAAAACACTAATTTTTCTCTAATTATGTTGGGAAACTTTGGTTTCATAGAAGTGTACATTTTAGTTCATATGTGATTTTTTTTATTATAGCGACTGTTCAAACATTGTACATACAAAATTTGTTATTAAATAAATGTATAGTAAATTGTATTTCTTATCCCTCCTCACTAGGGTGATCTGTGCTGAGGCGGACTAAAGTTATTCATTTCTGTTTTATTAGTTTTCTATGTCGTTTTTAA
This sequence comes from Hesperophylax consimilis, assembly GCF_061612785.1. NCBI lineage: Eukaryota > Metazoa > Arthropoda > Insecta > Trichoptera > Limnephilidae > Hesperophylax > Hesperophylax consimilis. Next base: position 24,682,753 of record NC_142857.1, on the reverse strand, counting down.
TGTTTTGTTCAGAGTTTTTTCATTAATCTCTTTCAGCCAGATTTTTATTCTTGATTTATAATCTTTCAAATTTTCTAGTCGCTTTATATCTGGGGGAAGGATGTTGCGGAGTTTCATCGCAAAATAAATATAATTTCTTTGTCTGAATGTGGTTTTATGACCTGGAATATTTTTTATGTCATTGTGATTTGACGTTGTTTGAGAATACGCGGTATTGTAGAGAATTCAGTATTTCTGAATGGTTTCAATAATATATTTAAATTTGTTGTACATCAAAACTATTGAAATTCTTGATTTGAATATAAAGCTTATTGTTTTCTCTTTCTAACTCCATTTAGTTCATATTTCTATCTATTACTGTAAGGGGTTAGTAACAAATAATGAGAATTGTACATATTGCATTAGTAGAAAAGTGGAAAGTATTATTGTTAACACCATAAGAACCAATAGTCTGCGGAGTAAAAGTTATGGACTGCGTTTTATGGTTTTAGCCTGTAATTATAAAAAATAAATATAATTTTACAGATAGTATTTGGTTTCTGAATATTAACATAAATATTGAGACTGAGAGGTTAATGCTGTACTGGAATGAATGCACTTCAATGATGTGAAATACAAAAATTACGAATAATTAATGCGGTGTTATTGGGCAGTTTATAAAAAATTAGGAAAAGAATTTCAGTGTCTGTAAGTAAGTCAATAATGAAAAGCCGTCTTAGGTTTTACTTCAATATTATTTGGAAAAATCATGTACATAAATACATAATTATTTAAGATTTGATAAAATTTGTTTTTTACACTTTTTTGTAAATAAAATGTTTAATTATAAAAATAAATCGTGAAATGATGAGCTTAGTGTTTTATAATGTGTCTTATTTTAATAAAAATAAATGGTATGTTAAATATTATTAAAATTTTCATACATATTTACTATATACACATCTTTCAAGAGAAATGATATTTTTAAAAATACAAATATATAATTTAAATCACAATACAGCTGCTATATAATAGGTACTCCAAAAGTATGAATATTTAATTTTCTTAATCAGGCAGTCAAAATTTCCTTTTTAAAAATGATTCAATCATAATGATTGATTGTTATTTACAACTTATTGGGAAAACTAATTGTTCCATTTATAAATAATATTGAAATCAGAAATCAACAGAATTGTTCATGTATTGCAGATCATTTTGGTAAGAATAACACAAAACATTGCCTCTGAACCCTTCAGAGTTTCCTCGGAAGTAGAATTCATTGTAGCATCTGAATGCTGGCCTTATTTGGACGTTTCTGTCCTGCGGAACGGTCATGTTTAATTTCGTGTGATAATCGTGATCGAACGTCACATACTTAATGTCACTGTGGAATATAATGTTATTCAAGACTTTGTCTGATAACTCCATGTTTAAATCCATTATGAACAATCTCTTGCAAGCCATCACCAGGTGGTTAATACCTGCGCTTGTAAGCTGCCGGCAGTACCACATCTCCAGTATTCGTAAGTTTGTCAGTTTCTTGCTTAACGCTAAAGCATGCACATCGTTGAATGCGGACGAACTCACATTCAGTTCGGTCAAGGACTTCAAGTCACACGCTTCTATGTATTGTCTGAGTCCATTCTTCGTCACCAGCTTTAGACCGGTGAGATGCAACGTTCTCAGATTCACAAGGGATTTGAAACACATCAAGCCAGAGTCGGTGATGAGCCAACAGTGGTAGAGTCGCAAGTGCTGCAAGTTGATGCAGTGAGAAATTATCTCGCAAGTCTTGTCCGTTACCTCGTAGCATCGCAGAGTCAAGTTGGTCAACTGGTTGTATCTCAGAGTGAGTAGATTGTGCAGCTGGAACATCGGATAGAATTGCACATAGCCGTACATGTGAAGTTCCTTTAGATTGTGGCAGTTGTTGCCGATGGCCCTGAGAGTGGATTCATCTATCTGGTTGTTGAGAACGATAGACTTCATGCCGGTGAGTATGTCCAGGAAGTGTTGGCTGATGAAGTGGCTGGTTAGGAAGACGTCTATGTGGGTGAGGCGGGGGAAGCACTTGCTCAGCCTGTAGATGTGTCTCTCGCTCAGGGCATTACCTTTGCACATGGTGAGCGATGTGATGTGCGGGCAGACGGCTTCCAGCTCCTCGAACAGAGAGTTGATGAGGTCGACCTGCATGCGAATGTCCAAGGTCTTAATAAACGAACTGTTAGGCCAGTTCTTCAACAGAATCAAATCTTTCTTGTCCTCTAGAAGAAATCGAGTGCTCAGGCAGCAAGTGTCCATTATTAGTTTGTACCATCTTTTGCACACTCTTATATGCGTTGTGGTAAAAGATTTTATATCAAAATAGCTGAATATTTCGATTAATATATCATCTGGTAGGTTATCCATGATGTCTCAAGTTATAAAATCCTTACATTAGTGATTCGTCATGTCCATATTGATAGTTTTACATATTACAAAGTATATTTCGGATCCTCGGTGCTTTTTTGGGGTCAATGGAAGGTAAAATGAGCATTTCTAGACACTAGTGAATAATGGCGTTGTTGTGCGAACTTGACTGTGATAGGTAATAAACTTATTAATCTATCGGCACTCGGAATCTGAAGAATACTGTCATATCATCATTTAAAATATAAAACCCACCTGTGACAGTCGGTTTAAATATATTTTTATTGCTTTTTCTCCCGTTTTGACAGAAGATGTCATCACAAACCGAGCACGCTGTCCGCCATATTATTAAAATAAAATGACAGTCAACAAACGTGAAGTATTATGCAAGTGTTACCGTCGAGTAGAGACGGCAGTGGTCGAGTACGTTCAGTAACCAAATTGATGAAGTGATCGTTCTGTTCGATCGAACTTTAGTCATTATTTAATTACGGAGGAATTCGGCAACTGGAAAATTGAGGATAACTTTTTATTATTAAATTCAATTTAATGAAAGCCATTTCTTGTATATTTTTGCAATATACTTCTATTATCTATCCCAACATGAATAGTTATTTAAGTTGAAGCCAAGTGTTATTTTTCAATTTTTTGCGTACAACTTGCAGAGGAATTCGCAAATTTGCCTTCTATTATTATTTTATTGTCATTGAGTTTTGCGGAAAGTATTTTTTTATGTTTTAACAAATAAATATTTTTAATGATGGATTTCAAAACCAGTTTGGCCAAAAGACATACTTATTTTATGAATTAAACTAAAATGTAGAATATTTTATACTTACTTTTATAGCTTACAACGTCATGGAGCATTCATGGAGTGACGGAAGATTACCAAATATTTGTGTTGTATTGTAAGACGAAAAATAAGTCCCCATCGGAATGGATACAATGTTAGAAAAATCGCGTTATTCCACTGGCAGCATTCCATGATGATCGCCGATGTTGCCCAAAATGATAACTATATTGTTTGCGGGTGGGAGAGTGGTATATTTATGGCGGGTGGTCTACATAAATAAACCATTCTCGTGGTCTATTTAGGAGTAGAAAACGGGGTTCGGATTATTACTAGATTTGCCTGTTTTCTGCAAATTTCTTCCTATTGTTAGATTAAAAATCTCCCGATAGGGAATTTTTAGGAACACAGGGCGTGACTACATCAAAACCTTCTAGATCACAAAGGTGGGATACTCATCCAAAGCAGCCTTCTAACTTGTGTGAGATCCTACTAAAGTGTTGGTTTAAAAAAATTTTCAATTTATTTATTAAACCATTTTAAAATGGTGGTTAAATTACAAAAAAAAGATAACACGTTTTTTAGAGGTTCTCATACAATTTAGGACAGACATTCAGCCAATTCAGTTCCTTTACAGGTAAATTTAGCCATAGGCCGTTAGCTCCAAAAAAGTGGTTGAGCTTTTTACCTCGTTTATTCAGATAATCTAGCTCCTTCTTTAAAAATGCATCTTTTTGACTCTAGGAAACGGAAATTAACCCAATCCCGACATCTGATCAAGTTGAAACCCGGCAAATAGCAAATAGACACGTTGTCTATGAGAATGTATTTTATGAACTTTTGGTGTCAATCACTTAATGACAGAGAAAACCTTTTTATTATTCCGTGTAGGACATTGCACAAATTATATTGAGAAATATTTTAATTCATATTCAAAAGACATTGAATTTATAACTCATCTAATGAGATGATTGAATTTGATGCATTTGAAAGGGATATTTATTAGGATATTATTAAAATAACAGGCTCGTAAGTCGACTCGTTCAGTAGCATGGATCCGATTTCTCGTTCTAGTTATAGGTCTCGCAAGTTAAGTTGGCTTCATCACAGTACTCACACAGGTGCAAAACTTACATACAGCGTGTTTCGATTTAAGATTGAAAAAAAAACAATTGATGATTATTTCACAATTGAGAACTCTAAGCCAAAGCGTGTTGAAGTCGGTCACATAAAACTTATTTTGTTTTACGACATCGTTATTGAAATATTGAAGTTTATCATTTTTTTTTCTAAACTAATGTGATAATTTTCAGGATTGAATTCAAATGGGTAGGTATTCTTAAAAAATACAATGGTATTGCTAACAATTCTTAGTCATTTATGTAAGAATGCTGTACATAACAAACTTCCATCGATAATGACCCTAATTCACGGAAATTACGGCAATTGGAATTTATACCTAATTGTTTTTCGGGGAATGATTATTATTCTGACCAGAAATATTTATTTTACAAAGCATGTTTAATGTTAATTTGATATATTTCCTAGAAGTATAATTAACCCACATTTCCAAAATTTTATCGTTTCCTAGAATATTTATTTATCTATTTTAACGAAGGGATGGTTTCTTTATGCCTTTGAAAGAATCGCAAAGATGTGATTTTTTTACAGGGTCATTTCGGAAAACATCAATAATTGCATTCAGAGTGAATGAGTGGTAGTGGTGGTAGAGCGATACTCCAGTTGCCTTAGACGTCAAATCATATAAGTCAGTCATGCTTAAAAATTGACCACCGTTTTTTAAATTATGCATAAAATAATTAAACACGCGGAATAAAATTTCACGACTTTGTCCATTCAGTGATTTGCCACGTCCCGTTTTGTAACAGGACTCCATGATGTCGTAATAAATATTCACTTGCACACTTTAAAAACACTCTGTAAATCTACTAATTCGAATTAAAAATGATGAAAACTGTTTATTATTTCAAATTCAAAAATTGGTAATTATTTCACTTGCGATATGTAGGTGCACGTATGTTTAAATCAAATTACGAACTGAATGAATAGGACACCTCGTAAGTATACCCCGTAACGGTATTGTTAAAACTTGCCTCTCTTCTAACTAGTAACAATAAGTGAGCGTAAGCAAGACAGAGAGCCTTATCGCGTTAGTGGGCGGCGCTTGACGTTCACACAGATAGACCAATACATCAATTCTAAGCATTTTTATTGCTTCCTTCTTTCGTTGCGTTACCTATACCAACGTTGCTACAGCACTAAATCCACTTTCAGCTAAATAGGTCGATGGAAATGCTTTCAGAAATCGTTGAAAAATCGGCTTCTGCAACCAAAATCCTTTCACAATTTCAAATTTCGCTTCATTTGAAAATGTTTTGAACAAATAAGGCACATTGGCTATAGTGGATTTATCGAAAATATATATAAATTATATATATTGGCATATCTATGGTTTTTTAGGACCAATTTTATTTCATACAAAAAGTCCGAAGATATCGATCAATATCGATCTAGTAAGTGGTTTATTTATGCTTTTGATGTTTCGATTAAAATATTTCGATCATGTAAATGTTTTGATCGTGGCCATCACTAGATGCCGCATGGTAGTGTAGATGTGTAGATAGTTGATTTATGCATGGTACAATTTATGGCATGGTATATCCAGGTCATGTGATTGGTTTATTATATTTATGGGCTTATTTATATTTTATGCAGGTCATGATCGAGAGTGGTTTATTTATGTCATGATCTGTGGAGAAGGCATAGTTCAGCATAGTTGATTTATGGAGAAAGCTATGGAGTATGTATGGAATCAAATAATCGCAAATAATCAAAACAAATCAAATTTGTTTGAAAATACTCGATAATACTGTTATTACTTCTAAAAAATGTCGTGGAAACGCATTCCCTGCATCTCATCGGAATTACAATTGACTGGCACTTTGAACGGTGGACAGAGCTTTCGGTAAGTCACGTAATAACCTAAATTATTGTATACATTGCGGTATGTAGCCTCATGGTCTATTAAGACTTTAGCATTAGGTTATTTATGGACTTAAGACTTGTCTAGGTTAGAACAGAATGGTTTATGTATGGTTAGAACTAATAACAATGTGCAATTACTGCTTATGTCATTGCACAACTGACATTGGTAAAGTTACCGAATTCCTTTGTCTACCGTCGTGAGTGGTTTATTCAGGTTTATTGCTACGTGAGTGGTTTATTTATGATTGCTACCGTCCATCTAAAAAAACGAAATACAACGTTGTCAATATTGTATGTTCTTTTGGTAATATTCCCTAACTGCAGCACTTTTAGGCACAGATGATGAAAATTACACCTTGTTTTAACAATTACTACAAGAAACAACTGTTTACATGCACAAAATAGGTTCTTAGGTTGGGTTAATTAAGTAATTAATGCATATTTAGATTTCAAACTCACGCAATTGTCAATGCTTACAAAAGGGTCCAAAATGGCGGCAAAGGGATTGTGTTAACAAGGTAAATTTTGAATAAAAATGGAATTATGATGCATCTTTTACCATCTATCCCGACGTAAATCGTTGATTATTGTAGTATTTGAGTGGAAACGAAGCGTAATTTCCGTAATTTGCGTGTATTAGAAGAGCGGCAGTTGGTGAAAGATAGTTTCTTCTTTTAGTTGGAAACGTGATTCAGAAACAGAAGAATGGACCGGCGTTTTCTCTGAAACATTATGGAAGCTTTCTCAAACTGACAAAGAAATCAAATATCAAGTATTGGGATCGCTAAAAACCTCAATCAGCAATGAAGGAATTCCGAATAATGTTGAAACAAAGAAAAATAAGAAGAAGCCGGCGAGGTTTGAGAAAACAGAAGTCAATGTTGATATGGTAATTCCCAAAGAAGACAAATTTTTCGAAGATATTTTAAGGAATTATCTAAGACTGGATGTACAGTTAGCTCCCTTGTATGAAGATTGGACTAGAAAGGATCCCATATTCAAAGAAGCAGCTCAGAAGTTTTATGGAATTAGGATATTGAATCAAGAGCCGGTAGAAAATCTGTTTTCTTTCATCTGCAGCCAAAATAATCACATTTCAAGGTTAGAGAATATTCTATTTTTCATATTTCTGTACTTGATGGAAGCCATTTTTTGATATTTTCTCTAATGATCTCCACGGTCGAGAGGTCAGGATCCCCGATGACGAATCCTGAGGCTGCGGGTTCAAATTCTGGCATGTGCAAACAAATTTAATTTTCGTTAGACCACCATTCAGAATGTTACTTCAAATGGCATATCTGAATAGGGAAGTACTTTTCAGCCTTGTCTCCCATCTCCTCCCCACTTCCTTCAGCCTCACACCATAACCCAATTGAGGGTGCCTGAATGCAGTGGAAAGGGGAAGGAGATGGAAAGATTAAGGTTGGGAAGTACCTGTCTGATCTGGTCACCAAACACGGCTAGAGTTATTTCAAACAATGTTTGGATTCTCAATAGTGGTCTTCCACAAGGGAGATACTGAGAGTATTTCGTTGACTTACCTACTGTTTAAAAAAAATATGATAATTTGAGTAAATTCCACAAGTAAATTAAAAAGGTTTTTTTTTTCACAATTTATTTTATTGAGATACAAAAATTTGAAAATTGGTCAATCTTTTTGGCATAATTTCTTATTTACATATAATATATAATATATGTACAGTGGAACCTCTCATAACGAGTTTAATTAGTTCCAGGATCTTACTTGTTATGTGAAACACTTGTTAAGCGATAATATGAAATGCAAAATACTATAATACATTTATGCCAAAAAAATATTCAATTTTTAATGTTGATTCAAATAAATTGTTAAGGAGCATAACAAACTGGAATGCAATTTCAATTTGCAAAAAAAAAATCGATATAACTAGTTTATTATTTACCAATTTATGACAAATAATTCATTATTTTTTTACTAGAAAGCTGTCTAGAGACACTAGTGACACGGCTTTATCATTGAATAAATTTGTAGAACGCCTAACAACCTCCTTATTAGGGTGATGCTTCTCCATGTACAATGCAACGGTTTCCCATGCTTTCAGCATTTCTCTTATTGCGCCAGAAGAGTGTTGCTCTGCTACTTCCTCCTCATCAACTGAAAAACTCTCCTCCATAACTTCTAGTTGTGACACACAATGCAACTCCATAAGCTCTTTGGTGGTCAGCTCTTGACCGCGTTCTTCCACAAGCTCATCAATATCACTGGTATCCACCTCCAGCCCCATGGTATTGGCCAAAGACACAATCTCGTTGACTGTAGACTCCACGGGTACTGTTTCAATCGCCTCAAAAGCACATTCGACAACGCCCTTTGGCCAAAGCTTCTTCCAAGCAGTAGTGAGGATCCTCTTGGTAACCCCTTCCCACGGCTAGTCAGTCATCTTGAGGCAAGTAACGATGTGAAAGTGATCTTTCCAAAACTCCCTGAGAGTGAGACTTGTCCCTTCAGTCACTTCAAAGCAACGCTTGAAGAGTGTTTTAGTTGAGAGTTTCTTAAACTTAGAAATAACCTGCTGGTCTATGGACCAGGCTGGATTAACGGAGTGGTTTTGCATCTATCATAGCATCTATATTTCTTAATTTAATCCTTATTCTTGAGGATAGTGCAATTCGTTGATGTAGACCAAGGCTGCCCAACCCCAGGCCCGCGGGCCACAATGTGGCCCGCGATCGAATTAAAAGTGGCCCGCGTGAACCATTTTCAAAAAACCCGCCAATCCGCCAATTTGAAAAAGTGTACACCGGTTTTTGATATAATATTTTTTTCGTCCGAAATGGAATCTTGTAGCCACCCCCCCCCATGGAATTCGAAAAATTGTTGTGGGGAATCACATATGATGTTTTTGGATGCGCGGAAATTTTTCTCAGCGAAGTTCCGTAACAACCCCCCCCCATGGATTTCAAATAATTTGTGGGGAGCACTCATTTTGTCGGGAATTATGTTTTATAGAAATTCTCTAACAACCCCCCCCCCCCCATGGAAATAGGAACCGTCAGGTATTCAGTGGCCCGCCAGTGATTCAAAATCGTCAATTTCGCCCAACTGTTAAAAAGGTTGGGCAGCCTTGATGTAGACGTAGACGTAGACCGATTGAAATTGATTTTATTTAAAAAATTACTGATAATGAAAAAAACAGACATTTATTATAAACCTTACTGCCACACTTTCTTGTTGTTACATTTTCACTACACTTTCTTGTTGTTACATATAAAAATAATTAATAAATATTCAAAAATTTCATTATTTTTTCTCAAGTTGCGGTCGGAACCTTTGGTTTCACAGATGTGTACATTTGAATTATTCTGTGGTTAACTTCTATATTTGAATATAAAGCATGGAGTTTTCTCTTTCTAACCAAAATTCATATTTCTAACTATGACGCTAAGGGAGACACAAGCATTTCTATGAGACAATATGAGCCGTTCCAAAAAGCGAACAAATTGACTCTATGGTTAATAGCTGTTCCAAAACCAAACAAATTAGCGTGAGGAGTTAATTGCGTTTATATGGGATACGTAGTTTAATTTGGAGTCGAAAATTATATTATAAGGTATATTCCTTTCAGGATATCAAACATGATAGAAAAGCTGTGCACTAACTATGGACAGAAGATTTGTGAACACGATGGGAATACATACTACAGCTTCCCTGCTGTGGGAAGCTTGTCTGATATAAAGGTATGCATTTTACAAGTTACTTTAAAAGTTTTATAATGTTTCTGTAACTCTAAACCAATATTGCTAGGATTCAGCTGGTCATAAAAAATTATCAAAATACAAGAATTGAATTTAAATCATTGTTTTTACCTACTTGTCGTATAAATATCTGTTCTTATTAAATATGCTTTTGTTTCCTTCTAAATGCTTCCAAAAGTAAATGAGCTCTCATTCAATATATATTTTACCCGACTTCTGCTTTTCCTTGACCACCCACCCAACCTTCTCGAGCTCTGGGCCTGAATCGCCTTCAAGTCTCGGTACAGTATCCAAGTATTCCCGATGACATTGCACAATACATCCAGACCCGTTATTGTCTCACAAAATTAACAAAAAATGTGGCAAGTAACAAACACTCTTTTTTTTCAGTAAGTTCTTAATTAACCTTTTGAACGCGTTAATTTGCTCCGTCTTATCTATACCCGTACGCGGTACATATTTTCAAATACCTATACATGCAATTAAATGTCAAATTGTAGCATTCTGGCATGATTTATTGGACTATATAGACAGAACAGATTATTCTCCACAATATGAAAACAAATCCTCGTGTGTCAACACTCTTAGATGTTTATAAAAACAAAATCATAAAATTTCATACAAAGACGTACCGTATCTTTTGAATGTGGTCCCGCCATTCACTCGGCGTGTGTGTACTTAGGCCACTGCATTGATAGACACAAGTGGGACACCATGATCACTTATCATTTTTAGTTATGAAAAGTTGTGAATGACATACTAGTACTAACGCCATCCGTTGACAAAAATGTAAACTAAAGGACTAAAAGGCGCGAAGAGGCACACTTGATTATCGATCTTTTTTTATGAAATACAATTTTATTTTTGAGAAATTCTTGTAGATGTCAGCATCGTGATAGTTCTACGAATGTCCAAGTGAGCAAGAAATACATTTATGATGAAAGAGCGCTGGAATATCGGCCGTCAAAGTTTCCGTATCAACTGTTGATACAGCCGTATGTGGATATGGACTTTTTGCCGTAACAACAGTTGATACGGCCGTGTGCAAAGAGTTAAAACATTGTTCATGGACAAACATAGACATTCAAAGAATATTTGTGTACGAAAAATAGGTATAGGACCGCATATTTGTATTTAAAAGTTGCGGCAAATACTACATTCTACAACGTGGGTGTGATTGAGATCACAAGATACACTTACTCGCATACACTAAATCGAATACCGAAAGTTGCATGACTTATTGCCAAGAGGTTGTTATTATACTTATAAGTTGCTACATTTGCAATGTCGCTTTCTATAACTGTGCTGAAAACTTTCAGGAAACAATTGAAATAATTATTTTTTTAATGATAAATTAAGGTTTATAAGACAAGGTATTTTATGCATAGCACAAAGGATAACAAATTATATAATATATATTATATTGATAAAATATAGTAAGCAGTTGCTATGCATAAAATATCTTATTTATCATTAAAAAAATAATAATATTTGACAAGTCAAAATATTTCACCAACAAATGTAGATATAATATGTCTCAACGCCATCTAGTGAGAAATTTAGCACTAACAAAGCCTTTCCTACAAACATAAAGTTGGTTGTTTACATCTGAAAAAATACAATAAGCAGTAATTGTTGATTGAAGTACTAGTACATATTGAATTATTTGGCGTTTTGGTAATAAGCCGACGTAGCTCAGTGGTCCAGAGCACCTGACCGGACATCAGAAGGTGCAGGTTCAATTCCCGTCGACGGCATTTATTTCTACTCGGGAGATATTTTCAATTTGTATGGATATTTCAGGGACTCATTATTGCTTATAATAATTTGTTATCGAAATAATTATTTTATGTTGAGGGATCAGTAGGATTTATAGGCCCTGTTAGAAGTTCTACCGAGCCGAACCCTCTGATATGAAAATATCTGGAGTCGGTGAATTTTTTTTCCCATTTGATTTCTGGTGATTTGACGTGTTGTTGTTCTTGTATTGTTTTGTATTTATTTTACTTATATAATGAACTTGCATAGTGTTGATTGACTAGCTGATCATTTGTGGAAAAGTGAGTGGAAGGGTTTAGTTTTTCCTACGGGGAAGATTTAACCCGGACAACAAAATCGGAAGCATAAAAATATAATAAGTAATTTATGTGTATGTATGAATGAAATGTTTGTCCCTTGGCTTTTACTAGTGTTTGCCGTGTAATACATACTTTCTCATCACACACGAGGGAATTTTGGCACTCATTTACGCAATTTGGTTAGAGATAGCATATTAGATAGTTTAGTTTAAAAACCTAAATGGAAAGTATGACAATTAGCTTATGTTTGGATTGCCACTTTTGAGATCTCTATAACATGTCTATAGTTTGTAATGCCATTGAGTATTGAGTGTGTATGTGCGTCTGCATGTGCGTGTACCCGATATATGTACAGAAGCCTGGGCTTTCCGTGAATCACAACCGCCTCCCTTTTTACAGTTTTGTTTGTGAAGGAAAGCAAACTTGGTGATTCTTGTTTTTAACATGATGTCCTTGGTTTAGGTGGAAAATAAACTCCGTGAACTCGGCTTTGGCTACCGAGCCAAGTTCATTCAGCAATCGGCCTCCAAGATCATGGAGTGGGGGGACGATAAGTGGTTCCATTCCCTCGAAGAGATGCCGTATGCAAGTGCTAAAGCGGAATTGATAAAGCTGCACGGAGTGGGAGCAAAGGTTGGTTAATGAATCAATTGTATTAATATATATTATGCTTTTTTTGTTGTTTTAAATATCAACTCCACACAGGAGACATCTTTGAGTATGCTGTCTGGAGGGTCTTTTTAGGAAAAGAAGGTGTGGAACTGAGTTGAAAGGACTCATGTTGTAGGAAGGAAGAAACACGGAGGCTAGAAAGTCATTCGGCAGCAGTGCTGTTGAACTCGAGAGCGAGTTCTAGAAACTATCCGTATTCTTGTGACAAATTAATGTCAACTGTGTACAAATGTTGGGCGCGCGTTTGGCATGTTATGTACATAATACGAGTTGTATTATTTCTATGTCCGCTATATCAACTTTCATTGATTTGGAGAAAACTCCAAAAAACTGTGAACTCTAGCAAAAATAAATTCAAATTTTTAAATATGTTTAAATTGGGGTTACATAATTACGAAAAGTTATTTTGATACTCACTTAGTGATACAGTGGCTTTTGGAAGTTAACTGACCTGGGGGGCGAGTATGTATATTTTGAAAGTTAACTGACCTGGGGGCGAGTATGTATCTTTTGGACTTTAACTGACCTGGGGGGCAAGTTTGTATATTTTGAAAGTTATCTGACCTAGGGGCGAGTATGTATCTTTTTGATGTTAACTGACCTAAGGGCGAGTTTATACATTTTGGAAGTTAACGGACCTGGGGGCGAGTATGTATCTTTTGGACGTTAACTGACCTGGGGGTCGAGTTTGTATATTTTGGAAGTTAATGGACCTGGGGGCGAGTATGTATCTTTTGGACGTCAACTGACCTGGGGGGCGAGTATGTATATTTTGCGTGTAACGTACATACATATGATATCCTAGGGGGTGAGTTTGGAATGTATGTTAAATGCGACTCATTTAACGCCGTTAACCTACGTTAGCTAATGCACAAGATACAGATTCACCTCCCTGATATGGCAGATTTACTCACGCATGATTTTGACACCCCAGTCGAGAGATTTCAAGGGTGAACAACATTTTTATTTATTTACATATAAATAATAAAGAAATATATGAATAAAGGTGTAATGGTTTATGCTTCTGCAGGATGTTATGCATGATTTGTAATGATTTTGTTGTTGGTTATGTACCTTTCCACTAGATGTCTTTATAGATTTTCCTAACCGATACGGCCGATCGATACGTAGCGCCTACTGTCAAGCGATTGCTGTTAAATAAATAATCTGTTGTGACAGTCCCAATGTTCCATCAGTTGAAATTCCCTATAGTTGGGATTCCCTATTATTATTAGGATCATTGTTTATTATCTCTGTTCGTGTTCGCGTAAACATCAGTTGATTATCGCCAACGATAGCGGCATTGGCATTTTTTCGAATTGTTGTCAATGTACTACTAGAATTGGTGTGGTTCAATTTATTATATTGTAATAATTACTCTCAGGTGGCAGACTGCATCTGCCTTATGTCGCTCAACCACCTGGAGGCCCTGCCTGTGGACACCCACGTGTACCAGATCGCCTCACAGAACTACCTGCCGCACCTGCGCGGCCTGAAGTCTGTCACTGATCGGGTCTACAATGAGATTGGGGACCACTTCAGGGGACTCTACGGAGACAAGGCGGGCTGGGCTCATACTGTAAGTGTTACCTGTCCTATAGTCTGCAACTGATTGGGTGTGAGTTTCATTACCACTTAGCCGAGTTTTTCAGTTCGTTTCTAAAGCTCCACTAAGCGTGAGTGTTTGTAAGATCTATGAATTTAGTTACAGGAACGTGCTTCACAGCGCAATACGATACTATACAAAACCAAACTGTCGTCAAAACATAATGAGAGGCTTGTTTTTTAAACACTAACATCGACTGTACCGAACTTCTGTCCCTTATTAATTTTAACATACCTTTGAGACGTACACGACATACAGTGCTATTCCACAAGCTTAATTATAAAACAAATGCAGCATCTAATTCGCCAATTAACCGAGCTCTTCATACTCTAAATAATATTTGTATAAACTCTAATATTGACATTTTTTCGGATTCACTGCCCAAATTCAAACGTGGCATCATGTCAATAATATAAACTGTTCAATGCGCATACATACAGACACACACACAAACACTCACCCTTGTTTGTCCAATCCCGATTTCGAGGACTTCAACTGGCTACCCGAATTCGAGGTCCTGTTATATTATATAAAGTAGACATGTATTCTACACTTATACGTATACTCAAGTTAATCGTGATTGTTGCTGTCTATTCGGTTTCATCATACACCCGGTAAGCACCTAGAAAACGGTCCTCAAAAAACCGGAATACACAGCCGGTAACTGAGGACTTCCCATATCCGAGGCCTGTCCACGTATTCAGGATTACACATACGTAAAATACACGGATCTCGGAAAGTCCTCGATTTAGTGGTCTATAGTTTTTGGAGGTCTTGGGTCCTCGAAATAGTGTGGAACGAATTTCTTACACGTATCTTGGAAGCGTCGCGGCTCGTCCTAACGTTCGCTCGTTCGGTGAACAGGCAACAAAAGTATACGCCTCATCGTATTGCTAAATATTTTATTGAAAAGAGGTCGTCTGTGGGAATTTTAGACAGAAACGTATACCTATTTGCTAAAATAAATTCGCTTATGTTCTTGAGATCAGACACATCATTACGACAATTCGCTTTGGAATGTGGTGCTAAAGATCCCAAAGCTCTGACATCCACAAAATTACGGAAGCAAGTGGCAACTGCATCTCAGCTATTGAACCTCAAAAATAACGAAATGGACCAACTGGCAACATACATGGGCCATGACATTCGGGTTCATAGAGAGTTTTACCGTCTTCCTGAAAGTACCATACAATTGAGCAAGGTGAGTAAACTCTTGCTGGCCATGGATGGCGGAAAGTTGGCCGAAAATAAAGGCAGAAATCTAGATACTATTGACCTTCAAGAAAAATCCGTGTCCGCGACAATATTACCGTCTTCGGTATCCATTCCTCCGATTCCTAATGGTACAAACGTGGAAAATGAAGATTGGGATTCAGATGACCACGGAGTAGGTACGGATGAGATTCCAACAATAAATGCACATGTCACAAGGAAAAAGAAAATAACAGCAAGGAAAATGTGGACTTCTGCTGAGAAGGATGCCGTATCAAGGCAAATGGCTGTATTCTGGATAAGAAAAAAAATTCCAAACAAAAAAGAGTGCGAAGAACGTTTGACCAATGAACCAGATTTAAGACAGAGAACATGGAAAAACATTAAATTTTATGTGCACAACATCATACAAAAGAACGCCAAGAAATAAAATATAAAGAATCATGCCTGGAAGGAAAGAATTATAATTTTTTAAAAATTTTATTTTAACTTTATGAGTAAAACCTCAAATTGTAACATTTAATTAAATGAAGACAATGTATGCGAAACTCAATCGAAAATCTGGAAACAGAAAAATCAGAAAAAGATATTGGCACCTCTAGGACTCGAGCCCAGGACAAACAACGACGAATTTGATATCGACACCTTGGCGCAGTGGTTAGCGCGTTCGCCCGGAAGAGCGAGAGGTCCTGGGTTCGAGTCCTAGAGGTGCCAATATCTTTTTCTGATTTTTCTATTTCCAGATTTTTGATTGAATTTCGCTTACATTGTCTTCATTTAATAAATTTTTTAATTTTTAATTTTTTTTTTATTAGTGACTATTTAATTACAGGTTTGATGAGAATTACAAGATATGATAGTGTATATAAATATAAATGTTTCATCTGTTTGTTCTTAGTCCTCCTCACTAGGTGGTCCTGTGCTGAGGCGGACTGGTAGGTTTATGTTTTTAATACATTCTATAGTATGTCTGTATTAATTTCTACTCATGTTTTGAGTTTTTCCTTAAACTTATTTATCTTTTCTATCTTTTTCAAAAATGGATGAAGGATGTTGTAGAGTTTGGTTGCCAGATATATGTGGTTTCTTTGGCCAAAACTTGTCTTGAATTTTGGAACATCTCGTATATCGATATAGCCCGATTTCACTTCTCTCGAATATATCAAAAATATATGAAAAAATTGTAAAAAAACAAATTTGGACATTCTTAGAAGAAAACAAAATAATTAATTATAACCAATTCGGGTTCAAAAAAAATACAAGTACTCACGACGCGATAGCAAAAATAACCAACTATTTATATACGGCCCTAGATTCCGATTAAAAATGTCTTGGCATATTTATAGACCTCAAAAACGCTTTCGACAGCATATCACATAAAAAATTAATAAGTAAATTAAAATCAGTAGGGATTAGTGGAAAAGTCTTAGCATGGATAACTAGTTATTTACATAAAAGACCTCAACAAGTAAAATTACTCAATCAAGTCAGCGATTCAAAATATAGCGACTTTTCAATACCCCAAGGCACGGTTTTGGGACCATTGTTATTTATTATATATGTCAATGATATATTCAATATTTCCAAATATGGAGACATTGTCTCTTACGCTGACGATACAGTCCTACTACTAAAAGCAAACACCTGGTCTGAATTAAATAACTTGGCAAATACAGATATCAATGAACTAAAATTATGGTTTGATGAAAACCTGTTGACTTTAAATTATAAAAATACTTATTATTTACCATTTTTCATTAAAAAAACAAGAAACACCTAAAGAAATAAACATAATTATCCACTCTGTTAAAAACACAGAAAACCACAAATGCAATATGTTATGTACAAACATAGAAAGCAAGACCGATATTAAGTACCTAGGCATAACAATAGACCAGCGCTTAAAATGGTCCCCACATATAAATATTCTGAACGACAGAATAAGGAAACTAACATGTATATATTTAGATGTTTAAGAGATATTTTAAACGAAAAATTACTTAGAACCACATACTTCGCTTTCTGTCAATCAATTATACAATACGGCATTATAAGCTGGGGCGGTAGGTACATATAAAAATCAAACACAAACAATTTACAAATCACAAAAACTAATAATAAAAACCATATTAAAAAAAACCTATTCATATTCTTCCGAAATTTTATTCAAACAATTTAAGGTCAGAAAATTAAGTGCATTATACTTCTACTATGCAACATTACAAATTTATAAAAACTATATTCAAAATAAAATTGCACCCTTCAAAAATAACAGAAATCTTAGACAAACGTCAATACTTCCTACTCCTAAATGTAAAAAAACAATAGGACAGTTCAACCATGAATATCTCGGAGTTAAATTTTTTAACTCATTACCAGAAAAAATGAGAAACATGAATAAAAATATTAACGAATTCAAAAGCCACCTTAAAAAGTATTCCGAACAGTTGAACTGAATCGTACCAAATATAAACCAATATAACAACACCCCCATACACACAAGCCCTGCTTATTTATGGGGGTACATCAAATACTAATATTATGTAATTAATAACTGTACTATATTGTGTAATTATATTATGTAATTGTTTTATTATGTAATTCGTGTATCTTTTTTTACTAATAAAAAAAAAAATAATCCTTTTTGAGGCTCTTGTGTCATGTATCCGAGTTTCATTGGGAGATTTTCTGTGTTTAAAATGATGTATAAGAATATTCTTGGCATATATTTGTTTTAAATCATTATTATATTGGTTCAATAATTTTAATTATAAACGACTTTGCTGTCTTAATTTTTTTGTCAGACTACCTAAAAAACCATAAATTTTTTTTTAACAATTTTGTATGTTTTATTTGATGATAATGTTACTCTGCGTTTGGTAATTTTTTCCGACTCTTCAAGATCCGCATTAATAAAACCCTTCCTACAGCTCCTCCTTAACCCGCTTGATAACATCACCCATCCAGGTGGCGATATTTGTGAGGTGTAGGTAATAGGGTCATAGAGCGGATTAACGAAGAATGGAGTGAAAGAAGAATATATGACGCGGATTAATCAAATACTTGATCAGGTGTCCTAATTACTTATTAAATATTACAATACCGTACATCGAATTAAACAGTATTACAGAACATAGTTCACAATACGAACTAAACGCAATATTGAATTTTGTTTCAACAGTCAAAAACTGAATTCCTTGTCGGCACAATCTTAATAGTGCAATACTTATTATATACACATGCACGTAGGAATTTCGAACGACGGGTCCTCGGTTTAGGGCGTAGGTGAGATTTCTTGACACTCGAGCTTGCAGCGCCTCCTGGTGTTCACATTCCGGCAATCGGCACCTTTTAACACGACACCGAGGACTTTGAGAGAGTCCTCGGTTTAGGGTCTGTGTGTGATTTCCAGCATTAGCGGCGCCGCCCTGGTGGTCACACATCCGTACTAATGAAACACTAGCCAAATTAAACACGATATTTTTCGCCACGAAAATGAGGACTCTCTCCGATCGGCCCAAAATTTCGACAGTTGACCAATCAGAACGCATAGATTATAGGTACATATTCAGTTTTTCGCATTTTGAATCCGAGGACGTCCTCGGATTCGTGTGAGTCCTCGGATTCTGGGTCTAAAGGCCTGTGAAGGTCCTCGAATAAAGGTGCATACAAACTCATATATACATTACACACACACACACACACACACACCTAGATACTACACACGTCACCTGGTAATTAAGGAATATTTTTACATTTGGGTACAGATACATTTGGAAATAAATTTACTACATGAAGGGGAACTAATTTGCAGTTATTAGGTAGTTAAATCATTTAAATTCGTTACCAGTTCAAAGAATTGGATTTCGAATAAACAATGTTATACTGTAATGCTTAAAAGGTGATAATGTGCAATATTCAAAGTCTTATTAAATAACTACAACATATCATAATTCAACATACAAATTAACATAATTCAATCTTCAAATTAACTACAAACACAATATATAATATACACTGAATAAAGTAGGGTCCTATGAAAGTTATTTTATTAAAATTATAATTATGTACCACAAAGTGATTGCTACCTGCAAAAGTTTTCTTTTTGTTATTTGTATGTATTTTGCATGTAAAAAGCAAAAGATGAAATATTTTAAATAAAAGTTTATGTTAAGTAAATTTGGGTGTGTCACTTCTAAAAGCATTTAAATGTATTTATTTGTTGCAGGTATTGTTCTGCGCCGATCTGAAGAAGTTGGAACAGGCTGGCTCCAAACGAATCAGCAATGGGAAAACTAAGACTAAAGATACTAAGAAAAAATGCTGATCACACTCGTCAACATTGAATCATGTAATGTACCTGATTTTATAAAATCTACCTACTTTATAATATAAGGTTAGTTTTTATATCAATTCAACATGGTAGTCGTTAGTCGGCGGTCTGCTGATAATTTGTGATAAATTTTGTTGGGTTCCACAATTGTTAAGCAGGCAAGGCGAAGGTTATTATTATTGTGAAACCTTCGTCTACCTTCGAAGGATCCTAGATAATCCTAAAATCCTAAAGGATCCGGAAATACTGTACGAAAAACCACATTCATATTCACATTCATAAGTGTTTAATATTCTTTAAAAAGATGCAAATTTCAAATATGAAAGAATGACAAAGCCGCTATTCGTAAATGCTTAGCTGCACCAACGCATTTTTCAGCAGAATTTTTTTCCACTTTGACAATTTGTAATCTTTCTTTAGACTACCCACTTTTTTCACCTGACTGTTAATTTTTAAAATTATGCTGAAAAAGTAAAAAGATAACAGCACGTGCATCGCTGTGTTTGTATGTCTAATGGTAACTAATATCAGAAGCGACGGCGGTGGCGATCAATTGAGTAAAATAGTTACTACGGACCGCGACATCTTATGACCAGTGTCATCAATCAGGCCCGCGACAGCTAATGGCTAAGACCTTGCTCAGAAGGGGTGGATTTTTTCGTGCAAATATATATATGCTCGTTGGTGAGGTACTGAGCACCAATACATTGCGTCCACAAGTATTGCGCGAAAAATACAGGCGCAAATCGTGTGTAGTTCGTCAGACTTACTTCCAGTTTACGTGCGAACTGCAGAGCGAGTACACGTATCAAGGGAAATGGAGCGGCAAAATTTTGACTACGAATCGTCGCAGTCGTGACAATACAATAAAACACAATCCAGTAATTGAACACTAGCGAAATTAGGCAAGCTTATGCTCAGTGTTGCCAACTTAACGGATTTCCCGTCATATCTGGCGGATTGGAGCGTCCCGAAATGGGAGAATTTTGTGTTGAAGAATTTACAGGATGATGAATTTCCCCGCGGATTCGAATAAAGTAACATGGTACATATTATTAAAGGCGAAAATAGCCTATTTTTATGGATTTACGGAGAAATTTTGATATCTACGCCCTAGGATTAATAAGGTATTAGAGGGAGATGTGAATAAATGTCAGTCGAAAGTTTTTTGTGTTATAAACGATAGCTATCTTGAACTTGAATATTAGTTCGCGGAATTATACAGGGTTTATAGGATATGTTCGTTGGTTAGAGAGAGTGGAGACGTTATGTTTCGATAGCATATTTATGTATCCCCGTTTAAGTGCGCTCATTCTGATATTGAGGCACTGCAGAAATTTCTTTTGGATGCTTTCAAATACCGTATATAAATACCGTAAAATAATGCTTTCAAATACCGTTTATAAATACCGTAAAGTGGAGTCCGTATGGAGGAGCAATATTCAAGTTGCGAACGGACTAGCGTCTATATGCTGGTCCTCTCTATTAAAGGAGAAGGTAGAATACAGGGTTTCGAAACACTCGGCTGTTTCTGAAAACAAAGCCTAGCATGCAGTGGTCATTGAAATGAAGTGTTGAATTAAAAAGCACACTCCTAGGTCTCTTATACAGTGGTGAATGGGTAAGTCGATATTACCCCTTCCCCCCATTTTGAAAAGAATACAATCGATGTATATTTAAATAAACATTATTTATTGAATTAATTTACAAATGAATGAATATGTAAGAGCAATTTGAATACAGTCTTCGGCGTTTAATCGATTTCTGTTCTTCGTTTTTATGTTCATTAGAGTGGAAAAGCATTGTTCACAAAAATAGGTTTTTGAAAATGGCAGAAACTTTTATACCGCCTCCTCATGTGCAATTTTGAAAGCCTTCGTAGCTTTTGTCATCCAAAAAGATGACAGATTGGCTTTGCTCTCAAATTGAATACATGCTTCAGTATTAGATTGAAGTTCAAGTATTGTTTCTGCCAAACCCGGAGGTTCTTCTGGTATGTTAGCAATTTCACATTTAAAAGGATCTACAACCCAATTGAAAGTATGTATATCTGCGGAAAGTAGTCAGAGAACCGCTCTCTGAGTTTGGTAAGATGTTTTATAACTGTATCCTTGATGTCATCCATTTGGGGTAATTTACCCCGGTTCCCCGACCGCTGATCTAGTCAATCCACATTATGCAAGTGGTAATGGCTCAAGCAACAATTATATTTGTCGTATTGGATAATTTATTTTCTAATTTTCTTGGCAGACAAGGAAATCTCCTTTTCCGTACACCAAATAGTCTTTGGACTACATTCGGGGTGGAAATTTGAGCTTTGTTATATTTTTCCTGCGCTTCATTAACAGGATTTAAAACTGGCGTGATATATACTGTAATATTACCTTTGATTTAACTTGACAACTGATAATGTATCCACATATGTGTGTCGTCGGCGGATCTCTCATAGAGGACTCAATTTTCTTTTGGAAATATGTTAAATCCCAAAAAGAATATGGACCTTAGATACCTACAATTATGTCATTCGATTATAAACAATCACAAAATCTACAGGAAACTGTTCATCTGTTTGCTGAGTTTTTTGGTGGTGTATATGTTAGTAAAAGTGTAGACAGTGAGTACTCTTGTTCTAATTTGGTTGAGAACCTTGATATATCTGACTGTACAGTAACTATAGAGGACGTTATGTCTAAGCTGAAGAGTCTCGATTCCTGCAAATCCACAGGACCCGATAAAGTTCCACCTAGTTTCCTTGTTAATTGTATGCATTCATTGTCACATCCCATACATAAGTGATTTATGAAGTCACTCTCATAGGTGGGTTTCCCAACCTTTGGAAGTTTAGTCATTTGACACCTATTTTCAAAAAAGGAAATAAGTGCGAAGTGACAAATTATAGGCCAATATGCATAATGTCTTCTTTACCCAAACTTTTCCAAAGCCTGGTACTAAACAAGTTGATATCTCAGTTTAAACGAGTAATCTCACCCCTTCAACTTGGATTTATTAAAGGAAGATCAACGCTTTCCAATTTAATATTATACACTAATGATATCGTTAATGCCTTTAACGCATCATATCAAATTGACTCCATATATACTGACTTCAGCAGATTATTAGTTTTTGCAAAGGTAAAAATCCTCTTAATTTTTCTTATTTAATTAATCGCGCTAATCTTCTTCGAGTTTCACAAATTCGAGATCTCGGTGTCTTATTCCACGATAGTCTGCAGTTTAACTTACACATCGATAAAACTACAAGCGATGGGATGAGAATGCTCGGTTTTATTTTGAGAATGGGGGCAATGTTTAAAATTGTGTTAACTTTAAAACATCTATATTGCTAATTAGTACCAAGTTAATTAGAATACAATTCAACAGTATGGTCACCGTACTACAAAGTCCATTCTCTTGCCTTACAAAGGTATAAAATAAATTCCTTCGGTACATCAATTTTAAAATAAATATTTCCATCGAATTTATAAATTACAATAACTTACGCACCCAAACCAGACTTCTAGATAGAAGACTTTTAACTTATACACGGTGTCCGGAAACTCGTAGTACAAGCGGAAAACTGGTGAACCTACATCACATAGAGAACCCAAATAAACATAAAGATTTTCTATTTAAGCATTTTAAAATTTAAAATTAAAAAAAAAATGTATTTAAAAAAAAATTCGGCTTCTTTAGGGTTAAATTTTTTCAGAAACGCGGACACAGGTTTTTACAAAACACATCACAAAAATTGTTCAAAGTTATCACCATTACATTCTAAGCACAGTTGGGCCCGTCGAATTATTGATTGTTGAACTCTTCGAATAATATTTGGGTTAATTTTTAGCTGGTCAAAAGCGTCAATGATACGCAATCTTAAAGTATCAATATCGGGACATTCTGTCCTGTAGACTTTGCTTTTAATATAACTCCACATAAAAAAGTCCATTGGTGTCAGATCCGGTGACCTTGCTGGCCATGCGACAGGTCCAGCTCGTCCTATCCACCGACCTCCGAACTCTTCATTTAGATATCTTCGAACTTGAAGCCCAAAATGTGGTGGAGCACCATCTTGCTGGAACCACAAATTCCTTATGGTTATTAAAGGAATATCTTCAAGAATTTCCTGCAGTTCGGTCTGTAAAAAACGCAAATAAAGTTCTGAACTCATTCTTGCTGGAAGAAAACACGGCCCCAGCCCCCTATCGCCAATCAACCCACCCCACACGTTTAAAGACCACCGGTGTTGGAAATGTCTTGGCCGCTTTGCATGAGGATTGACATGTGCCCACTGGTGTTCATTTCGAGAGTTGAACATGCCATCTCGACTGAAGGTTGACTCGTCTGTCCACAGAATATGTTCGATAAATGCCACATTTTGTCTCTCCATCTCAATAATCCATTCACAAAATTCTCTCCTATGGATATTATCTATTGGCAATAGCGCCTGGACGCAACGGTAATGATACGGATGTTGTCCATCATTCTTGAGGGTATTCCAGACTACCTGGTGTCGAATATTTAATTCTCTCCCAACGGATCGAACGCTTCGTCCTGGCTGTTGATTAAAACTTCTTAATATGTTTTCTTCCATGCGTGGATTACGTAACGCTGGACGTCCAGTATCAGCCATATTCGCCCGCATATTTCCCGTAAGGTGTAGTCTTCGTGCCAAACCATCAATAACCCTTGGATCTGGGCGTCTCCTATGTGGGAATCTCTCCATGTATTCGATGGCAGCTCTGGTCGAGTTTCCGTTTGCTCGACCTAGACACATGAGCATATCGTAATATTCGGCGTTACTGTATTCCATTTTAAACCACAATAATAATTAAAATTTTCAACAAACGAGTAACTCACACTTTTTTTAACATATCAAAATAACACACACTTTGATTTAATGTTTGTTAATTAATCTGAAAACAAAAAAAGGGTTAATTATAGCTTGTTGACACGTAAAAGTGTTGTACGCCGTTCAAATTAATACATATACGACCACTACACAATAGCGTTATCACCAAACTGAACTCCTGAACTGACAAATAAAATCTTGTCGCGAATATGTACCAACGTGGTGGTCCGACACCGGACGTCAGCCATTTTTAATCTACTAGCCCATCAGTAATACGGGTACAAGTCCAAAATTTGAAGAAATTAGTTTTTGATGCAGACTTGAAACTTGAAATAAATTAGGTAAATTTTAGATGTCGCTGTCAATGGTTAATACGCACTTTTTTATTAAAAAATCTTTTGATACACCTTAATTTAGTTAAAATAATAACTATTTGCATTGGGGGCAGTGGAATATATTTCATTCTAAATTTCGATTACGTAAACTTAAAATTAGCTTTCGTTCTGTGAAACGAGACTGTCCATTTTCAAACATTATTTTCAAATGTCATTTTGTTATGTTGGTATTCTTGTTACTTTACGAAGAAACGAACGCCTAGAGACAAAATCGCGCGGGTGTTTTTTTTTCAATGTTAAAAAACTAAAATTCCGCCTAATTAGTATTTACCTAATAAAAATGAATTGCGTGCATTGTGATTGAAATTTAATAGCTTGATTTTTTTTACATTAAAATCTCTGATCGCCCGGGCGATTTTTTTAATGTTAAAAAACTAAAATTCTGCCTGATTAGTATTTACCTAACAAGCATGCATTGCGTGCGTTGATTAAAATTTATTAGCTTGAATTTTTTTTTTACATTAAAATTTTATTTTTTACATTAAAATTTTATTTTTATAAGTGAAATATTTCTGCGATGTTGAGCGGCTACGCTAAGTTTGTGTGACATGATTTATGATACAAAAGAAAGTGCCCCCTTTATACCGCCTGCTCGCGTCAAGGCAAGAAAAACATCCCAGTTTTCAAGTAGTTTATCGGCTACGCTAGGTTTGTGTAACACGGTTTGTGATACAAAAGAAAGTGCCCCTTTATAACGCCTACTCGCGTCAAGGCAAGAAAAACATCCCAGTTTTCAAGTAGTTTAACGGCTACGCTAGGTTTGTGTGACATGGTTTTTGATACAAAAGTGAATGTATTAAAAAATAATTACCGAAATTAAAAACATGTTTTTTTACGTCATTTTATTTCCAAAACTTGATAATTTAGTACTTACCTAATTTTCCAGACTTCGTAGTATCTTCAAAATCTTCTAGCCGTTCGTTATACATTCAAGTGTATCAGGAATACCAACATACCAAAGTGACAGCGAATGAGCTAATGGCGTACAATCTCACAAGACGAAAGCTAATTTTAACTTTACGTAATTGAAATTTAGAATGAAATATTTCCACTTCCCCCAATGCAAATAGTTGTCTTTTAATGTAATTAAGGTGAATCAAAAGATTTTTTAATAAAAAAGTGCGTATTAACCATTGACAGCGATCTCTAAAAATTACCGTAAATTATCATGTTTATCATATCTTTATTATTTTAATTAGGTACAGATCTGACAATGAGATCCATGAGAAAACCATATTATGTCTTAAATTTGCAATAGCATGTGCGCGACAAATGGACGAATAACTCAATATTACGCCAACCGATTTCGATGATTCTTTTTTGAAGTAAAACTTTTTTACGCACGCTCGACACTTAGGGGGTAAGCTGGTGAATGCGTTACGAAAAGTGGTGATTGTTACGATAAATGTCTTGCGAAAGGTAATCGATGCGAACGGTAATCAATGCGATCACTAAAAATAAAAAAAAACAAAAATTTTAACAAAACAAAAAACGACTTCAAAAAATGAACTAAAAAGTAAAAAAATAATTTCGCATTCTTCTACAACTTATTAAGTTTGGCTCTCCTGAACATTTATCTTTTTGGACTTGCATCCGTATGCTTCTCGGGTACAGAATTTGTTAGTCAGTCAAGGGGCCACACTACACTTTTTGCTGACCGCGGAAATACAGTCTTGTGTTAAGTGTGGGTGGTCATTCACGTTGAAGGGCTGTCACAACATAGAAATTTAAAACAC
Organism: Hesperophylax consimilis; assembly: GCF_061612785.1. Classification (NCBI taxonomy): domain Eukaryota; kingdom Metazoa; phylum Arthropoda; class Insecta; order Trichoptera; family Limnephilidae; genus Hesperophylax; species Hesperophylax consimilis. The sequence continues at coordinate 24,655,954 of NC_142857.1, read as the reverse complement.
CGTTCAAAAATACGTTTGTTTATTTATAAGTTATAAGTTGAGATTTTTACAGTAAGCAGATATAGAAAAAAAGTTTTATAAAATGAAGGGGAAAAAAGCTTTTTTAGGCGTATAAATAAATAAATAAATGTATCTGATTCCAGTCTAGAGTCTTGTCGATATAGCGTGGTAATTATTCTGGTATAGGTACTGCATATAAATGTCTTTTAATAGTAAAAACCTGGTTACATGAAGGCAATGGATGAAAAAGCCGAGGAAGACATAATGAGTCAAATAAAGTGAGTGAAACAATACAAATAGTTTGAATTGACGGCCGGCGTGGACGAGGGCCACAGTCTCTTGACTCCCAATCCGAAGGTCGTGGTTCGAGTCTGGCGTGCGCAAATAAATTTTATTTAAATTAATTGTCTAATTTCACAATTAATTAATTAAAATAATAATAGTATATTTGCGACACGTTCCAGAGTGGAAGATACCCTCAGTATAACCCACATGTAAGACCACCATTCAGAATTGAAATGGCTTTAGCGGCATTTGGTGACCAGATCTGAATAGCCAGGTACTTCCCCGCCTTCCTCCTCCCCATCTCTTTCCCCTCCCCACTTCCTTCAGCCTCACAACATACCTCAATTAGGACAGGAGCAGACTCTTGTGCGGTATTCACATAAAAAAAAAATTACGTAATGCAAAAAAAAAACAAATGTCGATGTGATTGAGTAACATAACACACGGTGCGGGTTGTGAAATGGTTCAAATTAGTGATCAAAGATTGACATTTAATACAAAAATAAGTTATGAAAATAAATCGAAACTTTGTCATAAGAAATAAATAGTGTGCGATTTGTTTACACAGCCCTACTGACTTTCGTCGAAAGAATGTGAAATTTGATACTGATGTGCGATCTGCTTCGTGTTATTTTATGGAAACTATAGTTTGTCTCTCTTTCACGTGTTTCTTGAACCGAGCAAATAGAGACAGCTATAATTTTGCCATATTTTGACGATATCATTTGTATCATTTGTCTAGGGCCGACAGACGTAGCTATAAAAGATCAAAAGATATTTGGCTTGGCGTATTTCGGCATATCGCTCGCCGTACATTTCCAATTGAAATGTATGGCGAGCGATATGCCGAAATACGCCAAGCCAAATAACTTTTGATCTTTTATAGCTACGTCTGTCGGCCCCCTAACAGCTGTCGAAATGTTTTTAACCGTGAAGCGACCGAATATTTTATTATTACAAAGAATTAAATGATGGGCGATTTCAAAATAATGCTTTAAATCCTCAATTCTTTGTTTGTTTTTCTTTTAAATAGTTTTAATTAGTTAGGTACTTTGATCGTCACTAATAATTCACAAGGATTTGACCAAAAAAAAAATCAACTTCTGACTCGATTTACTCGAAAACGAAAGCTCAAATCAAAAAAAGTTATACCACAAAATCGACTCCAAATGTGATGTAGATTCCCCAGTTTCCCGCTTGTACTACGAGTTTCCGGACACCTTGTATATTGTTTTTATTCAAAATTATCAAATCTCTAATTGAACGCCCTGAATTATTGGAATTAATTTCTATGAATGTACCTGCCAGCCAAACTCAAAGCAGACACTTTAAAATATAACAATAACCTCAATACTAACTACTCTTTTTATTCACTAATTCCAAGAATACATCACCGCGCAAACAAAGACTGTGAACTTATTGATGTATTTAGTGTTAATAATTTTTGATTTTCAAAAGGCAACTAATTTCAGACCTGTTTGCTAGTTATCAACTTGTATTATTTATTAGCTTTAAATATGAATGCAACAATATAAATAAAAATGACTAGACATGCATTTTAATGTTAAATTCAAAATAGTCAGTTACATTATCAAAAACTGACTTACCAAACACAGGCAATTCTGTCGACTGACCAGTCCAAGGCAGTCCAAGGCAAGATGTGCTGGGCACAGCGGTATCTGAAACATATACAATATTTTGTTAACATTTCCTCTCGGAATTCCAAATTAAACCAACTTGGTTGTGCCATTATATATCACATAACTTTCTACTAACCATCAGGCGATTCGCAAATAGTGCGATCGCTGTCGTTGCTGAAAATCATTTCGACATTTGTCACCAAGTCCAGCACGCTGTCGATTGGATGATGCTCCTGGGAAGCACTTGGTGACAGTCTGCCCCCTCCCGTCTTGAGCCTGCTCATCTTTTCTCCACGAAGCTCCAACTTCCTTTTTGTTTTTATGTTGTCCCAACATTTCTTGAGCTGCGCTTGAGATCGCTAAAAAGGAATTCAATACGGTATTATAATCTAGTATACTATTGCAGAGTGGGAATAACAGAAAATTATGATGGATATATGAATGTGGATGAAACGACGTGATAGTTGGTTGGTATTATAATTACAAACGATAAATACCTTTAGATTGTCGGCGATCGAGTTAAATTCATCCGTCACCTTGTCCCAAGCATTTTTCTTATCTCTGAGCTGCTGGTGATTTGTGGCAATGGAAGAAATGGCTGGATATTTGCATATCAAATCAACCAAACATTTCTTCTCATTGGGTGTGACCACAATACGCGAACTCATTTTTTAAAAAAACTCACAAAACAAACGAACTAATGGAGTCTGACAGCGGGTTGATAATATGCAACTCGGCGACCTCGGCGTAGACATGTAAATACATAGAGAATAGCATAGATAAACGTACAACTTGTCACAAAACGGGGAGTGTTGTGATAATTATAGCGCAACATCCACAAATTTTGGATGACGTCCCAACTTTATTTCGGCGTAGACATAAGGTACACACCTTGGTGAAGGAAGTTCCAAGTGTGGACTCTGAATTGAAGCGTTAAAGGTAAGGTGGTCGATTCTTTCACTTGAGTAAGGAATACACTTGAGTAAGGCAACCTTGAAGGATCGATTCTGAATATGGGTGTTAATGTGAACAATGTGCTTGCATCTTCTTGGAAAATGTCAGTCAGCCAGGTTTTTTTTGTTGTTGTTTTTAATTTTAAGCACGATTCCAGGTTCTCATTAATAAGACGACTTCTCAGTTTACTCTTGATAAAGTTCATAGCAATCATCTTCAAATTATCCGTAATAGGATTACTTGTAAAGAATCCACCCATAAATTCAGCTTCACTTGATGATAATGTTCCGGTAAACGAGCGGAGAATCTCTGCAATTCTTGATTCCTTTGATAGAACCGGAGATTTTGCCCTATACATAGGAGGGTCTCGACCCTTGGACCTCTTCTCAGATGATCCTGCAATTGATGCCACTGGGTTGACCACCAGGGTTATTTGGATCATCACCAGGATGAGATCGAGAATGAGAGGTATTATCATCATTATCTTCTTGATCCTCATCTTCCTCAACTGCTGTCAGGAAAACAGTAAGAGCATTTCTCAGTGTCTGACTGAGTTCTCCGTTGCCCTCTTTCAGAGCTTCATATGACCCGATTCCTGAGATTATATCTTCTGGTATTCATTGATTAGTGATAGAAGAAACGGTTTGTTTGCAACAGGAGTATCTGTTCCTCCAATTCCTTTGTAATTTAATAGGGACTTCTGCTATCCATCCATCTTTCAGCATCGACATTTTAATTTTGTGTTCCTCCTCCATGAACCTAATCCTGGTCTGCGACTCTTCATCAAGCTAACCTTGGTCTGTGACTCTACTTCCTGTAGACGAATTTTGGCCCTGGATTCGTCTTTCATGAGCCTGAACAAGTACTCCATTTTTTTTTGGTGCTCAAGGTGCATTATTTTTTTTGTTTCTTCAAAGACGTTCGCCTTCATTTGGGCTAAGTCGTCTTCCTGAAAATAAAAACATTAAATGACAAACTTTTCATAACTGGTTTAACATAATTATTCTATTTCCAACTTTCTATTATAATTTTTCCAATTTCCAATCCAGGTAAGTATGTTTATGTATCTTTGTAAATAATAAACTTAGATAGTGCCTATATATAACAAAGTGTACAGCAGAGGTGATTTCTCACAAAAACGGTGCTTTACAATTATTATTTTTATTAATCCATATGTTAACACTACATACAAAATAACTATATTCAACTTTAGTCACCATGAAACAGGCAGTCACCTAGTACGGTGTTTTAATCTATTCTCTGCAAATCTCTTAATTATCGTGCATTTTATACATAAAAAAAAAAATATTCATGTATGAGTTATTGTTTTTCTTAGTAAACTTTCAGTTTTGGTACGACAATAAAGTCAGTTGAGCAAACAAAAATGTGGTGTGAAGAAATACTTACTTTATGGCGTGGTCGCCTCCGAGGTAGAGGTGGAGGGCAAGCATGCAGCGGGACATGCTGGATGGTGTGTGCTTGTGGTGATAGTGGCGGTGGTGGTGAATCAGCTTCACTTGTTTCCTGTTGATATAAACAAAAGATTATGTCCAACTGAAAAGTTACTGCTTTAAATATTGCAAATAGTTAGCACTCATTGTTGCGCTGATCATTTAAGTAGGTTTAGGTATATTACCTCAAAAGACAACTTCCTATTGGGAACAGAGTGTGGCAGTGTGGAGTGAGGGGTTGATGTAGGAAAATTCATCTGTAATAATAAAACACAATTACCAATATAACTCCCACAATTAAAGCAAGATTTACATGAGTTTAAATATAGACAGAACCATCAATATTTCAATAATATTACTATCAACTTATCTTTTGAAAAAAAAAATGCTGGTTGGCTGTTAAATATTAATTCATATAAAAAGTTGTGTTTTACAAAGTGTGTTTTTCCATTTAATATATAATGTCACACCACAAAGTATTTGCTTCCTTCGATAAAAAGATATTTACCTTTGCTTTAAATGTTGAATCGCTATCATCAACATTTTTGTCCATTACGAATTCATGTGGTAACAAATCCACCATCGAGAGAATATCCTGCGAAGGACTTGGTGGTTGGGGACCTCCACCTGTTGCCATCACTTCCCTCCTATACCGGCTCAATTGGCTCTTACAAGCCAATTTGAGCATCTTCCATTGAGCTTGTATCTGACCCATATCTCTTTTTTGGTCACTTAGTGTGTTAAATCTGAAAAATAGTGTGCTATTAATTATGTGGTATGCATACCTTTACCTAATTAATTTTATACTATGATAATTTTTTTATTTGAAATGGATGTCAAAGCTACGAAGCGACAAACTTAAAGTTTAATCTGTAGAAAAGTTAACAATGCGGATATATTATGGAGGTATACTTACTTTAATAAAACAAGCTTCCCTCTTGGCAATTAGGGTGTTACTGTCCGAGTTTTTATTCTCTACAGCCCTCACCTGTTCAGCCACACAGTCCTTCAACAAGGCCTACAAGGAAAACAATCATTATACTTACACTAATTTCAAACAAGTAAACAAAACATTAGAGCCAAGATAAAAGTTAACAAACCTTTTCAACGTCACCCCAATTTTTGTTACGCTTGCGCCTTTTTAATTCTACCTCCAAATTAATGTCAACATTATCCATTTTTAGGTTATTCAAAGATAAACAAACCAACTCTTGGATTACTTCTTTGACATATGAATAAACGTGAAGTTGGCTACACGCCGCGAAATGCCAAATTTTTCAAGTGTTGCTACTGTAAAAAAATCATATTCCATAATCCAGCCGTCGAGCTATATTGGGAAAATTTATGATTATGAGTAAAGATTTTTAATCTGACCAGTATAGGCCCCCACCCCTGTATAGCTAATACGGGGTATTATCGTCGTATTAGGGATTTCATTATGAGTAAGACTGATTGTGTTTTTATACATTTTCATCAATTTTGAACTATCTTCCTTTTTTTTATTTCACGTTCTAATCACATGTTTTTATTGCTTTTCACCATTTTAAATTCATAATGTTTTTATTTTTTTATTTTTATTTTTATTTTTATTTTAAAACAAAAAAATGTTTTTCTTTTACTTTTTAAAACTTCAAAAGACTCTTTCAAGCCTTGTGTTTAATTTTTCTGTCGCGTTTGGACTGCGCCTGCTCCGTTTGGTGGGTATGTTGTCATCCTCAGTTCATCCTTGTCGTCTATTGGTAATAGACATAGCTTTGAAATTGCCCTCTGTGTAGTTCCATGAGCTGTTTTCAGAGTAGCCACACGGATCCTTCCGTCGGCTCCAGGATGTACTGCTGTTACACGCCCGAGTTTCCATACACAGGGTGGTAGGTTGTCCTCCTGCAGGACCACCATGTCGCCAGGCTTCAGCTGCTTGTGAAGTCCGCTGGTCCACTTCGTTCTGCCTTGGAGTTGAGCCAGGTACTCCTTGCTCCACCTCGACCAAAATGATTGTATTAGCAAAGACAGTTTTTGATAATTATTCAGTCTGTTGAATGATATATTTTTCAGATTTTGCTCTGGAATAGCTGCCAAGTTTTCACCAACGAGAAAATGACCAGGACTGAGGGGATTAAGGTCATTTGGATCAGTGGACAGAGGAGTGAGAGGTCTAGAATTTAGAACTGATTCAATCTGGCATAAAACGGTATTAAATTCCTCATATGTTAGTGAGGAGCTACTCGCTATTCGTTTCAAATGACATTTGACAGATTTTATTCCGGCTTCCCAAAGTCCTCCAAAATGAGGCGCTCTTGGGGGAATGAACTGCCATTGTATTGCAAGTTTCGATAATGAATTTTTGATTTCATCGCTAGAGCTAGATAAAAAATTATAAATTTCTTTCAACTCATTGTTCGCGTCCTTGAAGTTAGTAGCGTTGTCGGAAAATAATTTACTTGGCCTTCCACGACGTGCTATAAAGCGTTTTAGAGCGTTTAAAAAACTTTCTGTGTTCAAAGACAGTACAAGTTCTAAGTATATGGCTTTTGATACCATGCATACAAATAAACATATATAAGCTTTAACGTTACTAGTTTTCCTGTGAATACCCGACTTTATCATAAATGGTCCACAATAGTCTATACCAGTCATCTTAAAAGGTTTACATTCGGTAACCCTTTCCGCTGGAAGGTCTGCCATTATTTTCTGCATCGTCCTGGGATTTGATCTATAACATATTACACATTTTTGATTATCTTTTTTACAATATTTTTTCCATTTATTGGCCAGAATTTCAATCTGACTATTGCCAATAAAGTCTGAGTGCCTGCGTGCAAATGCAAATAATGATAATTTTTTATAATTAGCTCAGTTAAACAGTGATGTGATGGTAACAAGATGGGGTGTTGTTGATTTATTGATAACAATATTCCTTTGGAAAGCCTGCCGCCTACGCGAAGTAAATCATTATGCAGATAAGGATTTAGTGAACGTAGATTACTACCCCTCCAAACATCCCTGCTCGCCTGCAAGGCTCGTATCTCTTCTCTGAAGGAATATGCTTGTGCTCGGGATATTAAAACATTCAAAGAGTCATCCAATTCACTTACTGTCAATTGACCATAACGCTTGCGCGATGCGTTCCTACAATTAAATAAAAATCTAAGTAAATAACCTGTTACTCTTAGCAATTTATTTGAGTACCTCTTAAAAATGTCCCAATCTTGTGTTACTGTTGCCAACAGTGCAGTTTTTGTTTTCACTTCAGGTGGATCTAAACATGTAGATTCACCGCATGGCCAACTAGATTCTTCTAGCGTTAGCCAAGTAGGTCCGTGCCATTTGCCACCAAATTTTGGATATCAATAATTGAGAAGGTCTAATACCTCTAGATAATACATCCGCGGCGTTATCTTCCGATTTCACATGCTTCCATTGTGCAGGTTGGCTTGATTCTTGAATTTCAGCTACCCTATTGGCAACAAAGGTGTTCCATCTCGCAGGTTGTCCCTTGATCCAACATAAGGTTATTTGAGAATCACACCAGTAAGTTGTAACTATATCAGGTATACATATAGCCACCTTAACATAATTCATTAATCTTGATAGTAAAACAGCTCCACAGAGTTCCAATTTGGGAAGAGATCTGGTTTTCAGAGGCGCTACTCGCGACTTTGATATTACTAAATTGGAATATTTTTTACCCAAATCATCAGTAGATATCATATAAATGCAAGCCGAGTATGCCTTTTCTGAAGAATCACAAAATCCATGCAATTGCAAGTTTACTTGATTCTGACAAATTATTTTTCTAGAAATTTGCAAGTTATTTAATAGCGGTAATTCGTTTGTATAAGATTCCCATGCATTCATCATGTCAATTGGAATATTTTCGTCCCATTGAATATTTGTCTGCCACAGTCTCTGCATTATTTAACAACAACAATCACGGACGGTTCAGTTTTAACGTCACGATGACGGAAAAAGTGAAAAAATGTGAAAAAATCGTTATTAACGAACTTCTTGCGTTTTTATTCAATAAAGTAGATGTGTTAGATGAAGTATCAATCGTCCAAATTTGTTCCACGCACTTTTCAATGAAGACGAGGTGGAACTATCGAAAGATCTCCTGTACTCAGAGGTTGACGACAGAAGAATTACCAGGAAGGGCGATGGAAAAAAGGTAAAGAACCTTTATGATATGATCAAAATAATAAAAGAAACCGAACCAACAGATATGCCAACTTTTGTGGCTAAAAACCTGCATAAATTACCTCCAGTTTGTTTTGATTCAGTTGACATAACCTCACTTTTAAAAGATATTGTGTCTTTAAAAACTGAGCTCTTTACCATAAAGGCACAAATGAGCAAACAAAATGATCTAAAAGAGCTACGAGAGCAGATGACCCTTTTGAGGAGCGAGATGAAATCAATAAATGTGAATAAACAAAATGATAATCCTAAACGTAACGAAGAAATGCCCTTGGTTAATGTCAAGGTGACGGAGACACACACACAGGACTGTATTGGTACGCACACCAAACAAAAGACGTACTCTAATGGGTGGGCGCGGTGATTTTTGTGGCCGTTGTTATGTGATGACAAGGATCGCGTTAGACGCGCCGTGACGACCAGTGTTGGATGATGATGGTCTTCCTTGACTAGCGGCTCTTCGCTTCTAGTCACTTCACACACGGACAGGTTACTTAGGACGAGGTCCAGGATATTGTCATAACTGTTTAACACTTCACTGTGCTGACTTAATCCATTTGAGCCACAAAAATATTTAGAGTCGTTTAACACATCCTCACGTTTATTATTTAGGTTAAAATCACCCAGTATAATACATTTTTTATTCAATAATAAATTGGATTTAGTGTCTAGACGCTCATAGAACTCTAATTTCACTATGGTCTGAGCAATAAAAATAACACATATGAGTATGGTAAAGTTAGCCGGTCACCCGGATCGCTGGTTGCGCCCCCCTTTGTACGGTTTGCCGCCTCTAGTGCTACTATCTTCGCCGATAGATTAGTGACGGTAGAGTTTTGTGTGATAATAATGTTGGATTGCTCACCAATTTTGTTGTTGTGCTCCTTTATTTGAACTTTTAGTCCTCCTATTTGTTCTGTGAGGTCATTTATGGCCGTGGTAACTGTTTCCCAAGCTTGGGTTGATCTGGTCGTCATATCAGATAATTGCGATGCAGAGCACAGTCCGACACGTCCGACTCGAAAAATTGATACAGCGTTTGACGTGCTATGTATGGTTGTATCCGTGTATGTGGATTTACGATAAATGTTAAATTCACTTCTATTATTTACTGAAGTTAGCATTAAATCAAAATTGATTACTGCCTATCTCTAAAGTGAATTGGATATTATTATGGAATGAATTTATAAGAAGGAATTTAGTCAGTTGCCGCTCTGTACCAGTCCAAATACAGAAAATATCATCAACGTATCTTTTCCAGGTAAGAACATTCTTTAAAAGTTCTGAATTACAATTAAAATCTTATTTTCTAGGTTATTCATAAAAATGTCTGCTAACAGGGGACTCGTCGGACTACCCATGGGTAGCCCTTGATTCTGTTGGTAGACACAGATGTTATATTGGAAATAATTTTGATAAAGGCAGATATTTAATAAGCGAGACAGGTCATCAATCAAATCTTTATCCAAATTAGAGGAATTTAGAATATCTGTAATTATTTCTTTACAATCCGTTGTTGGAACATTTGGAAACAAATTAACAACATCAAATGAAATTAATTTAGCACTATGTATTAGGAATAACCAAGTCCCTGCATCTACCTACTCAAATGCGTTCCTAATGGTATATGTATTTAGAGGAAAACACATTTGTATTATTGAAAACATTGGTTACATGAGACACTATTATGAAGTTCAGTTAAGCACAACATGCAGTCACGGGCCTAATTGGTTTATTGCTCTTATGTATCTTCACGTAAAAATTTATTTTGGTTAGGATACTCATCTTTGAAGATTTGGGACTTACATGCTTTTATTGAATTTTTTACATCTGCTTGAAATTTATTAGTGGTGTCTCTCGTTAAAATGACCAAATCGTCACTTTTTACAAAGTCTTCCATTTTACACTGGTAGTCCATTCTATTCATTATAATCACTGTTTCCTTTGTCCCGCCCTGGTCAGCACTAAATCTTCTTCAGCTAACGTTTTGCCAATGTTATTAGCACATAAAATCTCTGGATGGATGACGTTTTTAATTTTATTTTTTTGCTATTTGATTTTGAATAGTTTCGGCACTTTTATATAGGAGAGTCCTAGGTTTTATATATTTATTATTATTTATATATTTTTATTGTAAATTATGGCGAGCCACAAAGTTGATGCTTATTACAAATATACATAATTATAGTGTTTAAAAAATTTACACAGTCACGGACATTGGCCAAGTACTGCTGAGCGTTGTCGTTGGAGCTGATTTTAATTTTTTATTTTATTTTATTTAGGAAACAAAAAGTCATTTATATATTTAGCATAAGCAGCAATTATTTACAATATTAGACCAATAATGTTCCATTAATTCTAGTCGTTGATTCAATATTTGCACCTATACAATATATTTATAAATGACAAAGAAATATAAAGAATAAACATTATAAGGAATTACAAAATGTTATAAAAAAAATTAAAGACAGTTAGTAGTAATACAGTTTTCGCATGATTGTAATAAAAAAAATAGTAAAATAAACTAAGATGATAGGATTATTTCACAAAATAAAAAATTATGTTTAGTAAGTTGCATTTATTCTAGGCGGTGGTAGTGAGAAATCTATTCCCGCGGGGAGAAAAATTGACTGGGGCGACGGATGGGGGGATACGTTATTACGATTATTTTTGGAAGGGCGGCCACTGCCCGCCCTCATATTTTTATATTGTTCGAGAGTATTGCGAAAACCGCTGTCTGAGCTATTTTTTCCGTGGTCTGTCGAAGCCACGCTATTGAGATAACTATTTGCTCCCGATCTCGCTTCACGGGGCGGTCTCGATGCTTGTTTCTGGTAGCTCTCGAATATCGTGCACGCGATTTCTAGATCCTCGATAGAGCTACTGCTATGCATGGTCAACATACTAGCATATTGGGGAAGGAGGCCACGTTTGAGAGTCTCCACTAGTTCCTCTTCCGACATGGGCGATTTTAACATGTGGTTTTTATGACGCATTTCAATAAAAAAATCCCTAGCCGTCTTTCCGTGCGCTTGTTTGGAGACATAAACTTCGAGTTTACGTTCCCATTTAGAATTGGGCGGATCAAATTTGCTGAGAAGCAGCCTTTTAAGATCGGACCAGGATAAACTCTCTCTCGGTAAGGAGAGAAACCATAGCAGCGCCATTCCCGTTAAAAGTTCGTTGAAACATTTAGCAACTTCCTCGGAATCAACACCCCGGGATATGGTTAACAACTCCACCCGGCTTACAAATTCTCTGACATCGGTTGATCCGTTCAATTTCAGATTCCATGAAGCGAAATTCGTCAACTTTGTTTCCTACAAAATATACCTAATCTCTACTGGCTGTTCTATGACTTCCGTCTCAGCGCACGGAATAGGATCAACCTTGTCGTTTGCGGGTTTTATACGCCGAGCGAAAGCCTTGTTAAACTGGCGGGCTTGTTTTTGCAAAGCTGGCAAGTCTTTACTCCCGACAATACCACGTTTTCTCTATACCCTTCTCAGTTGTAAAATGCTTGAAGAGTCTACGTGGACGATAATGCCTTCATTAAAGCGAATTAAGGCATCCATTTTATTAATTTTATTAAAATTAGCCGACTTAAATTTTTAAAATTACTTGCGTACTAGTGAGACAAAACTAAGTAGTGAATAGATACCAGGTACACGCTTTCTTTTTCTTATTGTCAGCGGTTTTTCCAGGTATCATAAAAGGCTATCGGCTGAAGATGTATTTCTGGGAAGTAATTATTCTTACCGAAACCCAATTTTGCAATATTAAAATGTTAAAATGTCATTTCAGGATGACACATCTCCTTTTCTCCATAATCATTAGAAGTATGTTTTTTAGAATGATGGTTATAAAAAAACGAGTATTATTGTTATTAGAAGAAGTGGCATTATATTGTTTATTATGATAATTATTTTGTTTATAATTATAATCCGTTGAACGATTAGTGTAGGTACCACGATAAGAAGGGTTACGATTAAAATTGAAATTATTATTACCCCGTGAATTGGTGAAATAATTCTTTGTATTATCTTTAAGTTGAGTATCATTAGAAGAAGAAGAAGATTTATTTTCCAGTAAATTAGACGTTGAATAAGACTCCAGTTTATTTGTAGCTTCGGTTAATTCTGAAAAAGTTTTGAAGTCCCGAGACGCAAGAAGGTTGATATAAGTAGGTAATAATGCCCTCATGCATAATTGTAATAGTTCAGAGGTAGGTAATTTAGAATCAATCATGTTGTTATTTATTTTATTTATTTATTTATTATTATTACATACAAGATATACAAATATAAAAGGAAGCTTTGACTGTCCAACTAGGAAGTTTCCCCTTTTAGGACAGTCAAAATGCTTATGTTATGCTTCTGGATACTCAACGTAAATTCGAAAGCAGACATACCGGCAGGTTGTTTCATAGAGAAAAGTTGTGACTTTAATTCTATCTGTCTGTTATTTGTTTCGAATTGTTTTATAAGTAATGTAGATAATTCATTCCAAGTTAAATCGGGAGTATAAATGGACCTAAACCATAATAATGATTTATACCATAATAATGATTTATATCTTGCATGACGTAATTATGGTCTTTTATGACATCACACTGTCCTGGCGGAACACGGATGGGGTCTAAAAATGAATTCAATTCTTAGGTGAAACTTAAAATGATTTATATCTTGCATCACTTAATTATGGTCTTTTATGACATCACACCTTCCTGGCGGAACACGGATGGGGTCTAAAAATAAATTCAATTCTTAGGTGAATGTAATGTGTAACTTCTGTTAATGTGTTCCATGTAATGTGTAACTTAAAGAAATTTAAGTTACACATTACATGGAACACTGAAGACAAACAAAAGGATATTCACACCTGTATTTTCGTCATAACGGGTCCAATACTGTCGTAAATCTGGATAACTACCAATGCCGGGTAGATTTAAAGTCGGCAGTGCGCATCTTCGAAGCGAACCATTGGAATTTTTGTTTTGGATGGAGAAATGGCAGCCACAAACTAACGCATATCTCGCCATAATAGGGTAATATATGTATTCTATTCTATCGATCCTCCAGGGGCTCTATTCCTGAATCGAGGGCGCTCGTAATCGCCGTCGAAAGTACGTACGTTGGTCGTCGTTGCTATTCCCGAAATTGGTCGAAGGTACATACTTCGACGCCAAACGTCAAAAGTCATTCCACACAACAACTACTGGGTATAACCAGTAGAAACAGGGCAGCGAGCGGTAGGTTGTTGGCGTTTCTATGGAATTGGCTGTCAAAATCTAGTCTAGCTGTCAATTTTTGTTTTACCGCGCGAACGTTCGGACCCGCTAAGAGGTTTATAAAGTTATACAATCCTATTACAATTTTACAATGGCTAATTTACCATTAATTTTAATTTGTAACAAATAGACATTAAATGTACAATACACACAAATTAATGGAAATTAATTAAAACAAACCTTCCTCCAGTGTTTAAAGTCTTTATTCGCTCCTGCCAGGGCATTTAGTTGATCGGCAATAGCTATCCATCTACGCCGGGATTCCGGTAAATGTAAAAGTGGGTGAAAATTTCCCACTTACTAAGTCTTTATCGGAGCTTACAAGCTCAATTAAGAGTTGGTTTTGGCAATTTGTAATATGTCCCGCAGCCATTTCTGTTTTGAATAACGAATAACTGTTGTCTGTTTGACAGTCACACCATAGAAATCCTAAAAACATCAGGAACATAGACAATATTCACAGGGGTGCCAATATAATCATCTCTTCTACTAACTTCGACCGTTCGACGCTATTCGAAAAAGTTAGTCGCGACGACTAGTAGTTTTTCACTCGAAGACGGCGCATACGAAAACGATTGATCGTTTAGCTCCAGAATCACAGGCATGGCCCATTCACGGAACCTGCTCTCATCGAAACTTCCGTATTTTGGGTATTTATGACGAGTGGACTGTTTGTCTGTACAGCCCTTCACGCAACACAGCTTCATAATTTCATACTTTTTCACACAACAACTACTCATGAATTCACGACAGCAAACAACATAAATAAACCACTCTAATAGAAGAAAAAGTAAATATGTACGAGGGTTAAAGTTTTATTAGCATATACACAATACAAATACAGCAAGTTTTAGCACAATACATACTATAATAACCATTAATGACAAAAATAGATTGCCTTCATGTAATTCGCAATATTTTATTTTTCCGGAAAGTATTGCCTCGGTAGGCGATAAACTTGCTGCAGTAAAGGGACATTTATTTAAATCTCTGATGTACCAGGCCGTTCAACTCTATAACAAAATCCCGAAGGAAATTGCTGTGATAGAAAATATTAATAAGTTCAAAAATGAATTAAGAAAATATGTCTATCTCAATTATTAATGTTTCTTTTTTTTGTGACTTTATTGAAATATTTAAAGAAAGATTATGTTTGCCAAACAATGTACATGTTTATATGTTTATAAAACTATTAGCACACACGAAGATGTGAGCTAACTTAAGATTAATAAATAAAATAAATAAATTTAATTTCAATAATCGCATCGTTGCCCACAATTCCGTCCGGACAAGGAAACATTTTGCTTCGTCTATAAAAAGATCACAGGCTTCTACGTTTAAATCGGTAGCAGCCTCAAATGCAGATACTGCCAACGGTTCACTATCCCTTCCATACCTTGTAGCTGCAGATCCAGCTAAATCTGAGTACAATAGTCATTTGATGGTGGACAAACATGAGGTATTGATTCGCATTTTACAAATTTTTCCAAAGACTGAAGCCATAACACGCTGACGCCTTTCTACACGCCATACATTGTTGCCACTTTGACCAAGTGTCTTGCGCTCCATTTCCACAATCTCTTCAGCGTTTTTACACAAATCTGACAAAAATATTATTTTTAAATATGGAGGGTGGCATATCTTCTTCTAATTCCATCAATCCATAATCTCTATCTGGCCCACAACTCCTTTCTGATTAGTTTTTTTCGTTTTTTTTTGCAAATTCTAACTTTCTTTTGCGGGGATTTTCTAGATCTCTTTGGTGTGTTTCTGTAAATGATTTTGTGTACTTGCCAGGACTACATCCTGTAATTCTTTTTTGTAAGTGTTGACGAGTTCCAGCATCTGTATTAAATGATAATACAGCTCCAAAACACCCTAGCCTGGTACGATCCTCTAGACGTGAAGTTGACCCGTTTACTGCCTATGAATTTAGCAATAATGGAATTGAACTGCTCGGCATAGTAGACTTTCCGAGTTGTTGGCCAGGTAGGATAGAAGTTGCTGTATATCTGTCCAAATGCCACTTGAAGATCAGGAACATAATTTATTTCAGTAGAATCAGTTTTCCTCTTGCAAAAGTAATCAGCACAGGTGACTGCTAAAAATATGATTCTCACAATTTCTGATGTTGCTGCGCAAATTTTGAACCCGCTGGGTTTGAATGACGTTTTTTTCACATTTTCTGTAATTCATGGCACCAACAATGGCTGCTTTTCTAGACCTCGTACTATTGCTGGACACCCTTTGCCTTATCATTGGAACTGGTACGAAGCCCTTGAAATTTTTAGTTTTTTTTTCCAAGGAGTTAGTTCATTTTACTGCTAAATTACGAAGCAGGTGATTTTTGCATTCAATTTTGGTAATCAACTCTTTTGGATCGTACGGCATCAATATCCTTAGCTTACTGGTGATACTGCTTTCACCGCCACCAAACAACTTAGAATATTTAACTCCATGCATTTCATGATTACACTACATGAAGACTTGCTCGGAATAAAACATGGCACCAAGGTCACGTTATCACTCTCTCTCCTCGGGTTTTGTATAACTCGCAAATAGGATCGCACTCTATCAACAATAGTACTTACTTCAAAACAACCCAGTCGCCAATTAGCATGTTATGATTTATAAATAGAGTACAAAACAAAGTTACAGTAGAGTAACAAAACTCTGCCCGAAATGGTTTTAGCCATGTTCAGGTGACATGTTATAGTAATGAAAAGCGGACCGTTATATTGATTCGGCCGATGATCTTGGCTCTAGTGGATGTAGACAGCGTTGCATAAATTGTCCGTCCGTTCCTTCCAGTTTTTTCTATGCCATCGTTTTCTTTCTCTTTAATATTTATACACGCGACAGTTGTTTGGGTATATTTTAACATGAATGCCGCTTGCAAAGGTTTTAGACATGAACGGAGACGAGTGATCTTCACTCGTGTGCTGGTGAAACGAACTGTCAAATATTCTTCCAGCGGTGGGTGGTTCGGGTCACGATCCGTTATATTGATGGTAGCATCTTTATCTAAATTCTTTTCTTTTTTTACAATTTACACTTGAGACCGTTACACCGGGAGATGGTAACGGAACTAAGTATAGATTTATTTGGTACAAAAATTTCTTCCTATCTGTTTTTATTCTTTGACTCTGCAGCTGTCCAACAAACTGCAGCAAGAATCCTAGGTGGTGAAGAAACTGGACCAGCTGCTTGGACATCCTCCAGCTGTGTTGAGTGGGCGGTTGCAAATCTGCAGGTCATGTTTTACGCCAGCAGGGTGTGCATAGCTGCCAGCGGGAAATGCTCTAGAGCACTCCTCCAGAGATACTCTCTGCACTGTTGTCTTGTAGTCAGGTGTGGATGAGCCATCCCACCCAGTGAGTATGAAGCCACTGTGAGGAAGAGTTGTGCCGGTGTGGAGACAAGCTAGGATTATACTGCTTGTGAATGTTACCTGTCTGTCAAGCTGCAGAAGGGCGATGTCGTTATACACGTATGAGTAAGTATTGTTGTATAGTGGGTGGATGTGTATTTTTATCACATCGTATATAGCGTCAGGGTTGTACTCGGGTGTAAAGTTCCCTTCCAATCCGACGAGCTTGTCCTGCTCCGAGCCAATCACTGCAATGGCGTATGCAGAGCACACCACCATATCACTTAGTAAGGTCACTGGATACCCTGGCCAGGTGATCTCTCCTCTCTGACCCCGTCCAATTCTTCCATGAGTAAGTATTGTTGTATAGTGGGTGGATGTGTATTTTTATCACATTGTATATAGCGTCAGGGTTGTACTCGGGTGTAAAGTTCCCCTCCAATCCGACGAGCTTGACCTGCTCTGAGCCAATCACTGCAATGGCGTATGCAGAGCACACCACCCACCTATCACTTAGTAAGGTCACTGGATACCCTGGCCAGGTGATCTCTCCTCTCTGACCCCGTCCAATTCTTCCATAGTACGGGGCCTCGGCGGCAGTTTTCATGGTAGTCTTGTGATATTCTATGTTGGAGTCTGGTGTGTGCAGAGGACATAAGTTTCCCCGAGTCCAACCGAACCTTGTTTCTTGGCACGGGAAATTTTTTCTGGAAGCTCCATACACTAGTCTGCGGCCTTGGAGCCAATCGGTAGCTGAGTGAAGAGTCCCTTCGGCAGCGGCGGACAGGCAGCCTCAGCGCAGCACACCAACTCCGACTCGTTATCAGTTAAGTCACATTTCTGTGGCAAAATGTCTTTAAAAGCGGCCTCCTTCGCTGTCTGGCAGTTGACGAATGGTCTGCCCACTCCCACATTCCCCGTGTCTTTCATCGTGCAGTTCATCCCTTCAACCACTGTTGCTTTTCTGTTGCGTAAACCCATACTGATTTGAATTTAGTTTCCCTTTCGTGGTAAACTTCCATGTGGCTCTCTTGATTAGGAGTTTCTCTAGGACCTTGCCCAATACCGGAAGGAGTCCACAATAAAAAATGCTGAAATGCTTACTGTTTGGCAGATCGAAAACACTCAGTTAGGTTAGGTTGTATGGATTGTTAGTATCTTCTGCGGGTACCTTGCTTGTTACACACAAGGTTTCTCCTAATTCCTTATACATATTCTTTGTCCTAATTTTTATTTTTTAGTTTTGGTTTATTTCATTAATTCTTTTGTTTATTTTTTCCAAGTATGCTATATATATATATATTTTGCTAGTTATTTTCTGTTTCAAATTTCTGTTCTATTCTCTTCAGTGATTCCGTAGTTTTTTAATTTGAAATTTAGTCTGAATCAGCGCCTTGGTACCAAACTTCCAGTGGTACCAGCATTTGCCTTTCGTATGCCGACCCCTGGAACGACTACGCGAGCGATGGTTCCGCCAACGAGGACTGGTACTCCTGGGAGCGCAGCGTCGATATCTCCCGTCGTAGGGTGGTTATCTCTTCTTGGAGCGGCAGCATCATCTTCTGCATTTTGTTTATCAGGCAGTCTTCATCGGAAACTACCGAAACTAATCAACAAAATATGGAACAAGAAATAAACCTAGACTGAGGAATATCTTTCAGAGATATTCAACTATCAATTTTTAAAAAAAACTGATTTACAACATTGTCAGATCAAGAAGAAGAGAATTAATATTCCTTGTGTATTATTGAATTAGTTAGATCAAGTTTACAAAACTGTCTACTAAAAATGGTTAGACTAGGGTTTACATATTTAAATACATACCTATTTATCATATTTTTAGATAAGGTTTTACAATTCCGAAGAAATACCTACAGGTAGTTAAAATAGGGTTTACATAATAGAAATACCTAATTAACAAAAGTGGTTAGAGTAGGGTTTACATAATAGAAATACCTGTCTTTCATAAAAATTAGATCAGATTTTACAATACAGGAGATATATCTGTCTACAAAAGTGGTGATAAAGAGTATTAGTAGGAACGCGAAGAAAAGCAAAACAGAATCTAGAATGTTAGGTTTAGAGCTTAGGGATTACAATTACTTTTTTATGTGCAACTTCTTTCTTCTTCATTTCTTTTTCTAATTCTTCAAATTGTATTTTACAAAGCTCCGCTGGCTGGTCAGTATATTCTGACACCGCATCCCAGTCTCTTCCGTTTTCTCCCATGGTGTCGATTAAATTTTGTTTTTGATTTGAATCTAAAACGTAAAATCGACACGATTATAATTATTATGTAAGCTATCACCGACAGAAACTAATCCTGACAGGAATCAAACCCAGATCTGCTTTGTATGGCACACAATGTAACCATTGCAATTTAGCAATGTATTTCAAAGGGGCCATGGCCGTCTTGATAGTACTAACCTGCTAAGACCATTTTCGCATCTGAATTTTAATTTTACTCTTCATGTTTCTGTAGGAGTTTATAAGGTTTTCAGTAGTTCTGTGTATATTATTGTTTGCGTTAAATACATCTGTAATTTTGGCCCAAATTTCTTGCTTCACAACAGTTTTGACTTCATCCGTTTTCTTGCTTTGATAATGTGATTGTATGACTCCATTACTTTTAAGAACAAAAATTGTTGTTCCTTCGAAAAGTTAGGAGCTCTCTCACGGGACTTATTTATTTGGGCACTCATTTTATGGTTTAAAATAAATTGACACACTATGCAACTACAACACAACCATAAAGTATTTTGACACTTCAAGTAAAATGAAACATCGTAGCTGTTTTATCGACGCGTCAATTTATTTATTAATTTCCACGCCCTGATGGGCTTTTACATTATACACATTTTACATAATTTACTGTTTCCATATAAAAATATTACTTAAAGTTGTTTGACAGTTCTCGACTCCACAATTTCATTTGCTATTGTGTATGTGAATAATAGTGGGGTCTTTGTTCGACAAAATGTTAATTTCTTACATTTATCAATATTGAGGAATAAGTTGTTAGCTATACACCAATTATGTAATTTGCCGATGTTTGACTGTAAGATTAGACAATCGCTTAGATTAGATATTTTTTTTTTTAATTTGATGTCGTCGGCAAAAAGCAGAACTTCTACATCGTCAAAACAATTTATGATATCATTTATAAATATAAGAAAGAGAATGGGGCCGAGGTAGGCCACTAGTTGCATGAAATAACTTAGATTTGGAATATTAAATTTTGAGAAATAAAATTCTGTTAGACAAGTAACTCGAGAACCAATCCAACAACTTGCCTCTCACTCCCAATGCATACAGTTTAATGAGCAATAATTTATGGGATACTTTGTCGAAAGCTTTTGAAAAGTCTGTATAGATACTGTCCACTTTTTTTTGTTGGAAAAAGATTCCGTAATATAGTTGTGGTAGAGTAGCAGGTTAGTAGCAGTTGACCTTCCAAGAACGAATCCATGTTGGTTTTTATCAATTACTTTGAGTATTGATAGATAAATTATATCGAGAACAAGGGATTCAAAAAATTTTGGAAGTGTTGATTGTATACATATAGGACGGTAGTTTTTTTATGTCTGTGTCATCACCTTTTTTGAAAATACAGGTAGTAAAACTAGATTTCCAACGGGTTGGAAAATGTCCAGAAGGAAGTAAGTGGTTAAATAGTGCAGCGAGTGGACCTGATATTGCATGTGCGCATTGTTTGAGAAATATTGGCGGTATGTTATCTGTATGTAACTGTTTCTTTTTGTTTTACCGACGCGTTAATGATTGTTGTGTTCCCACAAACAGTTCTCCAACTCGTCGTGGAAGGAGATATTGAAGAATAAGTTCTTTATATCAAATCAGGGATTTATTCAATACTTGGCGTATTACTATAGTAACTTCGATAGTCGACCTAACTAGGAGCTGGCTAAATGAGATCTGCAAACACCATGTTTGTCTGGAAGCAGCCTAACTGGCCCTAGCGACTACTGGCTACTAGCTGCCATCTTGTAGACTTCCAAGCAATCTCTTTTTGCACTGCCCTCTATGAGTGCGTCTGTGAAGCTCTTAGCTAACTCACTTCCCAACGATGACGTTTAACTAAAATTGCCTCCCAACTGAGTGGTGCAGGACGCAACTAAACGCATTTAAGTTAAATGTATTTAGGGTATTAAATTCTTTGAGTTAAATACAATTTAAGATTAAATTTGCGATAGTTAGTGCAAGCTGCCCTTAATGTTATTGACTTTAAGGAAAGCTATACCAACTTAAGTGTAGCAAATACAATTAATTATGTATATGAAAATTTACACATTTTGTATATCAGAAAGTAGCTTAAATCTCTCATACACAAAACTTAAGGATATCTCTTCTCCAGCTCCTTGGAGGATCTTTGAATACAAGGCAAAACTAAGCCATGAAAAATGAAAAGAAAACTCCAATGAACCTGAGAAAGATAGATTCAAATTTAAACTAAGAAACATTACAACTGTAACGTGTTCTATTACACATAAAATGGACCGTAAATCAAATCTATAATAAAATACAACAGTAAAGAGCTCATTCAATTGGTTTTGAATAAATCACGGGAAAAGTGGAATGAAGGAAACAGCCTACCTGGAATTCCCATGAATCCGGGCAATAGGGTTCTCGATGCACTTGCACTGTTCGGGTGAAATTTCCTACAACTTTTCACAACGAGAAAAACGAGAGAATTTTGATATTTAGCACAAAGCATGTGAATAATACAATGACGATACTAAGATTGCACCTTCTTGCCATACGACACGAATTCCACTGACTTGCGACAATTTACAGTGCAACATAAATCTTTTTATTTTCTCCAATGTGGGCAAGGCTGTTTTTAGGGAAGGAGATGGATAGTATATGATGGGAAAAATGGTAGGTATTATCCAAAAAACTGTTTCAATACTAAACATTCCGCCCCGCCTTGAGGAAATGTACAAATTTTGTCAACCTCGTTGAGGGGGTCGTTGTGGCTACTGCAGTACTACACAATATTGCGAGAAAGGAGAACGAAGATGATTATCCCATGGAAGCACCCGAACCTCTGGATCAACAAGTTCCTGCCAATGTTGTTGATGAGGACATTACTCAGACTGTTAATAATGAACTATACAACTTCATTAATACATATTTTGGAAGTCTGCTTTAATAGTGCTCCTTTCTTGCAATATTGTGTAGTACTGCAGTAGCCACAATGACCCAGTAAAGGGAACCTACGTTTCCACCCACCAAAACAATGCTCAATTCAATTTATGGTTCTAATTTGGGACTCGTTACGTAAACGTTCTACTTCTGTAACAGGATTGCTCAATGGTTCTCATTTTGGTTCATGAATAACCGCTGTCGCCTACTAAGGTCTTGTCACCAAATTTTCCACGTTCCAATCTGGTTTTAAGTGGGAAGTTTTAGTTTAAGTTATTAAAAATACTCCAATCATGAGCAGAACCTGGCCATCTCGCCACTACATTCCGAAGTACGAGTTACATTTCCAATGATTAAAATGATACACAATTAAAACACCATTTATACATGATGATGTAAGATTATGATGAATACAATTTACAATATACCAAATTACCATTTTACTCATTTCACTGATGCACTTGCTGTAACATTGCCAATAATAACTTTTTTTTTTTTTTGATTTTATGGATTCTTTCGTAATCCTCTAACTAGCTAGGGCTTATAAAAATACCCTTCATGTTTCTAACTAACTAGTACTGCGGCTGATTAGCCTTAATACTATCACCATCTGATGGTTGTATTTAATTGACTGAATTTATGTTACATTAATAAGTTTTATGAGGAAAAATTCTTAACTGGATAAAAAACCTCATACAAATGACAAGAAAAAGAAAAACAATAAGTTCTGAACTTTTTACGCTGTTTGACTTTGTGATTTACTGAATTTAAGTATTTAATTTTTTCATGTTTTGGCTGCGTCCTTTTCGCTTCGGTGGTCCTGCAAAAAAGTTTGTGAGAGAATTCCTGTGGGAGAAAAAACACATTTTGTTATATTAAAAAAGGATACTATTTCTTCGCCATCCCTGTCATTTTTCTCATGGAGCTTCACGGTGAGATCTCCTTGAGAAGCTCCATTAGGATAATCAGTTTCTCTGTCTTGGATGAGCAGGAGGCCAGTCTTTCGCGTACCCTGATGAGGCCTTGCAGTAGGATCATTATGTCCTCGTCATCAGAGGATCCGGCGTTTGACGCTTGGCGTTGTTCCGGTGTGGCTCTTCGTGGTTCCTGTTGTTCAGGAGCCTGTTGCTGGTGGTTGCTTCGGCCCGCTACGTCCGCCCAGGACCGGCCGTCAACTCGGGCCGCGGGTCTCTGTGACCGGGGCTCTGCCTCTTTGCGCCTCTGGGCGTTGGATCGCTCCTGTCTGCGCTGGAGAGCAGCTACGTATGCCACCCTGTTGGGGCATTTGCCGTAGTTTGCGGGATGGGCTCCGCCGCAATTGCAGCAGACGGCCGGCTCTTCTCGATCGGTTTTGGGGCACTCCGGTGTGGCGTGACTGCCTTCGCATTTGACGCAGCGGGCAACGTGTGCGCAATTTCTGGACCCATGTCCGAAATTTTGGCATCTGTGGCACTGTGTTCCGTGTTGGAGGTGGTTGCTTCTATACTTCCTCAAAGTAATCCTGCAGTGGCACAGGTAGACCACTGCGGCTCTCAGGTGGCCCATGTTTGTTTCCTGGCCAAAGTGTGCCAGGTAAAGCGGGTATTCTGTTCCCGGGGTGGTCATCTTGACCACAGTCCTTGCCGGGAAGCCTTGATTCTCAAGGTCTTCCATTATCTCCTCTGGTGACAACTTCGGGAGTCCCCTGATGACGGTCTTCTTCAATTTATCCGCTTCTGTGGTGTAGGTGTGGAACGGCTTCTCCTCTCCACGTAGGGCTGCTGTCAGTTTTTTGTGGGCTTCTACTGAGCTCACCACAACGCTGATTTTGCCTCCTTTGGCATACCGAAAGTTGAAGTTGGCGTTCCCAATGTGCCTCTGCACTTCTTTCGTGATGTCGCCGTGCGTCATTGACCCTATGGTCATGATTACGGGCGGGACTCGAGTACTCTTCCCAAGAGTCGTAGTAGTCGTTGGTCTTCGGCTGGTGGGCGCCTGGTCTCTGCTGGTGGACGCCACTGGTCCTGGTGGCGTCGGGCGTTTCTTCGTCGGTGGCGACGAGATTTCCTGGGCTGGTTCTCTTACTTGATGTAAGGGTTCGTATTTATTCTCGTGAACCACGTGAAAAATGGGCTTTGGGGGGGAATGGGGGCGCTTTGAAGCCGTAGCCCTGTGATAATGTGACGATTTACAAACAAGACATTTATTTTCGACATTTGATACAAAAGAATTAATATTATTACTATTATTCTAACGTTATTTCATGTTATATGATTTCGAGGGGTTTTTATTGAAAATTTCCTTTTGCGACAGATTTTCCGGAAAAATGCCTAAAGCGGTCTCTTTCGCTAGACATTGTTGTTCCAAAAAATTTAATAATTGGTTAAATGTAGGTATTTTTTCCAATTTATTTTGAATCTCAAATTCAACTAGTTGTATTTCAACATTTTCACTCAATTTGTCTATTCTGAAAACAGTAGTGTTGCTGAGCGGCATAGTCTTCACGAGCTTGTCATCTTGTTGTAGAACTGTTTTAAGAAATGCTGATATGATGGCTTGATTAGATCCTCTCCTTTGGTTTTTTCCACATTTAGCGATGAGCAGAGAAATTTGGTAACTAACCTCAAGACTACGATCGACATTTGCAGTTCGGGCAGAAAATAGATTTGTTAATGTTGTTCGTTTTCCAAATTTTTCCTTAAGATTTCGAAAGAAAATAATACCTCAATTAATATGAGTACTATGTTTCGCCTTCAAATGTGCTTCAAGACGACCTCGTTTAATTATTTCTTTGGTAAATGATTTCTCACATAGCAGACAAAAAGGTAGGCATTCGTCATGCACAGCAGGTATAAAACCACGTTTTACAAATTCCTACAAAAACTGATGTTTTTTTGATTTGGTTGCTCACTCATTTTGCTAAAATAATACAGGGCCTTGGCCACACTTGTAGTCATATGAAGTAGCGTTCAAACTTCGATAATCAGTATTGCCAGTATGCAGAAATGATGGTGCATATATTTATGCTAAGTAAATCGTACCATACACGTGTGATTCGTCGTTACGGTCGTCTGTGCACATACGATAATATGCGATCGATGGAACGGGTATGGTGCCCTTTATAGACACGTCTTCCGCGCATAGACATACCTATAATTTTTTTTATTTTTTTTTTTATTTTTATGGATTCTTTCGTAATCCTCTAACTAGCTAGGGCTTATACCAATACCCTTTCATGTTTCTAACTAACTAGTACTGCGGCTGATTTAGCTTTATTACTATCACCATCTGATGGTTGTATTTAATTGACTGATTTTATGTTACATTAATAAGTTTTATGAGGAAAAATTCTTAGCTGGATAAAAAACCTCATACAAATGACATGGAAAAGTAAAAACAATAAGTTCTGAACTTTTTACGCTGTTTTAACTTTGTAATTTACTGAATTTAAGTATTTCATTTTTTCATAATTTGGCTGCGTCCTTTTCGCTTCGGTGGTCCTGCATGTCTACCTGTTGGGAGAAAAAAGTTTGGGAGAGAAATCCTGTGGGAGAAAAAACATTTTGTTATATTAAAAAGGATACTATTTCTTCGCCGTCGCTGTAATTTTTCTCATGGAGCTTTACGGTGAGGTCTCCTTGAGAAGCTCCATTAGGATGATCAGTTTTTCTGCTTTGGATGAGCAGGAGGCCAGTTGTTCGCGTACCCTGATGAGGCCTTGCAGTAAGATCATTATGTCCTCGTCATCAGAGGATCCGGTGTTTGGCGCTTGGCGTTGTTCCGGTGTGGCTCTTCGTGGTTCCTGTTGTTCAAGAGCCTGTTGCTGGTGGTTGCTTCGGCCCGCTACGTCTGCCCAGGACCGGCCGTCTACTCGGGCCGCAGGTCTCTGTGCACGGGGCTCTGCCTCTTTGCGCCTCTGGGCGTTGGATTGCTCCTGTCTGCGCTGGAGAGCAGCTACGTATGCCACCCTGTTGGGGCATTTACTGTAGTTTGTGGGATGGGCTCCGCCGCAATTGCAGCAGACGGCCGGCTTTTCTCTGTTGGTTTTCGGGCACTCTGGTATGGCGTGACGTCCTTCACATTTGACACAGCGGGCTACGTGTGCGCAATTTCTGGACCCATGTCCGAAATTTTGGCATCTGTGGCACTGTGTTCCGTGTTGGAGGTGGTTGCTTCTGTATTTCCTCATAGTAATCCTGCAGTGGCACAGGTAGACCACTGCGGCTCTCAGGTGGCCCATGTTTGTTTCCTGGCCAAAGTGGGCCAGGCAGGGTGGCCACAGACCTGGAAAACCGGGAAAACCGGGAATTATCAGGGAATTTTACCGAACCGGGAATTATCAGGGAAATGTCAGGGAATTTTAAAATATTCTTAAAATATCAGGGAATTCCAAAAATAAAACGAAATTCGTTATTTACGATTTGTGAAGTCCCAAAGTTGTGTTTTATTACTTTTACTTGCGGCGTGTGTAACAAAAGATATGCCGACAAAGACAAACTAGATAAGTAGGTATTTTTTTATTATTATTTTCGTAAATAGCCCTTGCAACACAATCATGTCGTAAACCACCCGCCTTGGTTTTTCCCCTATAGGTACTATGTAGGTTCGAAATCTGTAAAGAAAAGCTAGCAAAGTTACAACAAAGTGTCAAAAGGGTCGGACACCCAAGTACGGTCGTAATAAAATTTAAAGATCATCATTATCAACATTTTTACAAAGTGTCAATACAGTAGAACCTCGTTAATTCGAAATCCACGGGACATCAAAAATCAAATTTCGAATTAACGAATTCCCACGTAATTCGAATTTTTATGAAAAAAAAAAATACGCCGAAAATCGATTTTCTCGGCCGCCTCTTCAAATCCGGGTGGTATTTTAGTTGTAAATTCGTATTAATACCAATTATTTCTTTATTTTCGCGGCTGATTACCGTAGCGGCGGGCCCTTTAAATTCAGATATTCGCAATAAATTCGTAAAAATGCTATATATTTACGCGTAAATCGAGATTTCGCTGCCGATTTCGGTCGCGGCCTACCCCTTAAATTGAGATATTCGTAAAAATACGATATATTTCCGCGTAAATCGAGATTTCGCGGTAATTTTCCGTCGCAGCCGGCCCATTATTTCAAATATCTGAATTTAAATTCGTAAAAATACGATATATTTCCGCGTCAAACGAGAATTCGCGGCCGTATTCCGTCGCGGCCGGCTCTTAAAATTCAGATTCGAAAAAAATTCGAAAAAATACGATATATTTCCGTGTAAATCGAGAATGCGCGGCCGATTTCCGTCGCTGCCGACCCTTTAAATTAAGATATTTGATGTAAATTCGTAAAAATATGAAATATTTCCGCGTAAATCGAATTTTATCGGCAGTTTTTCGTCGCGGCCGGCCTTTTAAGTTCAGATATTTGAAGTAAATTCGTAAAAATATGTCATATTTCGGCGTGAATCGAAATTTTTCGGCCGATTTCCGTCGCGCCGTATTTTTTAACTCGGATATTCGAAGTAAAGTTAGTAAAAATACGATATATTTTTGCGTAAATTGAAATTTCGCGTCCGATTTCCGTCGCGGCGGGCCCTTTAAAATTCAGATATTCGAAATAAATTCGTAAAAATACGATTTATTTACGCGTAAATCGAGATTTCGCTGCCGATTTCCGTCGCAACGGGCCATTTAAATTCAAATATTCGAAATAAATTCGTAAATATACGATACATTTACGCGTAAATCGAAATTTCGCGGCCGAGTTTCGTCGCGGCCGACCCTTTAAATACAGATATTTGGTGTAAACTCGTAAAACTACCACATATATCCACGTAAAACGTATTTTCTCGGCCCTTCAAACTCGGATATTCGAAATAAATTTGAAAAAATACAACATTCCAGTGTAAATCGATTCAGATTCCCAAAATAATAATACTAATTAGGACGATGTATAACCATGTAAAAATACATTTTTCGGTGTTTTACCGCCACGGCTGACTTTTAGATTCAGATTTACGAAATATTATGATTTATTTTCGCAAAAATCAAATTTTATCGAATTTCACGAACAAATTTTCTTGCGCGGACAAAAATAAATTTCGAATTACGAATTAACGAATTTCGAATTTAAAAAAAATTTGTATGAAAAAATTTTTCTGCTGAAATTTTTTGGGCGAAAATTTCGAATTACGCGTTTTTTCGAATTATCGGGGTTCTACTGTACTTAATTTTGTTTATTTGTCTATTTTTGTCTGGTCTTTTCATTTGTACACAAATTGTCTTCAGGCGAAATATCATAAATTTGTAATAAGTGTATTTTGTTTTGAATAGATCATTGTGGTGCAAGGAAATAATAAATGCTTTAGATGACGGAATTCCCTTTATTTATGTATCTGATTAATCTAATTTTCTGGCGTAGATGAAAATCGTGTTTCAAAAATAAAATTTTGAACGATATGTCGTTATACCAAATAAAACATATCAGGGAAAAATATAGAAACTGCCCTGGAAAACCTGGAATTATCAGGGAATTTTGAAATCCGTTTTTTGTGGCCACCCTGCCAGGTAAAGCGGGTATTCTGTTCTCGGGGTGGTCATCATGACCACAGTCCTTGCCGGGAAGCCTTGATTCTCAAGGTCTTCCATTATGTCACCTGGTGACAACTTCGGGAGTCCCCTGATGACGGTCTTCTTTAGTTTTTCCGCTTCTGTGGTGAAGGTGTGGAAAGGCTTCTCCTCTCCACATAGGGCTGTTGTCAGTTTTTTGTGGGCTTCTACTGAGCTCACCACAATGCTGATTTTGCCTCCTTTGGCATACCGGAAGTTGAAGTGGGCACTTCCAATGTGCCTCTGCACTTCTTCCATGATGTCGCCGTGCGTCATTGACCCTATGGTAATGATTATGGGCGGGACTCATGAACTATTCCCAAGAGTGGTTGTGGCCACAGGTTTTCGGCTGGTGGGCGCCTGTTCTCGGCTTGTGGACGCCACTGGTCCTGGTGGCGTCGGGCGTTTCTTCATCGGTGGCGACGAGATTTCCTGAGTTGGTTCGCTTACCTTATGTAAGGGTTCATATTTTTTTTCGTGAACCAGACGAAAAATGGGCTTAGGAGGGGAATGGGGGCGCTTTGAAGCCGTAGCCCTCGTCCATTCATCTTCCATTGGTGATGAGGCTCTTGGTGATCCGGCTGCCGAGCCGGAGCCAGTCTGCGAGGATCCAAACTTGAATTCTGGCCCATGTGTCTCTGGATTAATTCTCCTGCCAGTGGCTCCCTCCGGGAATACCATAGGCAGGGGCTTGCTGCGCTTTTATCAGAACACATAGCATTAAAAACAATTATTTGTAGGGATGGGAAAGATACATAAAACATGCATAAGAACAAATTTAAACAAACAAAAAGCATAAATGAAAATACTATCCTATAATGCTCCTAGTACCTATGTTCTAGTAATTTAATTTCTAAATGCAATTTTTGTATTTTATCTTCTAGTTCTAAGTAACTGTTTTTTAGTAATGATTTATTCAATTTAATCTTTCTTTTTCTATCCATTCGCTTAACTTCTATTGTCAACTCGTGCAATTTAAGCTGTTGTTGCATTCTTGGGGCTATATCATTTTTTTGTTGCAATAAAATATCAGTTTTGAGGACACCTCGTTTTTCTATATTGTTCCTTAGTGGCTTTTGGTGAAACTGTGTTATTTTTTGTAGTTAAACCTTGAGTAAGAAATTTCTGGTTTTTTCTTCAAATGAATTTTCAGTAATCTTTCACTGCACAGTTTATCAATATTGTTCCTCAGTAGAAAGCTGGCTATATTGTATTAGGAATTTTTTTCATTATTAAATTGGAGGTTTGATGATTTACAAACAATATTTTTCTCCATTGTTTTTTTTAATATTATCACTAAGCAATGGGTAAATGTAGGACAAATGAAATTTTTTCTTATATTTTTTGATTAATTTGGAGTTATAACCATTATTAGATGCTATTATTTTAATGGTGTGAAGTTCAGCTTTGAAATTATTTGAGGATAACAGGATATTAATGAATCTATCCCCAGGAGGGTGTGGTTTTTTGATGCGTTCTGAAGCACTAAGAACTCGGTAGAGACTGACCGGTTCTGTATCTTCATTTCTACTCTGCTACGGAGGACTAGCTGGTCCTGGGTATGTCCGTTAGCCTTTTATTTCGATATTCTGTAGCCTCATTCATTGCTCCCTTTTGTTGGAATTTTCTTGCATTAGTTTGATGGTCGATTGAAGGGAGGAAACTTCTTGCTCCAAAAAGTCCACTTTGCTCATTGACAAGCTTGGAATCTTTTAGAAAAGTCATCCAATTTTGAATTGTTGAAGTCGACGAATTTTTTAAGTTCAGACATGTCTTCCTTGACATGATTATTGAGGGTTTTGAGGGAAGCAAGTTCAGAAAATATATTTTTTTATTTCGACCATTACATCTTCTATGGGATTGGTTGACATAGTGGATGATTGAAGTGAAGTTTTGCAGGTAGTGCAGCACCAGGTTCTTCTTTTCTCATTGTTAGCTTTTCTAAATGTAGTTTCAGATGTCCTGCAGGAGTAACATGTGATGCCGTCGGTAATGGTTAGTTGCTGCACATCCAAAATGGCCGAAACTTTGGTGAGTAACTGTCAAAAGATGCACAACTACATTCACTAGCTTTTATTGACGAGTACCGCCATCTTTGCGTTGAGGTCGGAAACTTTTCAGACCACCCTCGTATTTGTTTTGTACTGAATTTACAGTTTCTTGGTGTTCATCATTTTAAGTCACTGTAAAATCATCAACTACTGTATGCATTTCTTCAAACTCTAAGACGTCTCCATTTTCAATTGTTTCGCCTTCTAATTCTTCTTCCATATTAAGGTTAATTTCGTCCAAAGATTTTCCCTTTAAGGCGTCGGCTTTTCCATTCTCCATTAATATAAGTAGTTTGGATATTTTAGCTGTCTGGTATATGTCGTCTGGGAGTCTATAATTTTTACGGTGTACTCCGCTTGTATATCCCATAAAATTGGATAGCTGTTCAATATCATTTTCAGTCATATAGTAGAGCTGTGTTAATGTAGCTAGATGCTTTCACAATTTTGTCGATGAATTGTCATGTGGATTTTTTGTTCCACATAATTTGGCATATTTGCATAACGTTTTATATCCATACAGGGGGTTTGAAGATCTCGGTCTGGCGAATAAGAAGTTGTTACATTCATCTATGTATTTATGTCTTACAGAAATCAACATCTGTAAGTCACTCTGCATGTCCAAACTCAACAATACTGGTACTCCTATACCTCGTTTCCCACGTATTATACGTTTAAAGTTTTTCACTAAAATCTTTTCGGTGGCACTAAGAGTACGTTCAAACTCTTCATACCTGTTATCATCAGATTCATTCTCTTTATAAGTTGTGAGCATAAATCTTTGCAGTTCTCCAGGATGTCTTCGGTTCAATAGAGAATCGCAATGAATAACATGTAGGTTGTATTGTAATGCGGGATGATGTTTATCTTCAGTTGCAAGGGGAGAATCGCAATGAATAACAGTAGGTTTTATTGCAAACAATTACATCTAATACTCTTGAAGTTATATTTGGAATGTTATTAAATTGGGAGAGACTGAAAACTGTCAATATCCTTGGGTACCTCTTGAGGAGTGTAGATTGAAATCTTCGAGCACAATTATATTCTTTCCACTAATGACATCAACATTTTGATGTATTTAGTCAAAAAACAATTATCAAAGTTTGACGCCGGTGGGAAGTAAACAGTACAAACAAAAATTACGCACGATTTATATGTCAATTTGAGCCATAAGTCCTCGTTGACAGTTTCCAGAGCTCTGCCTTAATAAGGCCGTTCTCGTTCTTTACGGCTAATAGACAGCCTCCTCCCTCTGCCTAGAGGCACTACCACTCTATGTCTTTTCTAAATACTTTGAAGCTGTCACGAACAGCTCTGGGTTGAACACATTTGAGTTTAGCCACATCTCAGTGCGTCCAATTACGTCACAATTGTTTACCAAAACATTAGACGAAAATAAAGCGCATTTACTCTTTATTCCTCTAACGTTTTGGTAAAAATAATGCAAATTATCTGTACGTCAACTGGGTTGAATCCAGGAAGCCGCGGGGTATTGACTTTACTTTCCCATTCTTTAATATATGAATATTTGGGCCAATTTTCCGGTTTGAGCACTTCGTTTTTATTCTCTTTTAGATTTTATTTTTGAGAGTTTATATGAGGCGGTACTCACAATTGATTGTAAATACGACGAGAGATCACTACTCGAGGTATCAGGATGTAGCGGGTATAGGTGGAAGTACGAATGGGTATTTTGATCCTTCAGGTTTCCTCTTATAGTAGCAGGTTTCTTGCGACCAATTACAGTCCCCCAGGTTTGGTCACGATTACCCAGAGATTATGTTGGACCCTGAAAAACTCTGGATGGAAGTCTGTTTACGTATTGTGCTATTCACAAAAAATTTGGTTGATTTTCATGGTCTAGTGGGTTCCATTCTTTTGGGTTTATGTAGAAGTGGATATCTGATTATGTTTTGAGTTTTGTTCCAATGGATATTGATTCTCAACATTGTGGAATGATATTTTGTATTTGCGATCTTGTTAAACTCATTACTTTGACATCTGCCTGATTACTCATTTTTTCTTGTTGTTCGTGTCTATTAGCTTGCCCGAATTTTCTAGGCTGAAGTCGATATCTTCATTTGGGGGACAATATATTGATCCCATTATTAGTGGGGTTCCCTGGAATTGCGCTTCAATAAATATATTGCAGTTGCTGAATTTGTGGAGGAGGACACAGGTGTCCGTTGACTTGGGAGTCCACACTTGTTTTTTTTTAAAAATGGGTCTCTTGTAGGATGAGTTATTGATTTTTCCCGTATTTCCTATATATGGCTCCTGTATGATGACCATATCTATTTTCCTGTTAGTCGCGTTTTGTAAGAAGTTGACGGTAGCAGCATTGCACCTCTGTAGGTTTGCCTGCGCAAACTTGATCACTTTATTTATTTATTATGTGCATCTATATAAAAAGGTTTACATATATTTTTTTTGGCTTTGCCTGTCTCACTAGGAAATCCTGTGCCGAGACAGACTAGTTTACAAAAAATTTATAACATTAAAATAAAGTTAATATATGACAAAAATTTTCAGGTTGGTAATGAGATAGAGGATTATATTTGGGTGAGGTGACTAATTATTGCACGACCTTTTTCGATGATCCATTGTTTGATCAGGATTTTGTATTTGTTAATATTATTCGATTTTCTTGTTTTTTCAGGTAGGTGATTGTATATTTTAGACGCAATGTATTTGAAATTTCTTTGACCAAATGTTGTGTTTGTTTTAGGTGTTTGTATGAGTTCTTTGGTTTTGTGCCTTGTGTTTACAATATTTTCGGTATTTTCATAAAATGTATGTCGTAAACAAAATTAATTGAAGTTTTGTATTCTTCGAAACGAGAACATATTATTTATTCCTTGGGTGTTCTCAGCAGCACTCTTCTTTGCCCTTTCAGCGTTGCTACGGGTATTAGACATCGTAAGCTTTGAATTCGTACTCATAGATGGAGTTATATTAAAAATAAAAAGTTTTTGCCGGTCTGAGGATTGAACCGAGATAGCCTAATTTAAGCAGCGGTCGGCGCGTTAAGACCGATATAACTCTGATATACGTGTGTAAAGG
Organism: Hesperophylax consimilis; assembly: GCF_061612785.1. NCBI lineage: Eukaryota > Metazoa > Arthropoda > Insecta > Trichoptera > Limnephilidae > Hesperophylax > Hesperophylax consimilis. The sequence goes on along the minus strand of NC_142857.1, from coordinate 24,621,918 downwards.
TTTACGTATTTATTGTCGCACTTGTGTTATCAATGTTTTTGTGATTTTTTAGTCAACACCGAAAGTGTGAATTCATCAATGATTTTAATTTTATTCATTTCACCACTTAGTTATTCGTACGACAGCAGAGTTTGTTTATTTGAGAGAGTTAAGCTGCCAACTTTGTTTACGCCGTTTTGGTTTTTTTTTTCTTTTCAAAACACTGTTATGGTTCATCCAGGTGGAAAAAAATGATAACGTAACACTCAGGGCAATAGCGCACCGAAAACTACGTAGTATTTCACAGATTGTAGTGATCCACTTCACTTTTTACCACACTTTTTGTTTGATTATTATGGAAGTATTCAAAAACGCGTCTGACGTTTACTTTATTGTTGGTTTTTTTTTAATGTGAATGTGTTTTGATGTATATCTAGAAGCTGGCTTCCGCAGTTCCCATGGGGGTGGTGTTGAGTTTGTCCTCTCGGTTTGTACCTTGTTTTTTGTACTGTTTTACATCAGAAAGTCATCACACTCGATGTTGTTTTTGAATTTTATGACGGTAGGCCTGCATTGATCTTTGGTGACTTTTTGGGGGAAGTGGTCCGCTGCATCAATGTTTTTGGTTTCTGCGTTGGAGTTAGTTGTTTTTTGATTGTTGAAAATTAATTTCAGGGATCCCCCTGATTTCTGTCAATGTTTTTGACCTGTCTGTCAGTTTGTTCCATTTGGATTTCAATTACTTTAATTCACGCTTCAAGGTCAGAGTTCTTTTTTTCTAGTTTTTTTCATTTGTGTCCTCTAAATTTTAGATGAGAAGAAGAATCACCTCACATTATATTCATAATCATTATGAATGCTGTCTTATCTCGATCTTTCTCCAGCACTTTAATTTGCCAGTAGCCTGACCAAAGGTCTATGGTTAACATGTAGTTAGATTGATTTGCCGAGTGTAGCAGATCATCCATCCTTGTTAACCCTTTCAATACCAGAATTTTTCCAGCCATTGAAAAAAATGTTTCTCTATGTTTTCGACATCTGTGATTTTTTTCAATATTTTTACAAAAAAAAAAAAAAATTTTTATCATACAGTTTTGGAAATATTTCATGTTCCTGAGGAAGAACATTGGGGCTTCGGGGGTGTAAATCAAAGGACGGGTAGTACAAGAAGCATACATAATTTTTAAGTGTTTTTAATTGTTTTAATGAAAAATAAATATACAAAATTCAATACTAATAAACTATAAAGACCAATACATTAAATTACAATATAATATTACGCTAAAATAATTTTAATACACAAAAAAAACTCTAAATTATATTTTTTTTTTACCAAAACCATTTCCCTAAATTAACATAAGACAAACAAATACAAATAAAATAGAACATACACAATTAAAATTGTTTTGTTTTATTCCATCATTAATGGTGGAATAAAACAAAACAATTTCTTTCTCTTTGGAGACAAAGGGCTACGCCACATTTCTCACACTTTAGAAAGGTCTTCATTTTAATGCATAGCCTGCATCGCTGTGGCTTATCCATGAACGTTGGTTCATGCCCAATACCATCATATCTCAGATCAGCTACTGGACGTGGTGCAGGTAGGGCACGTTTTTTTACCGTGCTAGGCCCCGCTTCATCCGCCAAAGAGCAAGGTCGACCCCTTTTTTTGTTTTCGGAATAATTATCGTGCGCAGACATTAGAGCCTTGGCGATTTCCGCACGAAATTCAATCAACGTTTTGTGTTTCATACCTAATTGATTTGAGTGTCGTTTATGCAACAGCCATGCATTGACGACACTCATGTCAATTAAATGAAATACAATTCGAAGATAAAACCTCTTGGTCCTAATGTCTGTGCGATATAATTCCACCAACATATTATGAAGGTCGACCCCACCCATGTATTTATTATACTCGGCGATGATAGCGGGACATGGCACATCAACGTGTGCAGAATCTGCCTGTGACCATCGCTTCACAACCGTCACGGGGTTATGTCCCAGATATGATGATACGACGTGAACAGGCTTCCGATCGAACCATTTTAGGGCAAAAACATTGGATTGCCTCTCACATCGGTAATCATACGAGCCGCGGTTTTGGGATTTCAGTAAGGAGTCAGCCACAAACACACAACCAGGCAAGCGGTTAGTCCTTACTGTTCCCACGGCTAATATGCCTACCGATTTCAAGGCAACCATAAGTGCGTGAGAAGTGAACCAATTGTCAGTGGAGACTTTGAAATTACGGTTTGGAGGGATACCCTTTACCAACCGCAATACAATGTCTCCACTAATACCGAGGGCACTCTTCTCACCCACATTAGTGCTTTTGCCCGTATAGATCTCAAAATCATAGACGAGCCCACTGGCTCCCGCTCGGGAGAAGACTTTGATGCCCCACTTATGTGGCTTATTTTTAATGTACTGTTTCAAATTACTCCTCCCTTTGAACGGTATCATGAGCTCGTCTACAGAATTGAACTCTTCAGGTTCGATCTTGGCCATATTTTCCTGCAGGGCATTTACCAACGGCCTTACTTTGAATAACTTGTCGTAGCCCTCGTGTCCTCTGAGAATCATTGTGTTGTTATCGTTCAAGTGTAAACACGACCGTAACTTAGTGAAACGATTTCTAGGCATGACATCAGCGATAAGAGATAGCCTCGTATCATTCGCCCAGTACAGGTGAAATGCCGGATAGTTGAGGATACCCATCATGATGTGCATTCCTAGAAATCGTTTCATTTCGTTAAGTGAAGTGTTTACACTGTTACAATTCTTTTGCACTGAATACAAATTTGTCTGCTCTACAATATTTTTTATAATATTTTCATCTATGAAACATGAAAAATATTGTAGAGCAGACATATTCAGCGGTGGATTTGAGAATTCCACATCGCAGTTAGAATACACAGGCTCCTGATCCTTTTTAATCCACCGGAGATCTGCTCTCCGTCCATGGGAGGTTGTGGCGTCATCGGGCTGTCCTTGGGGCACGGTGCCGGACTCTGGCTCGCCTCCCACTGCTCCCTCCGGCTGCTGCCTCTCTTCAAAACTCTATAATTGA